>NC_060213.1:69347500-69947500 GCF_021130785.1 Homalodisca vitripennis
ATCTATGGGTTCCTCTAAAATATTTTGTATTTCATCCAGTTCCTCAAATATTTTATTAGTATTGAGCTTAGGATCACTGTCTTCCTCGTCTGATAAGCTTTCAACTTCACTTTCGTTGAAATCAAAAATATCGGCTTCACTGATATGGTCTTTGTCCGTTTTGGGACCTATAAATCTAACGTTATTTGCCATTTTATTTATTAAAATTAATAATAACAAACTAAAACATTAATTGCATAGATAACCTTTTCACAATAATTACAGTAACTGGTTGACATCAGTATAAATTGAGGTTATGTTCATGAATACCTATAGTAGGCTCACTGCATACTGTAGCCAAAAGTCTACACTCACATTTTGCACACAAATCCACTTGTAAACCACACAATGTCATTGAAAATCACTTTTAACTAATATTTAGGATGCTGAATAACAACGTTGTATATTTTAATTGGTTATTTAGAGCAAATTATCACTGAAAACTAACTATCGAAACAAGCAATCTCACGTGACTATAAACACTGCGTACTTCCAATTGGAATAAATATCATAGAGTAAAACAGCTGGGACAATGTATGTCAGAGACCTGCAAAATACAGAAGAGTATTCATTATTCACATTTAAATGCATATAGTTGCCAAACAGCTACAGATTTTTTTATAAGTAGCCATAGAAACTAATGTATCCAAACGGCTACAGTATGCACTGTAGGGTTAAGAAGTAAAAGCAGCTTACAACAACATGTTCGTGCCGAGTGGGAAACAAATACCGGCTCTACGGACGGGAAGCCGTTTGAGTCGGTAAAAAGGAAGCCCACCACTTCCCAAGAATGGAACGACTGGATTCGTAGGGTTACAAATCTTCCATCGAATCCGGAGAAGTCTTTAATGATTCCGATACAAAGTTATAAAGAAAAAGTTTTTTCTTGTAAGGATAAATTATTCTCTTGTAACTTATCCCTTAAATATATGCACCGCAATTTGTAACTGATCCTCACCACTCTGAACCATTACAGATTTTGTTGGCTCAACGTTAACATGCGAGCAGGAAAGCTTCTCTTCCATCTGTCGCTTGGTCTGTCAGTACACAGGTTATGTTGAGAGCGAATTGAGCCATGGGTTTATTGAGGCAATACTGAGTCGGCGATAGTACATATCCCACATGCTATTCTTAGTGAGATCTGCCATGTGACACATGGTCTGGCGAACCTAGTTACGTAATAAATGGGAACTTATTAAGGCCGTAAGTTAAAATTCATGTTCATAAAAGATTCGAATTGTACGTATAGAAAACAACCTTAACATCAAGCTACTTCTTATTAACTTTTTACAGTATAATCGAATAATAAAACAATAATCAAATCTTGTGATAATTAATTTATATTTCGTACTACACCATTATCGGACAGACGCCTGCTATCATTACAAATATACAAAATGTATGTGTTAATGACATTTTCTCAAGATGGTTTCATGGACATATGGGCTCGATAAATGCATTAGTAAAAGTAGCAAAATAATATTTTATGAGATAGGAGGTTACTGAAACTTATTCTTTATAAAACAAATACTACCGTCAAAATTGTAAATGTAAACAGTAATGTTTTAGGAATAATTTTATAATCAGTTTCCATAATAAGTTGAGTATTATATTAACTCAATTTTATTTTACCCGCCAAATACCATGGAGAGCAATAGCTAAATACTCTCTGATAGCAAAATAATAGCGTAACAGATGGCTTTGTTTGCGGTTGGTGGTGCAACTCCCTGACAACTGCATAATGTATGAAACTAATGGTCCAAAACAGAACTGTTTATATCTCCGCAATATTGATATCTCTTGTAACACAATAATGATTATGCACCAGTATGACTTACTGTACAATTACCGAATCTGAACTGCCTACAGCTCCACAATACTGGTCTGTCTTATAACACAATCATAGCGTAACTGATGACGATGTTTGTGGATAGTTTGCAACTCCCTGAGTGTTGCATAATGCATGATATTATGGGCCCAATCAGAACTGTCTATAGCTCTGCAATAACTGTCTCCATGATGACAAAAACAGATATAGCTCCGAAATAACGGAATATATCTACAAGAGTTATAATGATTTTACATATACTGGTAATATACCCTTAAAATACGTTCCACAAACATAAATATTTAAAATTATTTAGGGTTATTTTGGTGTTTTTAAGTCGTATTCTATTTATAGAAATTTAAGGTTTATGAGTGTATGGATATACAACTGTATTAGGTGAGTATTACTATACGAAATAAATTTGTACTAAAACGATTAACTATTTATAATGTACTTAATTGCTTTTATTATTCGAACTTAGGCTCCTTCTATTATATAATTTCACATAATGATGAACGAAACACAATATGCGCTCATTAAGCTTATGGTGGTTCTATTAGGTTAATTTTTGCTGGCATTAATACTTTAGAAAAAGACAGTCAAAACACAATATATGATATGAAGGAAGGATATATCATGTAAATGTTTATACTGTTATTTAATCTAAATTCACCTGTTTCCTTGAATAGTGCATTATAAAGTAAAGGAGACAATCAATAACAAATTTATTAACTTATTTGAACATTATCAGTTTTTGTTTTTAGCTTAGTCATATTTTACAGCTATGATTGATACCGACCATTAACTATGCTCAACCCATCCACAAATGTCATAACGACCTTCAAAAACATTGCGTAATACTAATTGTTCATATGATTGTAATGTATTTACTTTTAAATTCAAACCAGATTGTTTCATCAACAGAAAACTCTCGTGATTAAACTTGAGTGCCTACAGATAGAGTAGTATTAGCCCCTAAAATGATATACACACATTAAAATAATAGAGATAATACAAGTGAATAACCTTAGTTTTTTAATTGCTGTAGTCTAAAAGCACCAATAAGACAATACTTTCAGTTAGGACACTATAAACTTACTAAAGAGATAAAAAAATTAACCCCTCTCCACCCATGAACCATCTTAAATCTATCCTTGCCAATAAAATTACTAACTATAAAATCTTTATAGCTATCGAGTGTTTATGAAGACACCATCAACAATAGTTATACTAATTACTTTAACTGCAAACTTAGATAAACACTAGCAGTTATTCACAGTTTCGAATGCATTTTCTTACTGAAAAACAGGGACAAATCCCTTTTAAATGACAAACCAATCACTCCTATAACAATCGAATATCACTGGAAGATATTTAAAATCCCCTACTTAATTTTCTAATAATTGTACTTTACGTTTAAAAGGGCAGAATTGTATTTCCCTGGCAGTTTTTATAAGTACCTATTTCTTTGAAATATTCCGTCCTCCAAATACCTCCTGGGAAGCGTCAGATTTCAGACGCTGCATAAAGAGGAAGGTGAACTGGAGCTAACCTCAACTTTAACACATAATCTCTCATATTATATTAAAGTTAATAATTTCAGATATTTTTTAATATCAGTTAAAAACTTTTTCATTTACTAAAATTTATTTTTAAATTAAATAACATAAATTTCACTGTTATGTATATACATTTAAACATACAACACACCATTAAGAATAATAATTTTAATATTTTGAAATAAAAATATTTTTACATTTACACTATTTTGGTAAATATTCCATTAAATTATTCAAAGTATTAATTAAGACCACACACGAATTAATTTTTTAATGTGTAGAATATGTCAAAAATCCAATCTACACAAGTTTATATGTTTGGTTATTTTAATGTAACTCATTAGAGAATATATTGATTGAAATTTAGCCAAGTTGCTTGAAAACAAAGTTTTTTCTCATTCAGGTTCTAGTCCTCTAAATCTACTTCAACTTTGGTAGGCTGGGAAGGTTTCGCTGCCAACTACAGCAGACAACAAAAGTATTACCAACTTTTCAGTAAGAAAAAACAATAGAAAACTGCAATTGTTAATTCCAACTTACAACAAGAATCACACAACATTTTACATATATTATATATAGTTAAAGAGGTTTATAATAAAATATATAATTACATACAATTCAGTATACTATATAAAACGTACCTGAGTAAACGTTAATACATTAAATTAATACATACGCTACGTTTATGTAAAATGCCAAAACAGTCAAACAGATTGTGTGTGATAAACTGTTTTGGTCACATATTTGGTCTGAATATCATGTTTGTTTGTATTATTGTTAAAACAATACTATACACATAATATCAAATGCATAGTTTATTATGATAGAATAGATTAAAACATTAAAATCTATTTAAATTTTTTTAGTGTCTAACATTTTATTTTATTTTGTTGAAGAATAAAGTTTAAGATGTGAATATATGAAGATTAATTATTTTTAGAACAATTATTCATTATTTCATAACTATCACCATGTGTGTAATAATTCTGGAAACACATTTTTTAATACTGTACAATCATATACTTCACTTACGTCAAAATTGATAAGCTTACCATGTACTCTTCAAGAGGAAAATCAATAACGAACTCTTAGCACGATGACCATAATAAACCAATAGACTCTTCACGTCCCTACAAAGGCCAAGCCTCTATTGAACTAGGAACGCTTTTGCAGTAGGTTGAGAGTAAAACACACTCAAAATAGTTACATCACTACAACCGTACATAGTTAGCTCAGTTCATTCGTGAAGGTGAACTGCTGCAAGATAAAACTTAAAAAAAACAACACTAAAACTCTTAAACTCACTCTTCATGCATCAGTTAATTCAATGTGTGAAAATTTATTTAACGAAAAAAAGCTGTTAATTTATGAAACATGTGTATTAAGACGCTGCTTTCAACTTAAGAGTCGGTCTTTATAGAGTTGGGACATGCTGTTTTAACTTTTAAAGCAAATTAAATTATATTGACAATAAAATATAGTAGTTGTTATTTTACAAATATTGCAACTACGTGTAGTCATAAAGTGGTCGAATGTCCCATCATTTATAAATCAATGTCAGTAATGTTTTAGATATTTCTCGGTTTAAGGAGAACCTAATTACTATTTTAATTTTACTTGTAATTTTGTGATGGAAGGTGTTCCATAACTATAATTTAAAATTTATTATTTTTATGGGTATAAAAGAAGTTTTTGAAAACCGACTGATTTTTGACGAATAGAGCAAAGTTACAGATATTTTATTTCCAGTTACTATGAAACTTTAAATTAGTTTTCATGTTTATTTAGGGAAATGTATTGAAATGTTGAAGAATTAAATTGAAATATGCACATAATAACAATAAAATAAGCGTGAAATGTTTCTCCTAAAGATAATTTATGAACTGCTCTCAATCGATTCCAGCACTCATGAATGTAATATGTAGTAAGGAACTCCTAGGACATTCTCATTGAATTAAAAATATTATTATGGAGACCATTCATAACAATGTGAGAAACATATCTCTTGAGTAATCACTCAATTCAAATTTTGGAATTCTGGAATTTTTGGATTCTGAAATTGAAGACTTTAGTTTCATACAACAAATTTATCTAGGTTCTAACTTTATTGCGAAGAAAATTATAATTACGAATGTTCAGAAACTGCTTCATATTTTTTTACATATTTCAATATATGTAGTGGGGTTTTAGGGTGGTTGGTTTTATAAAGGTTAAAACAATAGCAACGATTTTAAAATGATAGATATATGAGTAGTCATACCCATCTACATTGATCAAATTAACCTTCACAAGAATGGACATCATATTTCAAGAAGACAGCGCATATGTAATCTAATTTTCTTCCTGTTGTAACGGAAGTAATAGTTTGTAATTCTTTAATTTGATTGTTCTTCTTAAATTTTATTAAAAAACAAAGGAAATTGCATAAACAAGTGTAATTTTTGTATTAGGTTAATAATTACTTTATTATTATTATCTGAAAATACATGTTTTATTAGTTTTCTTATTAACTAACTGTAAGAAATATATTGGCCATGGCACCTGTCTTTAAATAAAAATAACACCAAAATAAACATCTTGGCTGAAGTTCACATTTCACATCCTGATTTCTTCGGTACAAAGGATTGATAATGGTCGCACCTCAGCCACTTCTAATATCGTCGACGATAACTCAAGTATTACCTTAAAGTGTTGAGTCTACAAAGGTATTGGTCCTTTATGTATTGATAACTACTGTAACAACAAAACTTATGGTTTATGTTGAATAAATACTTTTACGTGTATCACTGATTCACTTACATTTTCTGACTGTTGCTTCAATATTAACACCATTGTGCCTTTGTAAACTGTCAGTTATGGAGGGCAAACTTTTTAATTTACGAGGAATTTGGCAATCTCGACTACACTTACTATATCCTGTAATCATCCCAGGAATCCAATCCTGCTAATGAACAGTGAATTTGTACCGAAAACACTTTTTTATTTTTAAGTGCCCCAAAAACACCTCTCACTGTGAAATAGTATCACTACGGGAACGTCTGGAGACAAAAATCTGTTTTATCATTTTCCACTGATAAATACTAAAGTATCATGTAACTTGGTGAGTTTGAACTTTATACTTCTCGTTGTACTCCATTTGCAAAGTTGGGTGAACAAACTAGGACTTATGAAGAGACGGCGTATCTGATTAGTCCCTTAACAACTCGCCTGCCAAGCAGAAAAGACTATTATTTACTGTGTAAGACAGTCAGCTTGTGTAAACTTAAAGGTTATATAATTAAAATTGTGCTTTCTTTCAATGTCAATATCGTCATCGCTGTGGTAATTTTAGTAGGTTTTACACTTCCAAACTCGAGAAATAACTATAAAAGTACTTTGGGAGTGCTCAAAGTGGCTAAATTGAGTCCAAAAATTCGTTTGAAAACTATCCACGTATTAAACCACTTAAAAGACGAATTTTTGAAAACCCAGCCTTATTACACATATACATCATAAGTACGACCACCATGCCAAATTTCAGGATTCTGGGTTTTGTCGTTGTTGAGATAGAGCGATGAGTGAGTGAGTGAATGAGTGAGTGAGTGAGTAGATCAGTCAGTGGTATTTGGATTTTATAGGTATCTATAGATTACCTTCATACCAAGGATGTACGTTATGAATTGGCTTCCGAATTAGGGATCTGACAACGGTTTGGTATATTTTCTTTATTTCAGCCAAGACTGGTAAGTTATCCAGCTAACGAATTGATCAGATTACAGATCTCGAAAACGTAGTGTTATTGGCTTTTTGTGTTATTCAACAATAACAAATCGTTGACAAATACAAATATATTGTCAATTGTACATAAATGAACAAAGAAACAATATCAGTAATTGTATTATTAATAACTGATACTTGTATTATTCTAGTAAATTAAAGTACAGAATTGATTCATTGGTCATAATATAAGAAATGAGCACACATTGGATATTACATTGTTGCCATAAGTGAGATTGTTCAAAGAGTGACAAGAGGATCGCACCACATGTAGAGCTTTTAACGCAGGCCTAATCAACTTCGGGGATTAATAAGATTATTCAATTATTTCGAGATAAAGGTATTATCCCCTTATTTTTAAACTGATAGATTTATGCAGACTACAATTTTGTTACTCATTAATATTTCCCTGCGGTTACTCTACGCAGTACTCCACTGGAAGACAATGAATAAAAAACACTTCTTTGACGGTAATTGAAGCATCCCTAAGATCACAGGTAACTAGTAGCTTTAATTTGGTTACATGTTTTAGTTACACAAGAGATAACTCATCAATGCTACAAATTGAGCCACGAAAAATTAAGCACTCGGACTGTCCTCTGTTGAGTGAGAAGTTCAGATACCTCGGGTATTTATATTTGAACGGTATTACTAACTTCATTAATGGTGACGTGGCGCAGCCCTAGCGGCGGAACTGAGAACATAAAATCCCCCTGGACCTCAGCTCAACTCGTCTTTATGAATGCATATCCTGAGTAGCCAATAAAAGACAAGAGTACGCCTACGCTACACCGCGTGTCGCGTAACATGATAGCTGAAGTTGCTTGTAAGTTTTAAGTCTACATCACATTTAATTCTCGAGATATGATGCGAACAGATGGACAGTCATGCAGTGAAATAGTTTGTACACTTCCGGTAGACAATAAACAAAATAAAATCAAAGTTGTGCCAGCCTACTGAGTGGTAAGCTCCTCAACCAAATTCTGCGGTTTAACATATCTCTGTGTTGAAATGAAGTATCATACAAAAAGCAAACTTTTGTTCAAAAGTTAGGTTTTAAAGAATGATGTAAAAACTAAACGTTTCGGTAAGCTATAGAGGCCACTACAACACAAGAGTGTGCTGAGGTTAACTCTTGTCACCGACTTTTAACACATACTTTCCTTTATATTATTTTTCCTCTAAGAATGTCATATATTAAAGTATTATATGTTTATAGACAGTTTGTTTACAGATTTATTTAATATTTTATCATTATCACCATGGTTGCCATAAACCAGTGAAAAATTCTGGTAAGCTCAGGCAATCCCCATACACTGACATGCCCCATCCTCGTACTCAGTGTTGCTTGTGTAGAAATGAAGCTTCACGCAAAATGTTAAGTTGTTCAGTTTCGGTCACTTCGTTTTCGAGTATTGTGCGTAAAGACAGTCAGATAGACAGGAGACACAGAAATGGAATTTTTCCTACCCTTGAGTGCTATGCTTCGCTGGTGCTCACCCATTAGGGTTTGATTTATTGCATGTCTGCATTTTTTTAAATTGTTTAAAACCAGTTTATCTGGGAATATCTTGTGAACGTTACAAAATGAAGGAATCACAAATGACATGTACCAGAAGTGCTTAATTGAATGTGTATCTACCTATCTGTATTTTTATAAAGCTATTTAAAATTTCGCATCCACACTCTTCAAAAACCCAACTGGATTCTCAGACCCCAGAAATCGCCAATATAACTATTTATTGCAGGCCTACTCGGAGTTCGTTTGTGTTTATCTTAAGATAAAAGATATCAAGCAGAAGGTCTGAGGCGTATTTATTGTATGAAGTAAATAATTACTACAGATGCTTCAATTTTATAACGGTTTAGCTAATTTTGTTTTGTATTTAGTTAACTTTGAAGTTTATAGAGTTCTTTGTCTGATATTTTTTTTAAAATTAGTATACATTATTTAATAATTGTAGAAGCAATAAGTTGTAACTCATCTATTACTGTCTGGATAGAAACTGATGTAGAGGAATAAAAGCCAGTGGCTAACACACAGCGCCGCCTGGTGATGGACGCTATGCAATTCAACACCCACGGAGGTGTATTGATTGCCCACAAAAGAAAATTACGGCGAAAAGTTCACCAACTCCAATCGTGTATCGCTGTGTTGTGTCGTACTCTTGTTTACTTCCACTTTGAAAGCTGTCTGTTATTAACAAGTTAAAAATTTGCGGTATTATGATTACAAAGGAATTAAATATTTTTAATTAGCTTTACTAATATTGCACCCTTGTGCATGTAAATTATTAAGGATCCATTTCAAATTTGATCTAAATGACATCAGACATTTTTTTTTTAATATTGTACACAAGGGACAGTGATAGTTTTTGTTAGATATATCATAGTTTTATGTAGTACAATATTTTCGTTATTAGTATAGATAAAATATAGATACAAACTGTAAAAATTGTAACACCTAATCTGTTACTATTTAAACTGTAATTATAGTACGAAACATATCATTGCAAGCCTAATATAAAAACTGAGTCTACTTTTGGCTCAGATCTATTCTTTATGCTTCGCGCGAGTATGGAATATTAGTATCTCGCAATAAAAGAGGTATTAAAATCACTATATGAAATCTCTTTCTACTATTAATCAATAATATGGCGAAAGGACCCAAGCTTGCAATATGTCTCGTACTAAAAGTGTGTAATCTGTAATTTAATATATGCTAATTAATCTGTAACTAATCTGTATTTTACTATTGGTTTTTCAGCTTAACACTTTAATTGAGTTGAATAAATCCTCAATCCTAGTTTAGTTTAGCATATGCATGTTTTGAACAAAATTTATATCTTAGTGTTTTCCTGAATCTTTTAGACGAGTTAGCTTTGTTTACATGACGCGTTGTGGTGATAGTGGAAAGGATAGAGCTATAATTGTTGACTGTTTTTTCTGCTGTTGTTCTTATGTGGATGTTATGTACGTTTTTTATGAGGGTAAAATATGAGAAGAAATGATGCTGCTTTAGAGAAACTAAACAGCGCTCCTACTTCCCCCCCTCAAAAAAAATCTGAACAGAATAAAGTAAGGTGAGATTTAAATTGGTTACTTAAGTACAAAATCCTTTTCAAATTTGGAGGGAATTCCCACTGTGAAGGTTTCATATTTTTTTTCGTCTTAAATTTTACAATACTTAATTAGGAAACAAAGATTTCCTAAAATCGATTTATAACAGTTTGTTAACAACGATGCAAGAGTGACCTTAAACTTATTACGCTTTTAGTTTTGTCAATAACCGGACTACGATAGTAGAGGCGGAGAGTAAGTATGGCTCCGTAATTTCTGCAGACATGCAATTCATAGACAGACGATCGCGTGCACTGCTGGTAGTGAAGAGAGCAAAATGTGCTCAGAAACGGTGCGGCATAGCGTAATCTCTGTGTAATGACTTTTACCGTTACTGAAAAAGGTAATACTGCATTATACACGCAGTTATGCCCTGATACATAATGCATCAGAACTGACTGCTGCTCTCAGCTGGATCTGGTTGCTGTGGATAAAACCGGGTTTACATTGCTTTTCGAGTGTTTGTTTCTCACAACACTTTTGTTGTACAATAAGGAATTTTGTTACTTATAAATTGGAAAAGGTAGTGCACACCTTTTCCAAATACTGAAGGTTTTGTGCTTCAGAAATATTGAGAGTTTAGTACTTACTGAGAGTACTTACTTATATTGAGAAATTACTAGCTGACAAGGAGAAGCGCAATAAAGACCGTTGTCTCCAGTAAAAGGCAGTTCATAATTACGATTGCCCTCAAATCCTAATTTTGATGGGAAGGGTGCTGTTAGTACATCCCTTGATTATCTTTTCGTTTCCTTTTTCTTGTATTCTCGGTCATATTCTACTTCTCTTCAAAGCCTTTTTCTGAAATGCACATAGGTTTTCCAATGATGACCTTATAATTCTTAAACGAAAACTCAAATACTTTCCGAATTATTTGGAAGAAAAATAAGTATGACTTATTATATTAATTCATATGTTTAATGTGCACAACGCTTATGGGACATTGTAGGCATATTACTACGTACTCACAGGAGTATGATGAATGATGAGTAGAAATTTTGATATTGGTGCACTTCTTATGGGTTGATTTTAGTTTTTATTCTAATACAAACAACCAAATTGCTGTCATACCGCCGGGCTACAATATATCTTTCTAAGTGGCGGTATATCTTACTCTCCGTACCGGGTGTCTAATCATTTGTAACGGCAATAACCAGCTCTCAGGCTTCAGAGTTTGACTAGATGAGGTAATTATGTCAACCAGTTGGGAACCTGACATGGACACTCCAACAACCGATGTCGCAGAGTCGGTCAACTCCCGCACAATTCCCACGATCTGTCACCTCTGATAATTATAGTTATATGTGGCCAATTCATGTTTGAATTGGATTTCCGATCGTTTATATATTTGTTTACTTTATGTCTCCTCTGAATTTTCTGTGGATTTGATTGTTTTTTTTTTTTTTTTTTTTTTTTTTTTTGAAGATTTCACTTAAACAACTTTTTTTAATTTTAAGGATATGACTTTTGCTTAATTTCCTGTCGTGACCAACCTCAGAACATTGATTTCTGATGCACTGATATTTATCTTATAGAACCTTTATAGTGGTTTTAAGTTTACTTATAAAGCTCAGTGCTTTCAGAATACAGGTATACCGCGATAGAAGCAGATTGTCGTGACAGGTCACAATACAGGTCACAAAGTTTAAACACTGTACTTTTACGGATCACTTAAATACAACCAGATAGAGAAACCAGCACTTTTTAATGAGTCCTGAAAGGATTAATAGACTACACAAACACGTTGAATATGAACTAAATCTGCCCAGTAGGTAAACACTCAGGTGATGATACTAGATAAGTCGAGACGATGTATCTAAATGTTTATTTGATAAGAAAAGGGTTGATAGGTCTTTTGTGCATTCGTTATAATTTTGTATTACCTAAGCCATTTTTTTTATTTTAATTTTACACACAAGTAAAATGTTAAAAAACATATATATATATATATATATATATATATATATATATATATATATATTTATACCTTCCGGATGTTTTTATCAAATCTTTCCATATTTCATCGGTCATAATCTTGATTAAAGATGAGTGCGCACACACATCTACAGGGTGAGTCTGACCACCCGTGCAGTATTTACAGCTGTCTTAATAACTGACTTCCACACTTTTTCTATATCTTTGTAGTGAAGCTTGAAATATTTAAACTTCCCTGCATCTTGAAACCCAATATGATAATCACATTTTTAGTTCATCTTTAGTTCTTCTCTAAATGTTTATTTGATAAGAAAAGGGTTGATAGGTCTTTTGTGCATTTGTTATAATTTTGTATTACCTAAGCGATTTTTTTATTTTAATTTTACACACAAGTAAAATGTTAAAAACATATATATATATATATATATATATATATATATATATATATATATATATACTGTATATATATATATATATATATATATATATATACAGTATATATACCTTCCGGAAGTTTTTATCAAATCTTTCCATATTTCATCGGTCATAATCTTGATTAAAGATGAGAGCGCACACACATCTACAGGGTGAGTCTGACCACCCGTGCAGTATTTACAGCTGTCTTAATAACTAACTTCCACACTTTTTCTATCTCTTTGTAGTGAAGCTTGAAATATTTCAACTGCCCTGCATCTTGAAACCCAATATGATAATCACATTTTTAGTTCATCTTTAGTTTATCTACTCCGCACTGATGCCATTAAAGTTGAGTAGTCTTGTGTATTTAGTTTGCTGTGGATATTTAACTCATTGACAGCAGTAGACACACTGATGCTATTCCGGCTGTCGTAAAGCCAGTTGTTGACCAGCAGTGCCGCAGTGTACGTGTTAAAATCAAAACAAACAGATTATCCTGCAAACTGTGAGATTTGTTCATGTTTTGACAGCAAAGTTTGTCAAAGCTGTCAAAATCCATTGCTTACAATGGAGAGTTTATTAGGGAGGTTTACAATGAAAATACAAAGGCAATGGCGGTGGAATGTGCGATATTGGTTAGGCAGTTTGGTGAGAGAAAGACAAATGTCTATGACAAAAGATGAAATAGAAGGCCTTCTATTGTGAATAATTATTAAGAAAGTGGATGAGACAATAAAGTAGAACATACAATTTACATTAGCAATACTTTGAGATAAGTTTCCACAAGTTTCGAAGAAATATTTTCATGAGGTTATAACTAACAGCTAAGTTAAGCTATCAGAGACATTTGAAAACATATGAAGGCTAATTGAACAGTTACATTGGGAACGGTTCACTTACCTGTTGTACAACCCAGACCTGCTTCAGACAACCCCTAGTTCTGTACATGTAATGTGTAATGTAAGGACTTTAAAAGTGATGTCGATACACAATACTCTGTTCAAAAATTATTGTCTATACTGACTGAATATGTCTTTGCAGGTTCAAATAAACTGGTCATTCATTAATATCATACTGTAAGGTACGATGTTTCGTGAAGAATGTCAAACTATCTTTAACAAAATGTTTTATTATACCGGGTGTCCCAAAAGTACCACCCCCCCTTCTAACTTTAAAACGGAATTAAACAAACTAATATCCTTTTGGGGGTAGTTATATAATGACAAATGATGAGTTTTGCGCTACATGCATTTTCCATACTTGGTATTAAGAATGAAACAATAACAATTCTGTAACAAGATAAAGTGCTTATGTCTATTTTCAAACATCAAGGGGAAGAAATGATTTTAGCCGGTAATCTTTTTCAAATTTGCTGCCTCGCTCTTGACTTTTCCCAGTCTCAGGACTAAAACTCCAGTGCTGTGTCCTGAAAATACAGTTATCACTCCGTATTAGTATTTTGGACTAGCACTTAAGCATAATTTTGCGCCCTGTTGTCGACGTTCCTTTATGAGGAAATTACTGGAAAATATGAATATCTGTAGAAAAAGGCATAGAGTTTGCTTCAGTGGTTCTTTAAATTTCAGTACAGTAGTTTCTAGCATTTTAAACCAGTAAGGTTATCCTTCTTTAAATTTGAGTATGTCTGTTTCTAAAATGACTGTTTTGAAGGAAAATAAGTTTTTGCGTCATTAATGGTGATAATTTCATAGTTTTTGAGGGTTCTTTAGGTCAGCAAGCCAGTGTTTGTTTTGGGGAGCGGTGACTTTAGGTCTAAGGTGTCGTACTTTGGATCTGAGTTACACAAAGTGCAGATTGAAATCCTATCTGTGACCGAATGTCTCTCTTATTCTGTTTGATAAGATCTTCACGTACAGACAAAATATGACTTTGGGAAGGTGGTAGCAGCTGTGAAAGTGGATAGTGAAATTAATTCATGAGAGCAGCCATGTAGTAAGATAAATATCTATTCCCAAATTAAATTAAATTTAATTGAGTAGTGTTAACATTAAACGTATAAAGTTTGTTCCTCAATAATCGAAAGTGACATAATAGAATTATTATAAACATTACATAAATTAAGTAAAAATCTTCCTAGTTAATACCGATATTAATATATCTGGGTTGAGTTATAATAATAAATGTGTCACTAATTTTCATCATGTATACAGTGAATTAACATGCAATAAAATAATTTGTGTTGTACTGCTTTAAGTATAACATTCTCAAGTTTTAAGCAATTTAAAATGTAATATCATTGTAGATTGTTCTGTTTATCTGACTTTTAAATAACAATTTTTCAGGCTGCAACTACAGAAGGGTCGGTAAAGGATTTGCCATTTATGCCTTTTATATATAGAGAAGAGCTATGTCAACAGCAGTAAACATTTTATTAGGAATGACACTTTGATAACGCTGCAAATCGTTCTAAATATTTACTATCTCAGTGAACTAGTCAAGTATTAAATATCTTATAGACATAGCCTTCTAGAAAAGTGTTAAACATCTTAAATCCGTTAAAGGGATAACACTGGAATTTAATGAGAGATCTGTGATTCAAAATTTGAGGTGAATTTGAAACTTATACATATTTTCAAATTTATATTTTCACTATTTTCAATTTTCAAATAGGTTTATCTTATTAACTCGTTGTTATTCTTCTTCAATAAATTATGTGATTTTAATAGTCAACATTATATCAATTTTTATGTGGACTACAAACCATAAAAATTAGGATTTCGGTCAACCTATAATGTGTGTTATGCGATTTCATATTAGTGTCGAAGACAACAAGTTTTAACTAACACTATTTTGAACGTTTCGCCAAAGAGAGAACAAAAGGCAAACATTTGTCAATCACAATATTTTATTTTCTGACAGGGGACAATAAATTCAACTCAACAAACGCAACGTGTAAAAATGAACATGCTGTTTTTTCAATGGAACTACAAAGACTAATTTGTTTTTATTATTTAAATCACAAATCAAGAAAACTGAAGTCGCATGATTACTGTAGAGTTTGTATGAAATTGCTTTCATCTCTATTGCTTTCATTAAACTTTACACTGTTACAGTTTGCTGACTGACGCTGAATCGCTAGATACTGAAATCTGATATTACTTCTCAGTCTGAGCAGCATCTTCACTCAGTGAATGTTTGTTCGATATATAAACAATCAGCAATAAATTACGTTAAAATAAGTCTGTAAAACTGATGAGCGTCACCAAATATCCTCGTGCTAATTAAAAAAATATCAGTCTCCAACAGTTCCTAAGAAGACAAAGGCAAATAAATTAAGCACTATACAACTAAAGGAAGAAAACCAATAGAAATGTCGATTCACTCAGGATTATAAAAATAACCGAATTTTTAAGTAAAAATATTCTCTTTGTTACTGCAAAGTGTTGTGTTTCAGTTTTATACAACGTTTTCCATTACTGAGATTGCTTGAGATAGGGATACTCTGTACAGAGTTTATGTTAAGTTCCATATGGCAATTCATGTATTAGTTGGTATTAATAAAGTTTTTTTTAAGATTTATACAGTGGTGCTTTTGGATCTTATCTTGAAATATTTTTTCTTCTAACCCAAGTTCGGTACTGCAACTTAAATTAAATGTAATTTATTTAATTTGAACAAAACATGGGGTCGTGTTCTATTTAACCCCTCGTGAAAGAATTACTGTAAATCATGTAGAAAACTGGGAAGACATATTGTTGGCTTAAGACAGTTAAGCTAAATTAGTTTAAATTTATGTACTTATTGATAATTGTCTCATAAGGTTCCTTCTAGTAACATATATTTAGCACACTCCCTGTGCAATAGCTAATATTGAATTTAAGCATCTCAGCTAATATTGTTCTTGAAATATCGTGAATAACGCAGATAGATACGAATTTGAGTTAATGGAAAATTTCGCTAACGCTTAGCCAAGTCACGGTTAAGAGTACGGTGCCGCGGTTTTGATTCTTTTTCAGTGTCATTAGTTCAATGTCTTTTTTAGTAATATGATAACCCAGCAACAGAGATTTCAGTGATTCCACTGCAATATTGGTTTTAATAAACAAGTCATCTGCTGTTAATTTTATAGTAACATTCTAAAAGTGTCTTACACGTGGTAATGTTAATCTGTCATGATGTCATAATATTTTTGCTACAACATTGGTTTTTAATTTTAAATGAAAATAAAGTCATAGTAAGTAAATTATCATCAACATGTTGTTGGGGAAACACCAATTTCATATCCATGCACTCCATAAAATATAAGCAATGAACTGAAGATTGATGATTTTTATTACAATTCAGTTTTACATGTTGGTACATGTCAGTGTGATAAGCATATTTAATGTGAGTAGTTTTACCACCACATACAACCTGACTAGGCCTGCAGTAACGACACACAGTACTGTAGGTGCCGCCAGGTAGACTATAGATGGCGTGACTGTCTGCACGACTAGAGTCATGTCGTTCTGTCAGCAAATCAAATCATAACTCAGCCTTACAATACGATAACATCAGTCGTGGCAACTGTTAACTGTGTTTACTTTGTGGTTGATTATTCCTTGTTATTATAAGTGTCTGCTATTGATAACATGTTTTATGTTATTCATTTTGTGTGGGTGTGTGTATGTGTTACCATACAGGGTATAAATGAATTCATGTGATAAATGAAACCAAGAGAAGAAACTCAATAACTTCTTCCTTCTTCCTGTTTTGAATCAGAGCAATCTTAGTTTTTTTGTAGCAAGGTATCTAATGGGTTTATTTTACTTATATTCAAGCTAGAAGTACAGCGTCACAACTAGGCAAGACTTGCACAACTTCAGCCCTCTTATTCTCGTCTGTATATTTATACCGCTAATCGTTGACAACGGTAGTATCGCTGGAAGCATTAACCTTCGACCTTCCATTTCCTCTGAAATGTTGACATCAGTTTCTTCTATTTATATGACAATCTAACGGCATAGCAAATTTATTCTGATTACACCTTTAAAATTTAATAAGTTTGACGGACAGCGTTTCTGTTGTGATGCCTGACCTCCTTACGTTCGATGCTATAGTAGCGTTTATCTGAATTCATATTCGACCTTAGCTGTATGTGTTCATTCTTTGAAAAGAGCAATGATTCGTATTTAGTATAAGAAATCAACAGTCTAATAAAACAGTCTTTGTACGCAGTTCATAATTATTAAAGAAATACATACTGTTCGATTAATAAAATTGAAATATAATGTATACAAAACTCATTATTAGCTATATGTATATAAAAGTTTTAGTTAACAATATATAAGAAGTAATAATTTAATACAGTTAACTGATTCTCCTGCCAATACTATGATCATAGGAACTACTCAACCTCTCATGGCCTAGTGCCCGTAAAGGCTAGACAAACACACATAGAGTTAATTAAACCTGTCTGCTAGATTGAAACATGTAACACTGTTATCAAAGAACATACGATTTTATTTATACATAAGTATAATAATACTAAAATATATATACAAATTTAAGGTATATATCTATTTCACCCTCAGTAAATAGAAAATTACAACATTCCCCAACAGAAACGATTGTGTTATTATGTATTATCAATTATTTAAATATCTAATTGATTTCGGTTCCAGGTGGGTTTACCATCACTGACGAATGTTGCCGGTTTATTAGACATTTAAAAGTCAATACGATTAAAAGAACTATGCATTGACTCGCTGTTACTCACTAATTTCCTGAGGGTGATCATGAACCATCAGTTGGAGGGTACTGGCAACCCCTCAGGTCGTAGGAATATAACAAGTTTGGATGGTGGACTATATTGCGCATCCGTTAGATAACGAAATTATGGGTGGCCATCGTGCTAGATATCCAACCTCAGGAAGAAAAAGCAAATCACTCAACATGTAATAATGTAATTAAGACATTCTAGCCTTATTCTCAATAACATGCATTTTTTATTAAGCGCTAAATAGTTTGGCAGTATATGATAGTTCTGACTGGAGGTTTGATGTTTCAGGAATGCACTCACCGGTGTTTATGTCGGAAGGTGAGAATTGCCACAGCCACGGGAAGAATTCAACAGACCAGGAGCTGGTGGATGCTGCCACTTTGTTTGTAGACCAACTGTTGGCCCAAGCACAGCAGGAGGTGCAGAATAATAGGGTAAGTTATACTGGTGAAATTTTGAAAGATTATGCTATTGAAAAGATATTATATTTACGGCTTTTTGCAATCATTAAGCAAATTGACGAAAGAAACACGTCTTATCGAGGACTGAAATTTGATATATTCTTCAGGTGTAAAATATATTGTAGGGAAATTGAAATAAGGATTCATAGTAGAGTATTTAAAACGATGTCTTAAATAAATTACGATAATGTTTGTATGAATGTTGTCTGTCTGTAATGCTTAACAGAAGATGATTATTGTAGTTTTAGGAGGATGTGTGATTTGTTCCTAATATTCCTTCCATTGAACAATGATACTGATAATATTTAATCAGTGGATAGCTTCTGCCACTTTTGAAATACTCACAATGATTGTTGTGATTAATGTAGCTGTTTTAGACTCGTTTTGCTTCTCTACTGTCTAATGTTTCTACTCGCAGTACCACATTTCTACCAAAGTATCTTGTGACAATTAAATCATCTAAATTATGAATTTAACATTCAAAATATTATGTTTGGATGTAATTATGAACCATAGCACACAACACAAAACATGATTCGAAGTACATCATGAATGGCATGGTATACTGTTACAATTGATCAACATTGGTATCATTGACTTTCAGTTTCTTTTTCTAGTTCTCTGACTGTAATATAACTAGGAAAAATATAAGCTGATACAATAATCTTCTTACAGTATAAATAAAAATGAATCGCAAAATGTGTTGGTAAGCACAAATCTCGAGAACGGCTGTACAAATTTGGTTAATTCTTTTGTAAAATGTTCATTGAAATCCATGGAAGGTTTTTATGAAACAAAGTATAAGAAACGTTACCTGAAATATTTTAAATTTTAGAAACATTGTAATTTTTACTTTTCATAATCCAAATAAAACTGGCACTAAACAGCTGTTCACCCCTTCACTTTTATGTCCACAAAATTGGCTGAAACATCTGTTTACATTTAAATTTGATCAAATATTAAGTAAATAATGCTTAATCGGTAGTGCAATGCAGATAGGAAATAAAAAGTTGATATCAAAATTCTACTCCAGATCACGCTAGTAACGAATTTAATACATCTAATGATTTTTAAATATTATTTAAACACTGCTATGTAACCAACCTTAATGAACAAAGTTATGAATGTTTTCACATAAGTTACTTTAAATTGGTGGGCTTCCTTGACATTTTGATATGGCATTTTAACAGTGGCTTTTGGAAAAACAGAGAAATGAACAATAAAATGCCTGAACGATTCATTCTTTCCTTGGCTACAGTCCAAAAAACAAGTGTAACGCAAAACTTTAATAACGATTATTTTGGAATTTTGCACAACCTTAATAAGGATTTCCTCCTTATACCGAAAATACATAGGAAGTACGTATTACTTCACCTTGGCCGTAATAGGTCCTACGTATGTGTATATTTTCTTCATCAGGACAAGAAAGCAAACAACTATGTCCCTGGAAATATTTTTTAACTGAAAATAGATTACAGAAGTCGATAGTAGACGATTTTGACCAAGGTAGATTTCCGAGAACTGCATAATGGAACGTATCTAGAGTTTGAGCAGAGAAATATTGCAAGCTGAAATGTGACATAGTAAGTGAATTTAAACGATCTAAAGTAGACACTTTTAACCGAAGTAGGCTTCTCGTTCCTACGTAAGTATATATTTTTTCTTCGTCAGGACAATGCAAACTCTACTATGGTACTGGAAATATGTTAGACCTGAAAGATGTGATAAAGGCTAGAAATAGACGCTTTTTGACCGAATTAGGTTTCCGAAACCTGTTTCTTTGTATTTTATTGATCAGAATAATAACAATGCAGGCTCAGCTGTGAACTAGAAATTAATTTGAACCAGAAATGCTCTTCCACGTGCAAAACAAGTATTATTCAAGTAATTTGAGAAATTCCTTCTAATTATATAATAAGCACAACCACAAATACTCATTATGAATTGTTCAACTGCCTCAATTGGAAGACTAAAGTATTATATACGCAGAGAGAACAGCATTTAGATATTTCAACATGACATATTCGGGCACTTACTGAATGGAACTTTGTAACAAAGCAAAGTTTGTACTCACTCAGGTCCTCGTCCTCTTGGTCTGTTTCAAGTTTGGCGGGCTGAGGCGGTTCCTCTGCCAACTGCAACAGATAACAAGTGTTGCCAAACTTTTCATAAGAAAAACAATAATCAGATTTCTTTTATTTATAACGCTCATAACTAAACTTCGTTTAAAAATTAAAATCTATTTTAACGTTATAATTGGTTTGAAACAAATCACTGGATATGTTTGATGTAGTAATATGATTTTATTCTAAAGTGGCACTCGTTAAAACTTATTCCTTTAAACTAACATGATAAAAACAACATATATTAACACATGATAAACTAATTAAATTAAACTCTGATAATATTTACCATGAACTTCATTAATATCTACTTGATGTATGCCTACTTACGTTTTAAAATTTTCACAGAACTCCATCATTTTACATCATAAGTGCTTTTACTAAGTAATATAAGGACTTCGGTTCTAAAGATTGCGTGTGAAGCTAGTTTTTTTCATATTTTTAACCGTTTTGGTAGCATTTTACGTTTTGGTGACGTCCAAAAGTAACGTCCTTGACGATCTAATAGGTCTAATATCTTCGGAGTGTTTCCTCTATGGATATCAACAATTTCGTGCTGTGTAGTTATAGAGTTTTGTTTTTGATGGCTGAAAATTAGCGTCAGGCAGTTTCTTTCAACGCTTTTTTTATATTGATAAATGATTAATGGTGTTAGTATTATAAATGGGATTTCATTAAATGGGCGTTGATTGAAGAATGATTGTTTAGACTCGTAAGATAGAAGTCCATGTTGTAATACAAAAAATGTATTATCAATTGACGTTGACAATTTAGGTGATTAATGATTTGTTGATATTTCAGCCACCATAGACGGACTGTTGAGGCGCGGAAACAGATGGCATAACCGAGCCAGGCAAGGAGCGAGGGGTCTGGTGTCCAGGCTCCTGACGACACTGCGCCTCTGTAATTAAACGTATCCTGGACTAACTGAGTTCAGCAACCTACTAGAGCCTGGATCCTGGCAGCAGACGTCTTGTGAAAGTGAGGACGTGGTGAGCTCTGACTTGAGACGAGGAATCAAGAGTGGACGTACTTCTGAAAAAGAGGTTTCGAAATGTGAAGTGCTATGTTTGAAAACACATCATGTTTAGTGTCAGAAAATACTGAGATTTCCTACGATGTTCATATTTTACAATAATTTTAAAAGTTAAACTTACTGTAACTCTTAAAATTTGAGGTGGAAGAGTTAATAAAAGCTAAAGAAACTGCACGTAATGATATTTTAATGACCATTATTTTTAATAACAGTAAAACATAATAAAATATCTGTATTAAATTGAGCGACCTGTAAAGTCTTGCACAGTTGCAAGCAACTAAAATACTAAAGTGGACTGTGGGGAGTATTAACGGACAATAAAGAAGGAAGATATGTTTGAAACTGAGGACTGTGTTAATTACGCTTAACCCTACCTACTATAACTATTGTATCTTGTACCAGTAAATTAATGTGTATAGTGTTGTATCATTGTCTGAAACAATCGAAAGAGTTTTGTGAGGAATTTGTGACAATCTTTGGTGCTTAGTTGATTGTTGTCAGCTCTTGTAGTAAGTTCGTGTGAAGATGGTTGTGTATGGTTAGGTGTGCAATATAAATGTTTCCTATGCTGTGTTATTTTTGGTCAGTTAAAAACCGCCAGTAATTTTATAATTTATTGATCGAACAACTATTATTGATAAACTTTCGGAATACTGAAAGCGTGCTCGTAACATAAGTTGTCTAAACTCGATTTGCTTTGCAGAAATTGATATTCAAAATTTTTTAATATAAATGAAAAGTAATGATAACAGTCCTCCTAAAAAGTGTTTTATAATCATTTTATAAATAGAGAGATGAATGACAAATGAATGGATTTTATTGTATAAGTTTACTAACACATTTTTAATATTGATACATTTATTGATTTATTAGATTTTATACTCCCAATCTGTTTTATCAATCACAGCAATCGTTATAAATAAACGAAGAATTTTCAAGAACGTAAAGATTAATTATTAAAATTAAGATAAATTTGGTATGGAACCAAAGTTGAAAGGTGTTATGTATGATTTTACAAAATATACATCCAAATACTTTACTTTAATTACTTTATTAACACATTACTTTACTTCTTCTAAAATAATGATAGACACTGTTTCTGTGAACTATACTTTTGTTTAGGAAATAATTATACGCTTTTAAATTGTATATGTGATAGCTAGAGTAGGTATATACATATATTTCAAATGCTTTTGTCATAAAGGTTCAAGTTTTTTAGAAAAAGTATTAAATTTAGATCAACAATACAACACTACAAAATTACGTTAACAATATTGTGATGCACGGCACTGTTTCAATAATTACAAGAGTTTGAAATGAGCAGAGCATTGTTTTATTTGACAATTATAACATAAAGAAGAAGAGGAAGAAACACTTACCATAATTCATCCTCCCCTCTCTCCATAACTGACCTTTTTTAACACAAATAGGTCAAAAGCGTTGTATGTCCCTTAATGTAAACTTACAAAACATTTCGGAAGTAATACAGTGAAAAGTACATCATTGTTGTTAAAAATGTAAAACTTACAATTGTTGGAAAATGTTAAATTACATTTAAAATTGAATAACAACTACGGTAAATGCTCAAACACTATCCTTTATATCGCCATTTAAAATGTGACCGTATCAGATTTTATTGTGAAAGATAGACGATTTTACTGGTAGCTGTTATTTGTGCTACCTTTTATTTATCGTGAAGAAGAAAAATCAATTGTCTTGCTAAATATGTGGAGGAAGATTTTACAAACACGTCGAATGCGTGCGTGTGATCTGAAGATGGATTTCTGGTGAATCGCATTGTAAAGAGCGATACACTAGGAGCTTGTGTAAATCCTACGGCTGAAAACCGTTTAGATGAAGCATCTCATATTACTAGATTTTTATATGTTTTTATGACGAAAAATATTTGTTAGGAGTACTAAAAGAAATAAATATTATTAAATTTGTTGTGCTAGATTTGTAATTCTATATGTAGATTTTATTATTTCACAATTTATTATTTTATTAATACCCTCCGATAATTATCGTATTTATATACATAATAAACCTAGTTTTCCTTATTCTAGATTAAGTCTTAAATGTGTTGGCATCTCCTATTCAGGGAAGGATTGCGTAATTTGTATGTATGAATCTTGAATAGTATGAATGTTGCTTTGTTATTATACAACAATTGCATTGGTGCTATCTCTATTTAATATTTTTATTTTTTGTCTGAAAGCTAATCAATATCAAAATATTGATTATCCGATAGTAGCCTATTTAGTTGTTGAAATAAACAGAAGAATATATGCACTGTTTACTTTGGTATTTCAGTCACACTTTGCCTGATTTTCATATATTTTCTATAAAATTATTAAACTTTCATAGGTTTTAAACTGCTGAAAATGATTAACTATTCTGTTATTATACAACCATTGCATTGGTGCTATCTCAAATACAAATATTAAATAATTTATTTTGTGTCTGAAAGCTAATTAATATTAAAATATTGATTATCTGATAGTAGCCTATTTAGTTGTTGAAATAAACAGAAGAATATATGCACTGTTTACTTTGGTATTTCAGTCACACTTTGCCTGATTTTCATATATTTTCTATAAAATTATTAAACTTTCATAGGTTTTAAACCGCTGAAAATGATTAACTACTATTCAGTATGCGTTATTCGGTTATTTAGCTTTTGTTTACCTTCATCTAATTGCTGTATCTGAACCATACAGTGAAGCTGACTCCTGTAATGTGAAGCTATGATCGTCTGAAGAAACAAAAACATCGGCAATGAAAAAGTTCAAAATGTACGATTTAGCTTCTACACCAGAGACACCTAGAATACAAAATATAGTGTAATCTAGGTGAAGAGATGCAGTGTTCTCATTGTCTCGTCAGGTGTACAGTGGAGACAATGAACCACCAGTTCACTAAGAGGAAGGTGAACTGGAGCTTACCTCTACATTCACATTGAACAAACCTTTCCCACCTTTACATTAGTTTCATTATTTAAATACGCTAGTGTACTAAAAAAGTCAACAATATTTATTACAAACACTACAATTCTGCTTTTGCAATAAAAGAAAGTGACAGACATTTTTTCATCAATTTGTAGTGGTTTTGTTAAAAGAGACTGTATCATATAAATTTTCTTATTTAGTCTAGTTCCAATTTAATTGGATTTTGAAAACATTCATTATAAATAAACTCCCTAGTTGCAGCGGAGAAGAATAACTGCGGCAACATTGTAACAGTGATTGAACCAAAATTAGTCAGTGAACACCCTCGCTGCACTATTTTTAGAATTAGCAATCAATGCAACTCTGTTAGAATAAAAAGCACCCCCTCTGTTAGATGTGTCAATCTAATATTCATGATATTTTTTCTCCACATTATATACAGTTTGACTTAATATCAATATTTTAATGTCCATTAACCCTTTAAGAAACCAAGGGACACATGTGTTCCCAGAATAAATAATTTTTCTTTCTATATGTCAGTCAAGTTAATATTCATAAATATTAATTATTATCGATTCAAAAAGCTTAGAAATACATTTAAAAATATTCCCACTGTAAGTCTCCTTTATTTGATTAAAAATATCTAATTATGAAATAGAATTAAAAATGTGTTTCTTAGTTTTATTATTTTTGCACAAACATTCTTAATGCAAATTTTTATGAATTGCTTGATGTATTATCATAATACAACATGACCAATATATTTAGGAAGAAAATCTGATAATATTATTTTTTATTTGCTCATAATTACACTTTTTTTCGTTGGGACACATATGACCCTATGGACTGTGAGGGAATTAGGTTGGCTAGCCTTACTGAGAACAGCTGACTACAGTTTCCTTCAGTTTGGCAAATTAGATTTTGAGGTTATGCCATTTTATTCTTCTTACTAGTTAGTTAGGGTATTGAATTGAAGTTTGTGAGATGTATTCTGTTAGTGAACGTTTATTTTACATAAAACAAGACGAAATTTGAGAGCTCAAAAGCTGTTACATCTCTTGAGTACCAACAAATGATAGCACGAGGTCTAATTGGTGACTACACAAATAGAATGCGTTCAATTCCCAATACTCCATTGTCAAGGAAATATGAAATTAGACCCTCATTGAAGCCAGAACATATAATGAAAAAGACAAATATCAGACGTCGATGTGTTGAATGTGCCAAGAACAAAGTAGAAACCCGAACAAACTGTATATGTGTAATAAGTCAAGTTCATTTGTGCTTTACCAATGAAAGAAACTGCTTTGAACAGTTTCACTAATCAACATAAGAACAATGTTCTATTGTTATTTTTTATAATAAACTGACACGTTTTCGAACATGTATATTGATGAGTAAGTTTTGTAATTTCATAATTTTGTAAATAAAACCACTTTTTATTAAATAACATGTACTTCAATCACCTAAATAAACCTACAAAGACTTGTAAAATTACAGAAATATAGTGAACTACTCAATTTACTATGTTTTACTACAGTCCGCTTGGGGCAAATATATGCAATTGCAGTATCTTTGTCGAGTTCCGTTACCGTCCGTAGGGACACATTTGTCCCATGCCATATATAATAAACTAGGTGTACTAATTATTTTAAATACAAATAAATAGTTTAATTACATAACTGCAATATGTTTTACAAGAATAAACACTTTTTTTCATGCCGCATTTCTTATGGTCTAAAGGGTTAATACTTTACAAATGATTACATTAACGAACAACAATATGAAACAATGTTATTCTATGTATCTTTAGTGCAAATTAAACGAAAAAGCTGATTTAAACCAACTGAATACAGTGTTTGGTGTGGTTATGAAGACACAAAGCCGCTGTTCTTACATAACAAGAATGTAATATATAATTGCAATAAACATGAAATCACAAGAAGTACTTGCTTCGCCGGGACTCGAACCCGGATCTCTCACTTGCCGGGTGAATGTGCTATCATTACACCACAGAGCCCTTACTTTTTACGGTTCTATTATTTTGTATTATTTGGCCGTTTCTTTCACATATGTGTTTAAATATCCAAACAAACATATGATCGGAAGACCAAATACATGGCAAGTACTTTTTTACTTAATTTTTATTGAAATTAAATTAGGCTATTAAAAGTTAAAGATGTATATATTTAACAGATTTCATGTGAAGACTTAATAACATTTCTTCAAAATTAGCTAATACATAATAGTAAACAAAATTAGCAATGCATAAAAAGATGCCATAAAGCGCAACAGTGATTATGGAATTATAAAAAAGCGCGTCATAAAAATCGGAAACTGTAAAACACTGTAAAACCGTGAAGAAGTACTAAATAATCCGCCCTTTATGATATTGACTATCAGATTAGTGCAGCATACACTGCAGGTGACTTAATATATATCACGCTGTACCAAAATTTGAGCCTTGCCAAGCTTTATTGTCATAGGCAGTGACGTGAAACAGTGAAAATTATATTTAAAACAGACAGTACTTTCGGTTACAAATTTTGGTTTGTTCATCCTGTGCCTTTTACTTGAAACCTATACAATATTATTTTGAAAATGGCGAGAAACATAGCGATTTATATTTCATAGGCAATTGTTGCCAAAAATTTTTGTTTTTGACGCTACTGCAGTTACATATACAAACAAGTACAGTGAATTTAGCGCCTTAATTTCTGTAGGTAGCGAATCAATGGGCAAGCGATAGCGTGTACAACGGCTAGTACAGAGGGTTCAGTGCTTGGCGTACTCTAACCGTATTACAGTGTAGGGCTCCTGACTATAAACTGGTTTTGCCAAGGATTTTTTTTACAGACAGGTATTCTTCCTCAATGAGTACAATAGCATTTCTTCACTCCACTATATCCTCTTGTTAGATATAGAACCAGCTACCACTGACTGTTTCTAGCTTTCAGATTAAGACATAAAACAGACTCGGAGAAATATATTTCGAGTATGATCTTAATAGTAGATCCGTCTCACCATGATAAATTATGATTTGTGAACGTAATTAAAGTAATATTGGATTATATAGATTTAAGGGCAAAATTTTATTCTACTTACCTATAAATATAGCTTATTAGTTATGTCATTAGTGCAAAGATTTCGTAAAATAGTAGACCCTATGCCACTATAATTTAGCTCATTACACAAGCAGATTGATTATATTTTGCATAACAAATTATATTATAATTTTCACTTGTTACAGTAAAAAAAAATTATACTGCATTACTAGTTTTAGAATATAGAATATTGTAGAATATACATATATCTAAAAAAATAATTTATATTTTTAAAAATATATAACAATTTTATACTATTAGATAGAAGTTTAATATAGAGTGAAAGTATAAAATAATATAGTTCAATATAATTATTTGAAGTATAATTAATAATATATTCGAAAACAGATTGAATTGTTTATTAATTATTTAAAGAACATTGCAATTTTTGGAAGGAAGGAAATACAATTATGAAATGAATTTATATATATATATATATATTCAAATAAATGGACAACAATTCAGTGATAAGATTTATAAATTAATTTACTGTAAATGTATTTAAATATCTTCAATTAAAAGAAAAATATGATAATAAATACGGAACATTAACATCGTATTAAGCGAACGCAACCCTCGTAATAGAAATTCTTGTAGTTCATTCAACCACAAAATAAAAGCTCCTCCATAACTTTGAAAGGCAATTTTAAAGTAACTAATACTTCGTTCGGATCAATTTTACACTATGGATAAGTAATTTTATCCAAGTAATTCAAATAACAAGTTCATAGCTACAGTATATGGACTTTAAATTTGGTCTAGAACATGATTTGTTATTGAATGTAAATAAATTTAAAAAATCGCCATTACAGGCAAACAGCAATGCCAGTTTTATTAAATTATTTTATTATTTTAAAAGACCTGTGCTTGGCAAACAACAACACAAAAAGACTCGGAGAACAGTTCGATTTATTAAAGAGGGATGTTTCAATAAATTTACACTCAACCATTAGCATTTAATTTGGTTGAAGGTGTTTTCAGTAAACAACAAGACGATGTAAATTTTATACAAATTTCACGGACTATCTTTGGTCGTGATTACCGATTACAGGAAGTGCAATTTAACTTTTTATAAGAGTACTTAAAATTATAAATTAGAAAATTACGATTTTATCTAAAATCAGAACAGTCCCAAACTATTAAAGACTCTTAATCACCGAATCCCATCTCATTTTTATGAACTTTAATTTTGCAGATGTCTGAAAGAAATGCTCTTTAACAGGATTCACATCGAACAGTTCGAGATGCCTTTAACCATCCTCGAAAATTCGGAATCATTGAGAGAAATCCCCGTCTTTTCACCTGTACCCGTCACTTTGCAATAATGTCGGCGAGTTATAGTCTCATTCCAACACTGACGTCATTGGAATCCCACACCTGGGCAACATTCGTAATAACGATATGGTTAAAGATATGGGAAATTCTTCCATTAAAGATTGTTTATAAATGTACCATCTTTAAATGAAACAAAAGAAAACAAAGTTACAGATGTTTTATATAGGTTATATTTCGCAAAGTGTATTTATAAAAAAGGACGATTTAAAAGCCAATAGTTTGAAGCTGTACACCAAATTTGATTTGTTGTGATGTTGTAAAGCAATGTGATGTAGCTATAATAATAAAATTAAAATTTATACTATATAAGGCTTAAAGTTTTGTTTTAGCTTTAATTGATCTGATTTAAATTTTCAGGTCTAGAGAGGTTTTTTAATGTATTGTAATATGTTTCTTAAATAGCCTCTTTAAAATTGATTTATGTGTGGTTTTCTAGTAATTCATTCAGCAATTTTTACCTTAGACTTAAAGACTTTTTTAATCATAGAATTATGGAAGATGTCTCATTTTAAAGACGTTATTAAAATGCATCCAAACACTATTTTAGTTTTAAAAGCATTTAAAATGTTTATAAGAAAACTATTTAATACTTCATCGTTTCTACACTTCCATACTTCAATTATAGTATATACATTCAAAGTATATAGGCTATAATTATAAAATCGCTCAAAAAGCGTTTGGATGCGTACGAACCACATCTTTGAAATGAGGCATCCCCCATAATCCGACGGCTAAATCAAACTAAAAGCATAAACCTGATTTTATGACATAAATTTCAATGTTGACTGTAGTGATACAGCCAGCTCTTGTCACCCTCCCGCCCTACTACAGCCGTTTAGTAATGACTAACCCGCATTGACACTAGAGCAGATTGGCGCAGCGGAAGCGTGCTGGCCCCATAACCCAAAAGGTCCGTGGATCGAAACCACGATCTGCTATCATTTTTTTATTTTGAATTAATATTACGATGCAATTTAACGTATGTACATAAAACAATTTTTTAGTACATTTAAAATAAATATATATTACATGTGATACTTCATTTTGGTCTGTTACTCTTACACATAAAGCGCCTACATTTTACTATAATTTCTTACTCAGCGGTAGTTTGTTTATCAGCCCGTTAACTTATTAAACCAACGTAAATCCGTGGTACGTTCCCAAGACAGAAAATTAATTTCTACAAACAAAAACTCTGTGGAATATAATTCATTAGTTTTAATATATGATATTTCTTAAAATTTTGCTAAATTTAAATGTTCTTTTGCAGTTCTGCAGCATTTTTCGTGATAAAAGAATTATAATCTACCCTTTCAAGTGGCAAGACTAACTATTGTACCAATTTAATAATTATAATTGATTCCGTTCAGAAATTTCTTGCATTTATCAGTTATTGATAAGTGGTTCAAAGAAACTTTTTATTCAATAAGTTTCTGGTCTTTAAAGTAAAAAAGAATAAAAAATAAATAGTATAAAAGAATTAACAAGTTTATATTCATGCTAGTGATTAGTAGCTTACTAAACTAAATTTCCTTCTTAGTACTGATATTAAATTTTAATATAATTTGAATCACTTTCGAATAGGGTAAAAGAATTTTAAATTGTGTTAACGTACTAACAATTTTTAATATGTAATATGTATTATATATTTTAACACCATATTATAGGATGAGTATAAAATGTTTACTCTGAAGATGTTTTACTTCCGAAACACTCATATGTCAAATAAGTTGTTTTATAGAGGGTTTTAGTTGCATTTTTATACTAATACTGTAGTTTATGTCTCTTTATGTGGCGAACTCTAATGTAGCATGTGCTTAAATCCGGCACTTATTATTGTTTTCAATACACACACTATAAAAAGGATTAGGCATATACTTTTGAAAATACTGAAGCAACAGCTACGAAAATAATAAAACGGGGCAGTCAATAAGAAAAAGAGATTCCCTAAAATATCACGAAAGAATAATAGGATATCGCACATTTGCCATTGTTACAGGTTGTAACATATAACGATGTCAAATGTCCATAATCTTGCCAATCTTTCAAATTTTCCATTCTTAATAACAAATTTCAAACGCAATTTTGAAAACAGTATTTTCTTTTTTTTTCAGTGAACTCTTTTATTGGTATCAGATTACAGCAAAGTGGAGGTGAGAGGCGCAGAGGTTAGTAGGCTATCCTGTTAGAGGCTGGGCCGTGGATTCATTGCTTCAACTTCAATAAACTCGGAGTGCTGTACTTCCAGCAAGATACCATTAGATCTTGTTAGTAGGTTGTTTAGTGCTCCATGAAGTAAATCAAAGTAGGCTAGCTGCTCTACGCTGTTACATACTCTTTTAACCTGTTAGAAATGGATTCCCCATGTTCTCGTATACGAGTAAAACTTAAATGTGTTACAATTTAATTTTTATAATTTGTGAATCGAAGATTAATTTTATATTTTGTGATGGTAAAATGTTACATACTTTTGCCTATTTTAATTTGAAGTACGATATTTTACTCTAATTAGATAGTATTATTAATTTCAAGATGATCAATAATAGTTAAACAATTAAAATAAAATATTTAGAGTTAAAAGATAATGTAAATTTATTAATAAATTATTCTTACATAATTAAATCCCTAAAACAATTACTTCTTAATTGCATGGATCACGAGTCCCAAAGCTTTATCCTACTCATTGCCTTTTTTAAAATTTAAGATTGCCTTTGGGAAAATTTGATATAGACAGAAAGCGTGTTATGTCGATTTAAATATTAACCCTCATAATGGTTGGTCAACTAACAAAATATTTAATAAGATGACACATTTAATGATAATCCCAATCAAAATACTTGATACGACAAAACTACGATGAGTATGATTCTATTTATGATAAAAATAAATCTAGTACGTAGTAAACACTCTGCCTAAAATTGTGCACAGTTTGCACCAAGCTCAAATTCTACTTGGACTCTACAACGGATGGAAACATCAAATCAAATCAAATTATCTTAGAGACTTCTAGTTTATAACATTCTTCTTCTTTCATCAATACATTACAAATAATTGCATTTGATGCGATTACCATTAATCATATTTTACTTACCTTAAACATCTTACTGTTTGGGCAGGGAGAAAATTCAAAGGTTAAGGTGGGAATCACAATATTTAAGAGTTAAACTTTTTAAGAGAAATTGTAAGCAGATTGCAAGCAAATAAAAATTAATATTTTGAAAGTTTAGAGAAATAATAAATTGCTTCTTTAACCTAATTGGATCATTTTATTGGAAGACCTGAAAGCCAATTTGCATTTTATTAGCAAACAACCTCGTTTTCCGTGAAAGCGATAGAGGAGTTTCCTTTAAACAAGTCATTGGTCGTCAGCCGCATTGTTTTCTATGGGAGTCGAGATGGGAATGTAAATAACGAATTAAAAATATCAAACAATAAATTTCCTCAGATGTTTTTTTTTTTTTTTTTTAATTCGTGAAAAGACTAAACAAAATGATAACGATGACATTAACAGTAGCGTGATTGTGCCTACGCAGACACATATTTCTAGAATATTCATAATTTAGTATTGTTACTATTTTTTCATTGTTATGTAATAAATTTTGAAATAAAATTTTTGAGTTTAAGCTATTTCCCAATAGCTCAAACTCAACCATTTTATGGGTACATTACATCTTTATGGAACATTACAGACTAGGAGCTGAGAGCCTTGCTATAAGCACTCACCCTGTGTTTCGTGAAGTCGATAGAGAAATTTACCCTGAGATCGTCTTCCACTTGGTTTTGTTCGGGGTCAAGATATGAGGGCATCAAAAGGGGTGAAATAAAAACAAATTTCCGCAAATCACATTTTTAATAGATTAAGATTACTTAAATTCGATCGTCCGACACGTAAATAAAAGACGTTGCTTTCAACCAAAGAGTCGGTCTTTATAGAGTTGGGATACGCTGTTTAAACCATATTGACAGTAAAATATTGTATTTCTTATGTTGCAAATATTGCAATTTCGTGTTGTCATAACATGAACGAGTGTCCCATAATCTATAAATCAATGTCAGCAATATTTTTGATATTTTTCGGTTTAAGAAAAACGTAAACACTATTGTAATTGAACTTGTAATTTTGAGGTGTGAGGTGTACCATAACTATAATCTACAATTTCTTATTTATGGGTATAAAAGAAGCTTTCGGAAACAAATTATTTTTGACGAAAATAGCAAAGTTACAGATATTTTATTTCCAATTACTATACTAATCTAAGTTAATCTTTACATTTCTTTATGGAAATGTATTGAAATATTGAATAATGAAATGGAAAAATGCACATAGTAACAATAAGATAAGTGAAAAATTATTCTCTAAAGATTTCTATTGAATTTAATTTATTAACTACTCCTAATCAATTTCAGCGCGCTTTAATTTAATATGTAATCAGAAATGCCTAAGAAATTCCCATTGAATTTTAAATTTGAATATGTAGACTCATCATAAAAATGTGAGAAACATATTTTCTTGAATAAACACTCACTTCTGATTTTGGAATTAAATGATTATAAAATGGAGACTTTCAATTTCATGCAATATTTTTAAATAGGTTCAAACCTTATTAGAAAAGAATTATAATTATTAATGTACAAAAACTGGTTTCAGGGTGGTTGGTTTTATAAAGTTGAAAATAGTACAAAACATGTTAAAATTATAGATGTATAAGACATACCCATCTCCATTGTTAGAATTAACCTTAACAAGAGTGAACGCCTCATGACATCATATTTCAGGAAGACAGGGCACATGTAATCTAATTTTCTTCCTCTTGTAACGAAAGTAACATTTTGTAATTCTTTACTTTGATAATGCTTCTTAAATTTTATTATAAAAAAACAAAAGGAATTGCTCAAATATGTGTACGCTTTTGTATTAGGTTAATGGAGACTTTATTTTATTAATGTTAACTGAAAATGCATCTTTTATTGTTCTCCGTATTAACTAACTGCAAGAAAATATTGGCCATGGACCCTGTGTTTATATAGAAATAAGACCAAAATAAGCATCGCAGCTGAACTTCACATTTCACATCCTGATTCAATCGGTACAAAGGATTGATAATGGTTGGATCTCAGCCACTTCTAATATCATCGACGACAACTCAAGTATTACCTTAAAGTGTTGAGTCTACAAAGGTATTGGTGCTATATGGGTGGTCAGAAATATAAAAGAGGTCAGAAACACACTGAATAGCGCTATAAGATCGGCCAAAGAAAAGATATTTTGAAGATAAAACTGGCCAATTGTAGAGACTCCAGTATTTTCTGGAAATGCTTACGGCAGAATGTATAGTGGGGTCAAAAGATCAAAAACTGCCTCCAAACATGAATACTAATGATATAAACAAGTACTTCACAGAGATGGGGCACGTCTTGCGAACCTGATGAAGCATTGGAGCAGTTTTATGATACGAACAGAAGGGTAGGACTAACTAACGAGTTTTAAGTTTTAGGATAGTTTCACAAAAAAGAGGTGGGGTGTCAACAATGAATGAAATTACCTCTAAGGCAGTAGGAACAGACGACATCGGTATTGATATGATAAGAGCAATAAGCCCATATGCTATTGATGCCATTACCCACCTTGTAAATATGTCCTTGGCAAGAAATGAGTTTCCACAGACATGGAAGATGAGTATAGTCAAACCAATTGCCAAAAACACAGATACCAACAAGTGTTGTTCTCATTCTTAGACCCATATCAATCTTACCAGCCATGTCGAAAATAGTGGAAAAATTGGTTGTGAGACAAATTTCGAATTTTGTTGATGAGCAAAAATATTCTACCGAAACTCCAGTCTGGGTTCAGGAAACATCACGGGACATGTACTGCACTGGTTAACTTGTTTAGTGACTTGTTTGAGACTCGGGACGGAGGCCGGTGTAGTTCACTAGTCATGCTTGACTACTCCCAGGCTTTTTGACTCCCAATCAGCCATTCTTTATTGCTTGCAAAGATGAAGTTTCTTGGTTTCGGGTATAATGCAACTAAACTGGTTTTAGGTCATATCTTGTTGAGAGGCAACAGATGACGAGGATGGGTACGATGACTTCTTCTCCTCTGGTGAAAGCTAGGGCGTCCCGCAAGGAAGTTGTCTAGGCCCGGTACTCTTCACATTGTACACATCAGATCTGGACACAACTGTGTGCGCCACTGCAAAGTCCATTTGTATGCCGATGATTGCCAGTTGCATATGCCATTTGGGTTAAATGGGTTGGAGGAGGCTATTGCTAACGTAAATTCAGATTTGGAGAGCATGCGAGTGTGGTCGGAGAGACATGGTCTTAAGCTGAACGCTAAAAAAATGCACGGTTCTCTACATAGCATCAGCGGCTCAGGTGCAGTGTATCAAAGAGAGCAACGTGCAAATCAGGATTGGCGATGAAAACTTGAGTGTAAGTGACACTGTAAAGACGCTTGGCGTTGTGCTGGACAGTGGGGCTGGGGTTTTCTGACCATGTGTCGTATGTTTCTCAGAGAGCACTGGGGAGACTGCGAGGCATGTATACGCTGAGATCCACCCTTTCCAGAGTCCGTTAAGCTGCGTCTTGTCCTGTCTGTCGTGTTACCAATTTTTTATTACTGCTTTCCTGCATACGGCAATAGCATCTCAAAGGAGGACGCAGAACGAATTCAAAGAATGCAAAACACTGCAAATTCGTTTTGTATACGGGCTCTGTCGAAGAGATCACGTGTCACCCTTTCGAGATGCTGCAGGACTCATGACCATGGATGCCGTGTGTAGGATGCAGACTTGCTGCCTTGTAAAACCAATGTACTGTTCCAGCGGGAGCCACGGTACCTGGCAGAGAGGCTGTGCAGTCGTGCTGAGATCGTTTGCCGCAAAACTCGGCAGAGTGACCAACTTCACTTTAATAAAGTGAGGTTGGAGATTGGTCGAAGGGGATTTTCCCATTTTGGTCCAAAGTTGTACAACGGTCTCCCTTGTGACCTTAAATTGCTTAAAGGTCGTCAATTTAAACTTCAGCTAAAGAACACCTCTTTTCACTGGAGTGAACGTTTTTATACTTTTAACTTTGTACTTTTAACTGTTTTAAATAAGTTTAGTGTCTAAAATATATTGTATCATGTTGACGTGAGTTATTATGAAAAACAGATGTATCTGATAATCGCTTGAAATAAAAGGCATGTTTATTATTTATTATATGTATTGATAAGTACTGTAACAACAGAACTTATAGTTTATGTTGAATAAATACTGTTATGTGTATCACTGATTTACTTAAATTAGCTGTCTATTAAAATAATTGTTGCCTTTGTAAACTATCAGTTATTGAAAATAAAATATATACACCACGCAAAATGGACAACTTACAAGGAATTTGGGAATCGACTACACATTCTATGTCCTTGTAATCAGTCCAAAATTCCAATCCTGCTAATTCACAGTGAGTTAAATTCATATTTGCACCGAGCACCCTCTTTTTATAAGTGCTCCAGAAGTTCATCTCACTGTGAAAAAGTATCACTTCGGAAACGTCTATATACATAAATCTGTTTTAGCATGCCTCTAGTTTAATACTATCCATTTTTTAACCTAAAACTCTTGAAGCCTGTTGAAAACCTCTTACCAGTCACAAATACTACAGTATCATGAAACTCGGTGGGTTTGTAATTTTTACTTACCGTTGTACCCCATTTGCAAAGTTGGGTGAACAAACTAGGACCTATGAAAAGACGGCGTATGTAAATTAGTGCCTTAATACTTTGGCTCCCAAGCGGAACAGTCTAGTATTTTTCTGTGTAAGAATGTTAGATTGAGTAAAAATAAAAGTTATCTCATTAAAATAGTGTTTTTTCCAATTTCGATATCTTCATCGCTATGGTATGATACATGTAAATGTAAAAACCCAATTTTATAAAAATCTTGCAGGTACTTGTATCTTGGGAATAACGTAGACAATCGTCTTAACATATGTTTAGAAATCTTCAGATGCCTAATACAGTTGTTGAGAATGTTGGCGAATGATAAAAAAAAATTAAGTATTCTTTATGATGAATTATGATATTCAAAGACGTAAATTAAACCTTAAATTAATATTAATATTAGTCCTGATAACTTTGAATTTTATATTACTCTTAATTTTAGTGCATCGTCTGTAATCTTTCCATCACGTTTCTCTAATACAGCGATACACCCGAAAAGTCAAATGACGAGTTGGTTATCATTTTCGTTAACTGGAAGATAACGCAGGAATGGAAGATATTCTCTCAATTTTAACAAAGGTCTGGTATTATTTCTTTAGTCCATTTCTCACTGACAATGGTATCATTCTATTACTGACAATGGTACTTTTATTTACTGCTCAAAGTCCTCGTTTTGGTCTTCTATTCACGCATTTGCCTCTCCCAATATATTAATACCACCTGTAAAACAAGTTTACTAGACTTTACATTACTTGTCTATCAGCTGAGTAAAAAAATCATATATGCTGCGTAAAATTTAATATTGGAGTGATTGTACGTATATTATATTATAGCTTTTTAAAAATAATATCTATTCATATTATTTACAAATATATTGGCATATCATTGGTTTTAAATACATTTTCCTCAGGGAATCAGAAATCAGTATTAAATATCTAGACGAAGTTCGCGTGGATTTTTTAAACATTATAAGTAAAGTTTGGTTTAATACCGTTTACTTAGATTGACTGATTTTCAAAGAAGTTCAAATGGGCTAATCATCACCCAAGCGAAAGAATATTAGATTATTTAGACTATGAGAATTATTTACTGCAACATCAGCGCACTGAAAGTTTTTTTCCTAAGTACTATCTCTAACTTGGTCACTTAGTTTGGCTTTCATAACCTCAACCATTATCCCAATCAAATAAACCTGAAACATTTTGAATACACTTGGTGTCTAGAGTTTCTACAACATTTAAAGCTCAGCGCCTGATCCTCTTTTTTAGCAATCTCCTTCAGTTGTATACTTGGAAAAAAGGTCATTGTACAAATCTCCTGATTACTGAAGTCTTTCCTGACATTAGTCTTTCGAACTTAAAAGCAAATGGTTCATTTCGCAAAAACGATTAGTGAGCAAAGATATTAATCACAAAACGTTTGCAGTCCTGGAACCAAACATCTATTAAATATATATATATATATATATATATATATATATATATATAGTTAAAACCGTTGGGGCGAGAGATGAAAGCACGATGGAGTTCAATCATATTTTATTTAAAGATAACCTTTTAACCGTTAAAATAGATTAATCCGATAAAAATTATCACATAATCCCTATGAAATCATTAAGGTTTAGATTGTGTTCCTAAACTTTAGTTAAGTTAAATTTTTCAATTACTCAAACCGTAATGAACAATAACGAAAAGGCTCAATTCATGTTGTGTATAATTGTTGCTACTTATTTTGTGTGTGTATATAATATTGTTGAAATAGGTCAAGTAATAAAGGAGAGTTATCTGCACCAAACTAAGTCAGTACAGAATTTCCATACTGCATAGTATTAAAAATCACTTCAGTTTTCAATTTACAATGACAACTAAAAAGAACGTAATATTAATGGAGAGTTAAATTAATATTCGTCTCCTGTCATGTCGTCAGAAGCTGTAAGTGACACTTCCGTAGCTAGGTCAGCTATGACAGCGTCTTGGCTTTATACAAGATAATGGGTTGGGTTTCAACAAAAGAGATAAATTGTCTAAAGATTATCGTAGTTTCCAATATTTAAAATCTTTTATTATTTTATCAATTTACAAAAATAATGTAATTAATCATTTTTTAAATCACAAATTTATTTTTATTATGTTTACAGTGACTAGAGCAATATTCATATATAAAATTGTATTTTTTAATAACCCTAATGCCGAGACGCGATCACCAATTTTCGTATTAAAATGTCAAAATACTAAAATCCTTCTCATTTTTTGTAGTTTGGCCGTCTCAACAGAAACAAGATAGTCATACAGGGAAGTAATTTTTACACCTCCGACAGACAAAATAAAACTTGTGTCAGCCTACTGAGTGATAGGCTTCCATGACGCTCAGCCTAAAGCCTTGGTTGGAAAAGCATCACCATAGAACTCATCCTTATCTTTGTTGAAATGAAGTTCCATACAAAACGTAAAGTTTGTTCATTAAGTTAGGTTTTATAGAATTGTTTAAACATTAGAAGTTCTGGTAAGCTAGAGAGGCCACTACAACACAAGAGTACGTTGAAGTTAACTCTTGTCACTGGCTTTCAACATAGACTTTCCACTCTATTATCTTTCTTCTATGAATGTCATATGTTAAATTCTTGTATGTTTATAGTAAATGTGTTTAGATATTTATTTAATATTTTATCATTACCACCATGGTTAACCATAAGACCACTGTGAAAAATCTGGTAAGCTCTGGTAATCCCATACAGTAACTTACCCCATCCTCGAACTCGGTGTTGCCTGTATAGAAATGAAGCTTCACGCAACATTTTGTCGCTCAGTTTTCGTCACTTCGTCTTCGAGTATTGTGCATACTGACAGTCAGATAGATAGGACACGCGGAAATGGATTTTTTCCCGCCCCTTGAGTGTTATGCTTCGCTAATGCTCAGCCAATTAGGATTTGATTTAGTGAATGTCAGAATTTGTTAAAATTGTTTCATTCCAGGCTATCTAGGAATATCTTGTGAACGTTAAAATATGAAGGAAACAACAATTCCATGTACGAACTATAAGACCTTAATTGAATATCTATTGAGTATCTATTTATCTGTATTTTTTAAACTATTCCAAATGTCGTGTGCACATTCTTCAAAACCCAACTGGATTATCAGACCTCAGAAATCGCCAATATAACTATTTATTATACTTGGCATACGTTTGTGTATAATTTAAGATAAAAGGTTCTCAAGTAGAAAGTCTCTGGTGCATTTAGTGTAAGAGGTAAATAATTACTACAAATGCTAAAATGTTATTACTGTTTAACAAATTTTGCTTTGTGTTTAATTAAATTTGACGTTGAGATAGTATTCTTAGTCCGAAATTGTTCTGAATTATTATATCTTATTTAATAATTGTAGAAGCAATAAGTTGTGGCTAATGTATCACTGTCAGGATAGCAACTGAGGAAGAAGAATAAAAGCCAGTGGCTAACACACAGCGCCGCCTGGTGATGGACGCTATGCAATTCATCACCCACGAAGGTGTATTGATTGCCTACACAAGAAAATTACAGCGAAAAGTTCACTAAATCCAATCGTGCATCGCTGTGTTGGTTGTCTCGTAATCTTGTTAGTATCACTTTGGAAACTGTTTGTTATTATCAATATATCAACTTGCGGTGATAGATTACAAAGGAAGCAAATATTTTTAATTAGGTTTACTAACATTTCTGCCTTTCTGCATGCAACTTATTAATGATCCATTTCGGATCTGATATGAATGTAATCAGACATTTGTTTTAATACGAGTGTACAAATACTGTACAAAACTGGCATTGATAGTTTTTGTTAGACATATCATAGTGTTATTCAGTATAATATTTGTTTTATTAGTATAGATAAAATATAATAATGTGAAAATGTTTATACATAATCTATTGCCATTTAATATGTAATTATAGTACGAAACATATCAATACAAGCCTGAGGTAAAAAACCTAAGTTGTTTAGTCCACTTTTTTCTCAGGTCTAATATGTAAACTTCACACGAGCATGAAAAATTAATATCTTGCAATAAAATTAGCATTAAAATTACTGTATGAGATCTTTTTCAATTATTAATAATAAGTAATAAAGCGAAACAGCCAAGCTTGCAATATGTCTCGTACTAAAATGTTGAATCTGTAATTTATTTATGATAATTAATCTGTACTAATGTGTGTTTTATTGACACTTCTTTAGCTTAAGGCTTTAATTATATTGAATAAATCGTGAATCCTGGTTCTGGTTTCATGTTTTAAAACAGAATTTATATATCAGTGTTTTCCCGCAGATATTTTAGAGATGTTGGTTTTGTTTACAAGACCCGTTGAGGTGATAGTCGAAAGGATCGAGCTACAGCTTTTGACAATTCTGTTCTGCTTGTGTTCTTATGTGCATGCTACGTAAGGTTGATTTATGTGGTTGAAAATAAGTATAGAGGGTGATGCTTCACAGTAAATATACGGCGCTCCAATGCCCCCTTCCAAGGAAAAAAGATAAAATAGGGACGGAATAGAACGACGTGAGCTTTAAATTCGTTACTTAAGTAAACAATCCTTTCAAATTTGGAGTGACAATTCACTGTACAGATTTCATGTTTTCTTGTAATATTTCTCTTAAACATTATACTTAATTAGTAAACAAAGATTTCCTAAAATGGATTTATAACAGTTTGTTAACAACGACGCAAAAGTCACCGTAAACTTATTGCGGTTGTAGTTTTGTCAATAACCGAACTGCAGCTACGAGTGTAAAAGAAGAGAGTAAATTTAGCTCCGTAATTTCTGCGGTTAGGCAATCCATAGACAGACGATCGCGTGTACTGCTGGTAGTGAAGAGAGCAAAATGTGCTCAGAAACATAGTGCGGCATAGCGTAGTCTCTGTATATTGCATGACTTTTACTGTTACTGAAAAAGGATTCATATGCAGTTATGCTCCGATGTATAATGCATTACAATTTACTGCTGCCCCCAGCTGGATCTGGTTGGTGTGGATAAAACAAGCTAAACATTGTTATTTGAGTGTGTTTCTCACAAACACTTTTTGTAGTGTAAAGAATTTTGTTACTAATAAAATGGTGAAGGTAGTACACATCTCTTCCACACACTGAAGGTTTTATACTTCGAAAGTATTGAAATTTTAGTACATACGGAGAATATTTACTTATATTGAGAAGGTACTAGCCGATTAGAAAAAGCGCAATAAATCAGATGTCTCAAATATAGGCTATATATCATTTCAATAAATATTGAATCGCAAAAAGTACTTAGTACTTGCTCCGCCGGGACTCGAAACCGGATCTCTCACTTGCCGGGTGAATGTGCCACCATTATACCACAGAGCCCTCACTTTTTACGATTCAATTATTTTGTATTTTACCGTTTCTTTCACATATGTGTTTAAATAACCAAACAAACATATGATCGGAAGACCAAATACCTGTCAAATGACTTCTATTTACATTCATTAAATTTGTATAAGTGGCAATAGCCTATATATATATATATATATATATATATATATATATATATATATATATATATATAATATATATATTTGTGTGTGTGTGTGTGTGTGTGTGTGTGTGTGTGTGTGTGTGTGTGTGTGTGTGTGTGTGTGTGTGTGTGTGTGTGTGTGTGTGTGTGTGTGTGTGTGTGTGTGTGTGTGTGTGTGTGTGTGTGTGTGTGTGTGTGTGTGTGTGTGTGTGTGTGTGTGTGTGTGTGTGTGTGTGTGTGTGTGTGTGTGTGTGTGTGTGTGTGTAAACAATTTGGAATTACGATTGCCATCAAATCATAATTTAGATGCGAAGGGTGCTGTTAGTAGGGTAGACCGGGGCTAGTTGTGCCACTTTGGATATTATATTTTTTTTAAATGTTGCCTTTATTTTTAGACCTTTACTAACACTTCAATATGTTACTTTATTTAATTAAGAATAATTATTTAGTACCATTGACCTGTTAAGAAACATATGTAACAGAAAAACATAAAATATTAACGATTTTATGAACTCATACATTTTGTAACAACATGCCCCAATGTGGGGTAAGTTGTGACGGGCTGGGGGCAGATTGTGACATATACTATAATAAGCAGCAGGTATTACAAAATAAGGCTGGAAAGTAACTACACTGTTTTCATGAGTGTTATATTTTAAATTTGAGTATATAAAGGTACATAATTAATAGGTGAGTGTAACAAGAAGGCAAGTCTGGAAATGAAAAAAATATATACATAATAAATAAATAAAAAATAATAAAATAAAATAAAAATAGATACGTCTCTAGTCAGATATAACAGAATACAATTACTCATTATCATCACTAGATTAACCCATCTCCATTTCTGAATGGCAGTTTATGCAAACGTAAAAACGTTCATTCTTTGTGCACTTAACATGAGCCCACTTTTTACATTCCATACACTGCACCCAATCGTCTCCAAGTTTTGACTCTTTGTATGGACCTGTGCAAACTAAGCAGAAACAATCTTCTTCCTCATCGTCTTCTGAGCTTTCTTCCTTTTTTCTTGAAATAAATCTTTTATTTTCCAATTCTTTCTTTTTAGGTAGGCGTTTTCTTTCTTTTTTCATATCAAACAGCTTTTTTTATTTTCAACTCCTTACATTTTTTAACTTCACGCCTCTTCATCTCTTCTATGCGAATGTTCTCCTTAACGGGTGCGCTTGTCAGAATTGCAGACTTTAGGCTCTTGCGTTTTTGACTTTTGCGTGGACCAGCTTTTGTTAGAGGTCTTATATCCATAGCGCTGACTGACAAAACCTGGGCATTAGATGGACATGGTTGGTTGGCATATGATGTGCTGGGTTGAGGTTCTTGGTGATGCTGAGACTCTTCCATTTCCCTAATGGTGGCATCATCTCTAGGCCTACATTCTTCGACCTCACATTGGCCCACTTCTACAATAGGGCTATTCAATGGACGGTCGGTTACTGAAGAACATAGAAAGTCTTCTTCAGTAAAAATATTTATATTGAATTCCCATATTCAAGTAGAGCGAAAACCTGCCTGTATGTTTGATGGAGTTGCCGCTTTTGGCAATGCTGTTCTCACTATAGTTGGGATGTCAGAAATAGAGACTGTGTTTCCAGGATGACATTTCATCCACCCACTCATAGCATCGTTGAATAATTTCTTAAATGGACCAAAAACAGAGACGTCGAGTGGTTGAAGTCTGTTTCTTGTGTGGGGAGGAAACGACAGCAGAGTAATGCCATTCTCTTTGCAATAGTCAAGAACGTCTATATGCAGATGAGCACTATGGTTGTCGAGCAACACCAATACTGGTGGTTCTTTTGGGCACCTAACCTTTTTGACAAAATGTTTCATGTAAAACAAAAAGTCAGGGCCTGTAATCCAATCGCTTGGATTAGCAGTGCCACAGCAACCTACTGGTCCATCACGTACAAAATGATCCTTGTAAAACTTTCTAGGGAATACAAACATTGGAGGAACTGAATTGCCCTCTGCATTTACAGCTAGAACCATAGTCACATTAGTCCCTCTCTCGGCCGAAGTCATACCTCCAACTCTTTTCTCGCCTTTCTGTGCGATAATTTTCACCGGTTTTTGAACATTTCCAGTCCCTGTCTCGTCCATATTCCAAATGTCATTAGCTGTAAATTTGTTTTGATTCAACACTAACTCCAGGTTTTGAAAAAACAGATCGACATTATGTTTGTTGAAGCTTGTACTACGGCTTAAGTTGGTGGCCTCAGGAACTCGAATGGAAACATTTTCGTTGCGCTGCATAAACTTTGTAAACCAATCATTACTGGCTTGCCTATTAGCAACCCAATTCTCAGGGACAGCAACTTTGTTGGCAATAGCAAATTCAAAAGCTATATTCCTCATTTCTTTTGGGTTGATACCATAAAATATTTTCGCTGCCTGAACAGCATAATCAGAGAGTTGTTTTTCTTGTTCAGCCGAAAATATCAGTCTAGGTTATTTGTACCCCATATTAACACATTTATCTAGGTTACTCTCTTGTTTCTTAATAAACCTAAGTAATGACATTCGGTTAACACCATGTTTTTCAGCTGCTTGTCTTAAGTTATATGTTCCAGATTTTACATCTAACGACGCTGACTCGTAGATCTTTATATCACACTGACCACGGGTTGTTTTCCTTTTGTAATTTCTCACCATTATCTGCAATCTGCAACAAACTTAATAAAACACGCATTATTATACATTGGGGCATGTTGTGACATGTCACAATGTTCCCCCGGCCCGTCGTCACAACTAGCCCCACCGTCCGCCATCTTACTATATGCTACCTGCACGCAACTCAACCAATTGTAGGGAAAATGTATCAATACCGTACGTAGGGAGAATAAACAAGCTATCTAATAAAAATAAAATGAGTTCCTTACCTTGTAGTATGTAAGGGATACACCAAATCTAAGACAACGGCACAATTTTACTTTTTAACTATGAAATTACAAAAAATTTTAAAGACTAGCACAAACACAAAATATCACTGTCAAACTACACCAGTAGACTGCAGGTAAGAAGGAGGATATGTCTACGTGACCGGGTGGTGCTGCTAACTGTGGATTGTCTGAAAAACTATTTGTCACAACATGCCCCTGTCACAACTAGCCCCGGTCTACCCTACATCCTTTCATTTTCTTTTTTCTTTTCTTTTATTAATTTTTCAAGGATGAAAAAATACAGATTTCACATGAGGTCGTCATTTTGAAATGCCAAACCGAATATTAATAATTAGTTTATATGTTTAATTTGCACAACGCTGATGGGAAAATAGGTCATTTTTGGCATATTAATATCATCGCAACATTATTGAACACGTAGAGGTTCAATAATGTTTACAACCTTTTTGTTTGTAATTATTGACATTTCTTTGTAATGATGTGGACTTGATTTTGTTTGAAATTATCTTATTACAAATATTTTCTTATAACACTGTAATGTTTACAATTCCATAACTTTAAACGCCCATCATATTGAAATATTGTCGAAAGATAAAGTAAAATATATTGCCTCTGTACCAAGTATAGTCTGAATGTATCGAGTACTACGGTAAGTATCCATAATTATTTTCGAAATGGTGTATACTCTTAAAACTTCCACTATCTGAAAATATTGTGAGATATAAAACTCACTAAAGAACAAACGTTATGGTAAATTGTCTGTGAATTTTTGCATAGTTCTTTTTTTACGTTATTTTGCATAGTCACTGATGACAACATTCATTTCTGAACTTTGAATGGTCGTTATCTAGATTCCTTAAGATATTTAGAAGAGATTGAAACAATAAAATTTGTTTATAACTACACAATATATTTAAAATTCATATCTTTTGGTCTGTGCCAACATTATTTCCTAAAATTATTTGAATTTAAATTTTTGCTCGAATGTCAATGGGCGCCATCTAGAAAATTTTTATTTTTTTATTTACTAAGGAACTCATGCAAGCTATGTGTAATTATAATTGATGTCTATGAAATGTTCCTAATACAAAAGACTATCTATTACTAAACGCAGAATCAGATGTGCATAAACAATTCTAACAATGAAAAAGTACTAAAACATTTAATTTATTTCATGCATATAAAAAGTTTCGACATTAAATTAAATGACAAAATGAAATAAAACGTTTATTCTCTCTTCACAATAAATTAATCGTAACAAAACAACAACAATATCATACTTCTATACCTAGTGTTTGATCAAATAACGTGTTTAATTAGGATGTGTAAATGACCATATAACCTGAATCCCCTCCTCCAAACCTGCCGGCACGAGAGTGATATCTATGAAATCTACGTAAAAAATAAAACTGAAAATAAATGTTTACATGTCTCAAGTGTTTTGGTTGTTCCAAGACAACTTGTCACAAGCGTAATTAAAAACCTTCAGCTATGTTTTTTAAACAGATGGGCTAGCTAGTAAACACAAACAACTGTGAACACTTTATATATTAAATTTTACAGTCTGTGGCTGTATAAAAAATTACGACTTTGCCACAAACGAGATTATTTACATTAGTATTAAGATAAATATCCAACGTTAAAATGTATCGCAATTTATTGAAATTAGTGATGTTTGTTGGAAGCGAAGAAGTAGACTATAAAATTATATTTTGTCCAAATTATCTGTACCGTTTTACTGACACATGAGGGGTTAGCTTTGAAATTTAAGTTTTGTGAAGGTTGAAAAAGGAAACGAAAATCTTCTGAAATTAATAAAGTTCAAACTAAAATAAAACTTCTTCTTTAAAATATTCACTGGATTTAATATTAAAATAAAAACTTCTTGATGACTTTTAAGTTCAAACTTGCAATATATTCGTCACTCAAAAAAGGTACGTATTAAAAAAAGTTCTCACAGCTTGTCTTTTATTCAATTTTAAAAATTCAAAACTTTCACACTCTAATCTGATCTGGTAATTCTTCAATTTAATTTATCGTCAAAATTCAATTTTATTCTGTTACTAATTTCTTTACTTTACTTTAATATCAACAATATTTGTATTATAAAAATTCTTCTGTGTTAGAGAATATTAGATATTATTCAGTGTTAGAGAATATTAGAGATATTCTTCAGTGTTAGAGAATTAAATTCCTCGATGACGATTAGCAAGAAACAACTCTAAACACTTTCAAAGGCTTTATATCGTTACCACTACTACAGATCAACTGAGACGGGAGGTACGGCACGTCTACCTTACCCCACCTCACAATTTCGTTATCTAACTCTCAAATCTGCGATGCGCGCCTCGCTGATAGAAGGCTTTTTTGTACTGTCCAGTCCTTATCATTCTTCTGGGCCTACTCCTTCCACCGGTAATCCAGTTACCCCAAAATTACTATTTAATACAATCGGTACATATCAAATTACTGATGAATATTAGATAATATATTTTTAAAATATGGTTCTACATTTCCGAGGTATTTTATGAACGGGCTGATATATTTTCCTGTAGTAACGCTCAGCAATTTTAGTAATAATTTGTTTACATTATAAGGACCAAGTTGGGTTTGAATAAACGGACGAGAATACCTTTTAAAGTGAGCGAGCATTTTCTCCATGAAAATAAGAGAATTTTTACGTAAAAGACTTCTGAATGAAGCAAAAGCTTGTAGTGATGGTTGCTACAATATGTATGGAAAGCTAATAATGGTTAGAACTTAAAAGTTAATTTACATCAGAAGTTGCTCTGGAAAACCCAGTTTGGTAAATTAGCGTTAATGTAAAAATGAAACTTGGGACAATGTCTTCCCGTAACTCAGTTAGAGCATAACAACAATTGTAAAATTGTAAAAATACGTTTAATATCATATGCAGTATTTACAAAGGAAACATAAACATTTTCCATACTTCTATTAAGAATGAAACAATAGCAGCCCTGTAACAAGATAAAGTGCTTATGTATATTTTCAAACATCAAGGGGAAGAAAGGATTGAAGCCGGTAATCTTTTTCCAATTTGCTACCTCGCTCTTGACTTTTCTCAGGCCGGCATTGTCTTAGGACTCAACTCCAGTGTTGTGTTCTAAAAATACAATTATCGCTCCGTATTAGTATTTTGAACTAGTATTAAGCACCACTTTACACCCTGTTATCGACATTTATTTATGAAGAAATTACTTGAAAATATGAATATCTGTAGAAAAAAAAACATATATTTTGTTTCAGTGGTTCTTGAAATTTCATTAGTTTCTAGCATTTTAGACCAGTAGGGTTAGCCTTAACATTAGAGTAAATCTGTTTCTAAATTGACTATTGTGAGAATGATTTTTTTGCGGCATTAACGGTGTTTAATTTCGTAGTTTTTGATATTTTAATAATTATTTTTTTACCAGTGGGTCGGTAAGCCAGTGTTAGTTTTGGAGAACGTTTGCGTCACGGTCTAAGGTGTCGTCATTTGGATATGAGTTGCAGAAGGCGCAGACTCAAGTCCTGTCTCTTACCATAGAATTTGAGTTCCATCGATTTCGTACTGTACCGTACTGATTTTGTTTTGTTACTTTAATATCAACATCTGTTTCTTTTTCATTTGATTAGCGTAGTACTAAGCCGCATTGTCAAGTGTTGCACTCTGTGAGAGATTCAGTGAAGTAATGTCCGAGTATTACTACCCATCTAGAAACTAATCCAAAAATGAACTCGGCGTTTCCGGCTTGACGTCAGTTATCAACTCTCGAAATAACTCAGTTCCCCATACGATTACTGCGACAAATAAAACTCTTATAGTCTCGTGGATTTCTTTCGCTATCCCTCAAACAAAAGTTCCTTTAAAGTCCTTCTTTAAGTATTTAACTTTAAACATAAACGCTTTGCTCTCCTATCAAGGAGGTAATGTCAAGTGCAAATCTACAGAAACACAAATGTCGGTTCGTTACGCGCTTCCGCGGCTCATTAAACTTTTGCGCTAATTAACATGAACCTGTGTCTCAAGACATCTGTTGCCAACCTTTCGGACATCTACTACTGTGTCTGTTTACTGCTCGTGGCAAAAACAGTAACTTTTCATTCGTAAAATACAACAAAGCTACTTTCAACTAAAGGTCCCAAAATCTTTACCAATTGTTTCCTTAATTCGCCTTATTCTCCAACAGCCATCTTCAGTTTACGACTCTAGACTGATACTGTCAATAGTACATATCCGCTGCACAGGTGATTCAGCTCAGCCTCATTCAACATAAATGTATAGGTAGATATGTATTATTGGAAGTTTCGGCTTACATGATATGTAGACTGAATATGGAAGACTTCAACTGTGAGGTGAATCGTATCAAGAATGCAATTGTGTTAGCAATGTTTCGACGCGGTTTGGACAAAAAACCTAGACGGTGATTCTGATTATATTGTTTGACTGTTGAAAATCCATATTCACTCCTTAACTCACCCATCTCGTGCAAGAACATTTTTACGAAGGTATATGGGATTGACGGGTAGACTGACGTCAGTTGAGGCTCCGAAACTAAATGATAAGATCTTTTAGACTGGATTTTACTTCGAACATATAATGTGTGTTATGCGATTTCTTATTAGTGGCGAAGACAATACGTTTTTAGAAAACACATTTTGAACGTATCACGCTCATAAAGAACACAATCCAAACGTTTGTCAATCACAATATTTTACTTTGTGGCAATGAAACAATAAAACTAACTCAACAAAGACAAAATGTAAAAATGAATACGCAGTTTTTTAAGGAACCACAGAGACTATTTTTTTTTTTTTGTATTATCTAAATCCAAAATCCAGAAAACTGAATTTCCATCATTATAGTAGAGTTTGCATGAAATTGCTTTCATCTTTGGTATTTTCATTATACTTTACACTGTTCCAGTTTGCTTATTGACGCTGAATCGCTGGATTTTGAAACCTGATATTTCTCCTAAGTCTGAGCAGCATCTTTTCTCAGTGAGTGTTTATTAAAAAAAAAACAGTTAGAATTAATAAATTGTATATTACATTAAACTAAGTCTTTAAAACTAATTAGCGTCACCAAATCTCCCGGTAATTAAAAAATACCAGTTTCCAAGAAGACATATGTAAATAAATTAAGATTATAAAAATAGGAAGAAAGCCAATATAAGTGTTGGTTCTTTCACGACTATAAAAATTCCCGTTATTAAGGATAAATCTTCTCTTTGTTACTGCAAAGTGTTGTGTTTGAGTTCTATACAACGTTTTCCATTAATGGGATTGCTTCAGATAGCGTTATTCTTTACGAGAGCTCACTCCATAAGGCAAGTCATACATTAGTTGGTATCAATGAAAGTTCATTTAATGATTGGTACATGTATATGCTAGTGGTTTGGATATTTTCTTGAAATCTTTTTCATTCTAACCCAAGTTAGGTAATGCAAATCAAATTTAATTTAAACAAAACATGGGATCGTTTCCTATTTAACCCCTCGTGAAAGCATTACTCTAAATCATGTAGAAAATGGAGAAAGACATATTGATAGCTTAAGATTGTTAAGGTATATACAAATATATATATATATATACAATACAGACGTACGCTATCGATCTATTTCACCCTCAGCAAATAGAAGATGTCGACACTCACCAACAGAAACGATTATGTATGTATCTATTATCAATTATTTAAATTTCTAATTTATTTCGGTTTCAGGTGGGATTTTACCATAACTGACTAATTTTGCTTGTTTATTTGACTTTTAACTAACAAGACAATTAAATGAACTATGCATTGACTTGCTGTCACTCACCAATTTACTGATGTAACTATCAGTTGGAGGGTACTGACAACCCCTTGGGTCGTAGGAATATAGCAAGTTTTTGAATGGTGAACTATACTGTGCATCCGTTAGATGACGAAATTATGGGTGGCCATCGTGCTCCTACTGTAAACGATGTAGCCGTTCTCTTAGTCGATGAAGTCAAAGGTCCCAGAGATATAGTCTTACACGGTAGAGACGGACAGCTCAAAAGAGTTTCTGAGCTACATCGGTCCTATGATCCACTACAGTATCCTATAATGTTTGTGACAGGAGAAGACGGTTATTATTTGACTATCCCTCAGCAGGGTTCTGCGCGTAATAAAACTGTTTCGTGTATGCAATTTTATCCATTTAGATTAATGTTTAGAAATAACTCTTTTAATATGTTACATTTTACAGAGACTTATTTAGTAAATATTGTGTTGACATGATGGCGACGATGATATCGGAAAGTTCAATTATATTTCTCGGAATCAACAAAGACTGAGAGCTGATAACTACATTCATCTCAGAGATGCCTTAAATCATGACGCAAATGTTGACCCATCAAATATCGGTCAACATGTCATATTGCCATCGTCATTTACGGGTTCTCCGCGTTTCATGCACGAGAACACGCAGGACGCGATGATGTACATCCGAAATTATGATAGACCTGACTTATTTGTCACTTTTACATGTAACCCCGAATGGCCTGAAATTAAAGCGGAGCTGCTACCAGGACAACGGTCTTTCGACCATCATGACATAATTTCACGTGTATTTCATTTAAAGACGAAGAAATTCATCAAATTATTTGTAAAAGAACAGATATTCAGTAAAGTAAAATGTTATATGGCAAGTTTGGAGTGGCAAAATCGCGGTTTACCTCATTGTCATTTGTTGTTCGGCTAGAAACTAAAATACAACCAGATGAGATCGACAGTATCATAGTTGCGGAGCTACCCGATCAACAAATCGATCCGGTACTACACGAAATTATAACTAAAAATATGGTACATGAACCCTACGGAGAACATAATTTAGCTGCACCATGCATGAAGAACGGCGTCTGCACAAAAAAATACCCTCGCCGTTTCATGAACGATACCCAAACCGGAGAGGATGGGTATCCAGTTTATCGTAGGCGCAATACAGGAAATGGCGGTCGGAGCACTACGCTACAAATCAGGGGCAACATGGTGATGATAGATAATAGGTGGATTGTTCCATACTCCCCGCTACTATGTAAGACTTTAACGCTCATATAAACGTGGAGTATTGCCACTCTATCCAAGCCATTAAATATATATGTAAGTATATAAATAGAGGTTCATATCAGGAAACGTTTACCCTTACAAACCCATACGGCGAGGTCGAAAACAATTTAAATGGCAGGTACATAAGCACATCTGAAGCTGTCTGGCGCTTATTTGAATTTCCCATTCACGCCCGGTATCCTACTGTAGTGCATTTTGCCGTTCATCTAGAGAGCGGTCAAAGGATGTATTTTACACCAGGGACAGCTCATCAAGTTGTCCAAACCCCACGCAATACCACATTACTGGCATTTTTTGCTCTTTGTAATGAAGATGAATTCGCGAAAACTCTTCTGTATCATGAAGTCCCGCAATACTATACATGGCCAAAGAATAAATTCACTAGAAGGAGGCGTGGTGAAGATGTAGTTGGACATCCGGGGATAAAAAAAGATGCCGCTTTAGGTAGAGTCTACGGGATCCATCCATCCCAATCAGTGTTTTTATCTTAGGATTCTACTGCACCACGTACACGGTCCGACCTCATTCGCATACCTTACAACTGTAAACGGTATTACAGTATCAAGCAGATTGCCGTGACCGAGGTTTACTTGAAAACGATGATCATTGGGGTAATACTTTAAGCGTAGCTTCGTTATCGCATTGTCCAAAAAACAGTTCCAAAAAAAATTTGTTGTGTAAAAGTTGTTCGTAATCATACTTTTATTTTGTCAACCATCGGAACCATTGAAGTTATGGGATACTTTCAAAGATCAGTTCTGTGAAGATATTAGACATCGTATCAGACAACAAAATCAGGATAAGATTTTACCCTTCACTGAAATAATTTATAATGAAGGATTAATTGAAATAGAAAACAAACTTCTAGAATTAAATGACAAAAATTTAAGTGATTTCGGTTTACCTTCTCCCGTTCGTACCCAGAATAATACTATTGACACAATGGTAAAACAGTATAATAGAAATGATCTAACAGCGTTTGTTTATGACAATGTGCCAAAATTAGTACCAGATCAAAGACGTGCTTATGAGACTATTGTAGACAGCATGAACAATAACATGGGGAGATTAATTTTTTTGGACGCACCAGAAGGCACTGGAAAGACTTTTCTCCTCGCAAATTTGATACTTGCTAAGATACGGCAATCAGGGAAGATAGCGATTGCAGTTGCTTCGTCAGGAATTGCTCCAACTCTCTTGAACGAAGGATAAACTGCTCACTCTACGTTTAAACTCCCGCTATCCGTATCTTTAGATCAACGGTCTACGTGCTCTATTCGGAAAAAATGGGTCTCTTGGGAAGTTGCTGCAAGACGCGTCGTTGGTAATATGGGATGAATGCACCATGAGTCATAGAGCTCATGTGGAGGCCGTGGACCGTACTTTAAAAGACCTCCGAAACCCTGCTAATGTCATGGGTAGTATCACTTTTGTATTTGCTGGAAATTTCCGACAAACGCTTCCATTCGTCAACAGATGTACGCGAGCAGATATTATGAAGGCATGTTTAAAATCGTCTCACCTTTGGACATCTGTTCAACATTTGAATTTTCGCACCAATATGAGAGCTCATCTACATGGATATACGCATTGCAATTTTCCACAACAGCTGCTCAAACTTGGAAAAGGAATGTTTCCATCTTTAAATTTGGGCACCGATTATGCGGTTACTTTGGATGAGTCTCTAGGCCAAATAGTCCATAATTTAGATAGTCTGATAGATGCTATATATCCTGACATCAAAAACTTACATCAAAATGATTTTCGTTGGCTGTTTTTTACAGCAATAGTTTCTCCCAGGAATGAAACAGTCAACGAAATAAACAATTTAATTATGCACAAAATACCGGGCGAAGTTAACTGCTATAAATCCATAGACATCATCACTTGTTAGTGGAATTTAAAAATTCTCTGAACCCCTCTGGGCTACCACCTCATGAACTGTTGTTCAAATTTGGCACGCCGATAATGCTTCTCAGAAATTTAGGCCTCCCCCAACATGTGTAATGGCACGAAACTTCTTATAAAGGAGCTAAAAGATAATTTAATAGTAGCGAAGATTATCACCGGCCCTGCAGCTGGTGAATTAGCTCATATACCAAGAATACCCTTGATCCCTACTGATTTGCCTATTCCCTTCAAATGGCTCCCATTTACAGTAAAACTTTCTTTCGCACTAACGATAAACAAATCCCAGGGCCAAACATTCATATTAGTTGGAATTGATTTACGAAAAGAATGTTTTACGCATGGGCATGTTACGTTGCCCTATCACGGGTCGGGGCACCCGACCATCAGTATATTTTGTTACCTGAAAATAATTTAACGTCAAATATTGTTTATAGAGAAGCTCTGCGATAATCGCTTTAGTTGGAAAATAAATATTTATTTATTTAGTTATCTATCCTAAAACAACCCGGGTTACACTCCGGGACTGCCGGCAGAAGTGAAAACATTCATTAATTACATTTACATATTTTCATAATTAACAACTTTAACATCCACAGAAAGACAATCTGTGCAGGCTGCGGGTAATGACTATGTCGTCGATGTTATTGTCGGTGTCTGTGAATTGACCTGGGAATCATTTTGCTGACCGTGTCTTTCCTGGGAAGGCTTATTGCAGCTGTAACCGATATCCACGTGGGTGGAGCTGCGGGCGACTGCTATTTATAATAATATCATCGTATACTTTTAGCGATATCAGTAGTTATACAGAATAAGTTTTGATGAATAAAAATCATTCATTTTTTGTTTTTGGTTATGTTTATCTTCTGTCATCGTTTACAGCTCTCCATGATTCTAATACTCCTACACTATATCCTCACATACTTATAATAATGTATTCATTTTATTTTACTGAAATAATTTAAAAAAGAATTTATGTGGCAAAACAACGTTTGCCGGGTCCACTATGTATAATAACACGCTTCATACATTATAGTACCACTGATAATGTCAAGTCGTAAATAAACCCATTTTCATTGAGCTTATATTGCAAACGCTAGCTAAACTCTGCGAGATAGATCAAAATAATGTTATAAGTTAAAATGTAGGGACATCGCGGTTGCGGGGTTACCGGCTGGCCGGAGACGCGGCACGGCGCGTGTACAATGAAGTCAGCGGTGACATGCATCTATCTTTCTGATATAAGAAGTTGTAAACAAAATAAAATCGTAAGAAATCATAAAAGACGCTAAAGAAGTAGCGGGCGGGTCGCTAGTTTAATATATAACAAAAAGCAAATGAAAGGTTTTGTACCTTTTTTGTTTTGCGACTTCTATTACTATCTGTATTCGTTATTTACGCATTATTAAGCCACTAATTCACGACTAGCGTCAATTATAATATTACTAATACACGACTAGTGCCAATAACGAAAGCGATGAGAACCATGTTAAGACTATTTAAAACCCAATAGTTTTGTTTAAAAATTAAAAAAAAGCCGAACCTTTAACTTTGCCAGTACCAAGTTAGGCGTTAAAAGTTATAAAATTAGATTCTTATATAAAATAGCTAAAACGTTTGTTTATCTTTCATATATGTACGTGTATCTCAATATTTTTAGAATTTATGATATTTCCATAAACGCACCTAGTTTCACATATAATCGAAAAATTAATCCACAGTAATTGATAAACTAAATGTCACACACTTCCTCATCAAAAACCTTTATCTTACTTTTCCTTCCTTACTATTAATTTCTTTAGTTTTCATGTGCTTTATTCACTTTAAAATATTTCTAAATATTACAGCTCACCAACAGTTTTTACACAAGAGTCACTTAATTAAATTAACACAGCTCACATGCCAGCAGATCGGAACAATGATTTATCTTCTGATCTATCAAGTGATCCCGGGACAGATCTAATGAACATCTCCCTTCCCCATAATGAATCCCTCTCATCACCCTCACCCAGTGAAGAGATCTCCTCCAATATCATTACAAGCTGCTCCACGCTCTCTGTAACTTGACAGTCAGACAGAAATGCAATTTTCTAACACTTGAGTGATAGACTTCACTAACGCTCGGCCAAGAAATTGTATAGCTGAGCCTACAAGAACAATACTTACTGGCTGAGCGTTGGTGAAGTCTAACAGTTGAGAGGCTTGAAAACTTATTTTTTCCTATCTGTAAGCACGATATCTTTAGAGGAAACTTAATTACAGACTTGAAATATGTGAATTTTGATTTCTGTTTACGTAAGATCTTGTTCGATGATGGTGAATTTCAATCCATGGTATTTGGCTGAACGTTATAGAACATTTTTCCATTGGTATTATGCGTCACCACGATGGAAACGAGAAAATCATAGAACAAAATAATTTGTAAACATACTTAATTTTAATAAAATGACATTTGACATGTAACATTTATTTATTTATTGTAAGGCTTTCGTTGCACTCTATCTTACTAAATTCTTTCATTACTACTTCATGAATTTTACATAGACGAGAAGTAGTTCGATGATGGAGCAAGTTCCTCCATCATGGAACATGTTCCTCATTCTAGGGGATATTGCGAGAATGGAGTGAGCTATATACTAGAAATATGAAATAACTGGTTTAGTTAATAAAAGGGTTCCTACGAAATTCCTCTTCTGTCAGATCGAATTTAGCTATGACCTTTTGGAAGTTTTGTACGTACTGTTATTTCTACTTAGATAACGTCCTGTTTGATGTTGGTCAAGCTTTTCTACGAAATTACGTTAATATTTTCCGTTGCCTATCTTTCGATAGGGTATCTTGAGAAAGATTTTATCTGCAGGCATTAAATTTGCATCAACCTTAATTTGTACTTAGACGAGAATGAGATTGATGAAGGTGCATGTCTATTCATTGGGTTTGATTGAGCGTAATAAAAGTTTATCACTCAATATCATATGTCATGTTCTTTTATGTCTGCGTTGGTACTGTTGACATTTATTCTCTGCCTGTTTTTATACCTGTCTGCAGGACAACTCGAGAACGAAAAGAACTGTAGGCTTGCATGCAATAATTGCAACAAAGCCTATTACGCTATCCGTGGTGTTGCGGACTCCTGTTTGCATTATATTTCTATAGGAATGTTTGTACTATTCTTAGTTTAGTCTGAACGTGCTTGTATGAAACGGGCAATTTAAATGAGTTTTATAAGTGAAGCTACACGATCGTGTATCGACAATAATTTATAATTTTTTGAGAAATTCAAAATCGCTGCCATATCGATAATTTATTATCTTTTCACAAATGTTTGCTATAGTGATTTAATAATTTTGGTAATCCTTAAATAAAAATTTTACCTCAGAAGAGTTTTTGCTCATTCGAAAATTACCTAAGGTTCACACTCTGAATACTAACTAGAAGTGTAGTTTAACTTACCCACGAGGTCCTGAGGCTACTTAGTAATAACTCTAACAATAGTGACTGTAAAGGTCTTCACCATCGAACTGTTTAGAAATCAGAAATAAGGGTGAAAATTGAAGGCGAAAGTTTGCGTGTTCTGATGATACATTACCATAATAGGAAAATATACATATACTTCAAATGGTTTTACGCATAATATTTCAAGTTTTTTTTTAGTATGAAATGTAAAAAAAATACAACCGTTAAAAATTAACTTTAACAATATTCTTAATGCACGGTGATTATTAGCTTTTAACAATAACTGTTCAGATAATTACAAGAGTTTTAAATGAGCAGAGAACTGTTTTATTTAAGAGTTATAACATAAAGAATTGAATTGTCTAGTCTACATGGTACGTCTGATCATTAATGAATTAAAATACAATAGTATGAATGTTTCTTTATTACTATACTACAATTCCATTGATTCTATCTCTATTTAATATTGATTTTTAGTCTGCTAGCTAATTAATATTAAGTATTAATTGTCTGATAGTATTAAGTTGTTGAAATAATCATAAGAATCCAGTGCACTGTTATCTCTGGTATTTCAATAATACTTAACCTAATTTTCATATCTGTTGTTATGACGCTTTCATAAGTTTAATCTGCTGAAAATTATTAAATTATGAAAAATGAATATGCTGAAATTTTCAGACTGTATTATTAGGGTTTTTTAGCTCCAGTGTGACTTCTTCTTATTGCAGCGTCTGGACCATGACTGTCACTGACTTGACTTCTGGAATGTTGAGTCATGTATGTCTGAAGAAATCCAAAAAATTGGTGACGAACAAGCTCAAAATGTATGCTTTATACAGGTTGACAATTAAGCATACATTACATTAAGGTTGGCAGTTAGTACGACTTTATAACTTTCAAACGACAAGAGATATCTCAAACAAATTTAGCATTCTGTTACTGGTAATACTTTATACTTGCTCGTGTAAATGGTGATCGGAATTCACCTTTGGAAAACGGCTCATCGTTGTTACGAAGAATATCTTTAATGTCAGCCTATGTTGAGTTTTAAATCATATTAAAGGTCTAGTTCAATTGAAAACAATGCTGCAAACCGGACTTCAAACGGTTGATCCAATCGGACGTCATTGCTTTTTTAAGTAAAAAGTTTTAATAAAATATTTAGTAATTATTATACATAAGAAGTAACTTACACAATACCTGTTACAATTTAACAGCGAGTGTGAATACATTGTAGCGAACTAATTTGAAAGTAGGTGTTCAAAATGTTCCCTTTTGGGCGTCTGGTCAACAGGTTATAAAAGCTGGCTACTGCGTTTTGAATGTATTTAATGGAATAGCTTGAGCTTCCTGTGCTATTCTATGCCTGAGTTCGATAAGATCGTTAGGCTGATAAGCTGATAAAATTTGTCTTTGAGGTAGCCCCATAAACTTTGCTTTAGGAACAACAAACTGATAAAGATAGATAAGAGGGCATTGTAGGGAAGTCCACTGGATGGACAATCTTAACAGGCCTATTGCTTTCACTTCTCCGTGTACTTCTTTTAGCAACGTAGTTATTTCTTATGAACAATGATTTAAACATTGTTTAAACTGTGAACGGCTATTTCTTCCTACTGGATCAACCTACTGAAGTCTGGTTTGCGGAATTCTTTTTAATTTAACTATAAATTTAAAACTATGTAAAACTCAACATAGCCTGTTACTAAAGATTTTCTTCTTATCCCCAATGGGTCCTTCCCCAAAGATGACATCCAATCACCATTTACTCCAATAAGTAGCTTAGTATTACCAGTAACAGTTTGCCAAATTCAGTTCTGATATATCTCGTCGTTTAAATGTTACGAAGTCGTCGTAAAATTTACTTCTCACCCTGTATAGTTTCTACATCAGAGACACTTAGAATACAAAATATAGTGTAATCTAGGTGAAGAGGTACAGTATTCTCATTGTCTCGTCAGGTACACAATGAAGACAATGGATTTCCAGTTCACTAAGAGGAAGGTGAACTGAAGCTTATCTTTACATTCACATTGAATAAACCTTTCACACCATATCTACTTTACGTAAAGATTAGGTTCTTATTTAAATCAGCTAGTGTACTAAAATAGTGAACAATATTTATTACAAAAGCAATAATCCTGCTTTTGCAATAAAGCAAAATGATAGACTTTTGTCAACAATTTATAGTGGTTATGTTGAAAGAAAATGTATTATATAACTATTATTATTTAGTCTGGTTCCAATTTCATTGGATTTTGAAAATATTAGATTGTAATTTACTGTACATTAGAAATCTATTGAGGTTATAAATAAACTCACCAGTTGCAGCAGAGAAGATTAACTGTGATTGGACTAAAAGTAGTCTGTGAACACCTTCGCTGTACTTTTTAGCGCAGCCAATCAATGCAACTCTGTTAGAATAAAAAAAAACGTCGTGTCAGTGTAATATCAGTGTTATTTTTGTCTCCACATTTGATAGAGTTGTAATTAATAGCAATATTTTAATGTCCATTAATACTTGAATAAAAATTACATTAACAAACAACAATATGAAACAATGTTGTTCTACGTCATCTTATCGCAAATTCAAACGGAATAAGCTCATTTTATTCAACCTAATACGAAATACACTGTTTGGCGTTGTGATATAAGAAGTTACAAAGCCACATTTCTTAACAACTTTTATTTGTGCGTTTCTTAGCAAGTATTTATTATTACCTTAATATGTATATTTTTTCTTTAACTTATTTACTTTTTTATATTCAAACGGTCAGTGCTACTTATAATAATGTATAATATAAAATACAAACAAATAATATATGAAAAACATTCCTTCAAGATACACTAATATATATAAATATAATACATAATTGTTAAGAAAAATAATAATGCATCAAATATGATATAAACTGCAACAGTGGAAGTCATAAAAACAGAAATTGTAAAACATAAATTATTCATTAATCTAACCTATAACTAGTTTAGGAGGAAAACGTTTTAGTATCATTAAACAAAATATAAAAATATGAATATTGAATAGTGATAGAAAAATATGAGTATCAACTAATAATAAATATACAAGTAAAAAAAGCAACAATACAATGTATACATTTACAACAGAATTTAAACACTTAAATGGTCAGTAGCAAGAGGAAAATAGTTTATATAAAAATGTAACAATACAAATAATATACAAGTAAAGTAAGATTACTCTGTAATAAATAATGAAAAAATAGCTAAACAATGCCAAATAAATATAACATAATCTAGTATTGGAGAACGCTAATAGCTGTCGCTTAATAACGCAAAAGGATGTACCAAAAAATGAACATGTGAAGAGGCTTCGTGGCCTCAACAACCGAGGACATGGTATCTATAAAAGGTAAAATAAAGGTATTTTCCAAATGGCTCCTGGTACCCCATATGTCTTGAAACACGTGAGCCCACTATACTAAGAAGAACTGGAAAGTTCACTCTAGCATACAAAAGTTTGAAGATGAACATGAGATCCAGTTGTCTTCTTCTGAACTCCAACCGCAGCAGTCCAAGACATCTCTTCAATGCCGCCACGGCAATGTCCACATAGCCAAATCCTAGCACAACGCCAACAGCTTTTATGTACCTGTGCTTTACCCTCTCGAGTAGCTCGCTGTGGTTTCTTTGGTATGTACACGAAATCTAAGAGGCATATTCAAAGTGCGTCCTCCCCAAGAATCTAAATAAGTGAACGAAAGAGTTAATAGAAAGGCCGTCAAGGGGAAGCTCTGAAAACAAACTCAAGAGAAGCACTGGCTTTCCTAGAAATGTGTAGCAGATATTCAGTGGGATTGAGGTTTGAAAATATTATTACTCCCAAATCCTTTATTATTTGATCACCTTTGGAGGAATCGAGTCACGACCCGTACCCTTATTAGGATTCAGAACTTGCAGCTTTTTATCCATCTCCACACAGTCAACAGAACATAAGGCAAGTTTAGGTGGAATAGAGGAAAATATGGACAGGCAAATCCTCCCAGTATCCTGTAGATCGAAGCGAAGGAGCGGGAAATATCTCACACATTTTTTGGGATGCGTGTGCGAATGGTCCATCAAGTTATATTCTAGAATTAAATCTAGAATTTTTCTTTTGCTGTTTACATGACCCCAGAAAACCTTAGTATTAACTCGTATAGTTGCATCTAGCTGACTAATGTATTTTAAGTGGCACTGTCTCCTAAGATCCTTACATCTTTTTCTGAACCCGCAGAGCCTCCAGTAGTCTTCTTAGTATATGAAACTGTAAAGATGATTATTTTGATTATAAAAATGGTTCTTTTCTCTAAGTAGGAAACTTTCGTTTTCAATTAGATTTGTAAAAAGTTTGGAATATTAGCTTCAACAATGTTTTTAGCACCATGGAACGTACGTAAGATTTAACTATGTATAATCTTACTTGTGTCTTTATAAAATATATGTTTTGAGTGAGATAGCATTGAGTGTTAAAATTTGTTGTGAAAAATCTACATTTACTGCCTCTGTATTGAAATTAAATACTGTAAATATCTGTCCATTGAAACTGTAAACAGCCGTACATTGAAAATTGCCCACTGTCTGGCGTGCGTTTACCTACTACAATAAAAAATATTGGTTTGGATTTTAAGAAATATCGAAAAAATCTCTTTGTTCTTTAGTCATATTTATGATTCTCAACAGTGACGGCGAAATATTCAAGATTTTAATTGTGTAAACAATACTTCATCGCTGTGCGAAACGGAAAACGTCGTAGATACCCGTAAGACCGTCCGCGTAATCTGAGACGGAATAAACGAAGTATAGATGATTGAGAGTATACTGTGTGTGTTGAACGACTTCTAATATATCAATGACCAATTGAGTAAGGAATTTTGGAGGCTTGGTCTAGTATGATCCACAAATCACTTGGACTCGGGCCTTGTAAGTAATGGTTCACTTCCACCTAACGTCAAAAACAACAGCATCATGCCGACACATCAATACCTCAGATTCAGATTTGAAATTAAGATAATATACCATTAGAGTAAAAGTACCATCCTAACCCATAATTTAAAAGTATTAGTGATAAAATGATAAATAATCCGACTTTTATGATATTATTTACTATCAAATTAGTGCAGCATATAGTTCAGCTATGTTAAAAAAAATAAATTTTACGTATCTAAATTTTGGGCCATGTTAAGCTGAATTGTGATAAACAGTGTCGTAAAACAGTAACATTTATATAGAAAACAGACAGTACTTTCGGGTATTAATTTAGTTTTCTTCAGCCTGTGCCTTTTTCTTGATACATACGAAACAATATATTGAAAATGTCGAGAAACGTAGTGGTTTATATTATTTAAATAATTGTTAACAATAATTTTTGTCTTTGACTCTGCTAAAGTTACATATACAAGTACAGCGAGTAATTAATTATTTCTGTAGGTATGGAATCAATAGGCAAGCAGTAGCGTGTACATAAGGTAGTACAGAGGGTGCAGTGCTTGGAGTAGTATAACCGTATTAGTAGTGTAGGGTTCCTGACCAAGGAATTTGTTTACATACAGGTATTCTTCCCCAATGAGTACAAAAGCATTTATTCACTCCACTATATCTTTGTGTTAGATGTAGAACAAGGCACCACTGACTGTTTCTAGTTTTCAGGGTGAGACATAAAACAGAAATTTTGAATACGATCTTAATGGTAGATCCAACTCACAATTATAAATTATGGTTTTTAAAAACGAAATTAAAGTAATATTTGATTATTTAGGTATAAGGACAACATTTTACCCTACTTACCTATAAATAGAACTTTTTTTTTGTCATTAGTGCAAAGATTTCGTAATATAGTAGACCCTATCCCATTATAATTTAGCTCATTACACAAGCAGATTGATTATATTTTGCATACAGAATTATATTATAATGTTCACATATTACATTAAAAAAGTAATTATAGTGTATTGCTAGTTTTAGAATATAGAATTTTGTAGAACATACATACATATGAAAAATTTATATTTTTAATACGTATAAATTTTAGACTATTAGATAGAAGTTTAACATAGAGTAACAGTATAAAATAATATAAATTTTTAAATGATTTTCAAAGGAAATTGTTTATTAATTATATAAAGAACATTTTAATTTTTGTAAGGAAGGAAATACAACCAAGAAATGTATTTATTTATATTGAAATCAATTGGCAAAAAATTAAATGATAAGATTTATAAACTGATTTAATGGTATTGAAATTAAAAGAAAGTATCTTAGTAAAAACGCAACATTAACTCTGTATTATGCGAACGCAACCCAAGTAATAGAAATTCTTGTAGTTCACTCAACCACAAAATAACAGTTTCTTCATAACATTGAAAGGCAATTTGAAGTGACTAATATTTCTAACGGATTATGTTTACGCTATGAATAAGTAATTTTATCCAATAAATTCAAGTTATAACAATTTTAAGACTATATAAACTTTTAATTATTTTTCTTGATCATTATTTGTTATTGAGCGTAAGTTAATTTATAAAATCGAAATTCTAGACAATCAAAAATGCTATTTTTATTAAATGCTTGTAATATTTTATAAGACCTGTTCTTGGCGAACAATATCACGCGGAGAACAGTTCGATATATAAAACCGGGATTTTTCAATAAATTTACATTCAACTATTAGCATTGAAATTGGTTGAATATGGGTTTAATAAATGTATTAAAAGATGTAAATTTTATCACAAATTTTACGGATTGCCTTGGGTCTAAACAAATGAAGAATCAAATTTAACAAAATTTAACGAATTATTACGTATTTTAAAACATCTTATTAATAGTTAACATTTATACAAAAATCTTTGGATTCTAGTGAATCAACTACGCAGTAGATAAGAACACAATTGCCATTCTTATAATTTTGAAAGAATAAGCGTTTTACGGATACTAGTATCGAGTGTATCCAAATTTAATTCATTGGCTGAGCGTTAGCGAAACTCGAAACTGTCTGTTCACACAATACCTCGAGAACAAACTGGTCTATAAACTAGAGATTTGGTATGAAGCTTCATGTATATATAAATAAGGTTAAGTTTTTATAACTGTATATATAAATAATGGTGCAAATATTTTTCTGTGATTTCGCTGAGCGTTAGCAAAACTTTTTTCAATAACCTTTAAGGGTAACCATTACGATAATGGCAACGACAAATAGATTTCTGGACAAAAAGAGAATAAATTGAAACTACTTTGTACTGCAGCGTTACAGAAGAATTTCGTTAAATTATTCATTACAGTCTTGAGATGCAAACATATCAACGGTAGTGATTTGTAACCGTAGTGAATATAAGAGGAATGTGATTGTAATGGGTAAATGAGGTGTATTGTTGTTAGCAAAGACTGAATTTTTCGATGAATAAGTATCCCAATGATAAAGGATTCTACATTTTTATGAGGAGCCCAAACCCACAGAGATCTCGGTCCAGGTTAACTTAGTTACAGGCTTCTGAAATCAGTGTAAAAATCAAACGACTCTCCTCCTCTCCGAAATATTACCCTTTAGGTAATTTGGTCAGCTGTAAAGATTAAGCGCTTAAAAGAGTTTTAATAAAATATAATCTATAAGATATGTGAAAAAGGCATCTTTTACTCTCAACATCACTTCAAACTTTTCGTAGCCATAACACTGACAATATTAGAACAATCGAAAACTTGTATATAATTAATTAAACGATTTTTACTTTGTAGTGTTTGACTGCAAATTAAAGAAAACCCAGACAATGTGTCATCGTGAATATGACTGCCTCTTGATAAAGCCTGTGTACGTTGTTTCGTTCGAAATCATTAAACATTCAGGAAACAGAAGTGTTACTATTACTGTAGAGCTTGCATGAAATTGCTCTCTTCTCTGGTGACTACTTTACACTGTTCCAGCTTGTTGATCGATGCTGCTGATATCTCTGCTGAGTCTCAGCATCGTGAGCAGCATCTTTAATCAGTGATAGCAGTACAACTGTTTATAATACGTTTTAGGCCTAGGAAGTTATAAATTATGTATAGAGAAAATGCCGATATGTGAGTTAATGATGAGTATTTTTAAGTATTAAAAATTATAAGTATTATATTATAAGTATTAAAAAATACCTCTTTTTACAAACTTGGTACGTGACTGTGATTACTGAATACCGGAAGTGTAATTTAACTTTTTATACGGGTACTTATAGGCCTAATCATAAGTTAGAAAATTACAATTTTATCTCAAATCTGAACTGCCCAAAACTATTAAAGACTCTTAATCACCGTATCCCATTTTTTAATGAATTTTAATTTCACAAATGTCTGAAAGCAAGTGCTCTTTATATGGATTCTCATCGAACAGTTCGAGATGCCTCCAAGCATGCACGAAAATGCGGAATCATTGAGAGAAATCCCCACATTTTCACCTGTACCCGTCACTTAGCAATAAGGCGGGCTAGTTATGGTCATCAACATTGACGTCATTATGATCCTACACCTGGGCTACATACATAATAACGACTATGGTTTCAGGAATGGATTAAACACAAGTTTTTCATCTGTAAATATATGGGGTATTCTTTAATTTAAGCTTTTTCAATGATGAAAGGTTTGTTTATTAATGTAAATAAAAAACAGAAAATAATGTTCCAGATTTGTATTATATAGGTTATATTTCGCAAATTGTATTTATAAAATAAGGACAATTTAAAAGCCAGTTGTTTGTATCTGTAATTTCGTAGACCGGGCTTGTTTTTTTTTTGTGATGTTGGCAAGCATTGTGATGTTGCAGGAATAATAATTTAAACTTTATAGCGGTTTGGTTTAGCTTTACTTGATCTGATTTAAAATGTTTATGTCTAGGGCATCTTAAATAGCGTCTTTAAAATTAATTTGTGAATTTGTGTGTGGTTTTCTAGTAGTTAATTTATACATTTTTATTTTAGACTTAAATACATTGTTTCTCAGTTTTAATTATAGAATTATGGTGATGTCTCATTTAAAGAAGGTTATTGAGATGCATCCATTTACCTATTTAGCTTTAAAAATATTAAATACTCATAAAAAAGCTATATTATACTTCATTGTTTAAACATTAAAAATATATAGACTATAATAATTGTAAAAACACCCCAAAAGTGTTTGGATGCATACTGACTAACCATATCTTTGAAATGAGGCATTTCCCATAATCCGACGGCTAAAAAGGCCTAAAATTGTTCTTATGGCCTAAAATGCATTGCTGATTGTCAGCACAGTAATGACTCACCTCATACGCCAAGAGCAGATTGGCGCAGCGGAAGCGTGCTTGGCCCATAACCCAGAGGTCCGTGGATTGAAACCACGATCTGCTAATATATTTCTATCTAGAATTTTTATTACGTTGCATTAAGTTAAGTATGTTAATTAATAAATTTTTTTAGTAAATTAAAAAAAATCATAATATATTATTACTTTTATGAAATGTGATACTTCATTGTTACATATTACCCTTACACGTGACCTGTAAACATTTGAGTATTAGCCTACATTTTATTATCATCGTCAAAACCTCTAATATCTTACGCAGCATTAGTATTTTTATCAACCCCTTAACTTAGCAACGTAGATCCCTGGTACTTTCCCTTGACGAAAATGGATTTCTACTAAAACAACTCTATGCTATAATTCAGTAATTTTGTAATATATATTTTTTACATAAATTGTTAAATGTAAATATTTTGTGTTACAGTTCTTCAACATTTTTTGTGATAAAAAAACGATAATAAATTTACCCTTTCAAGTAGCAAAACTAACTCTTGTACCTATTTGGCCTAATTGATTCTGTTCAGACATTTTTTACATTTACAAGTTAATAATAAGTGGTTTAAAGAAACTTCTTATTTAATAACTAACTGTTTCTGGTCTTAAAAAAATAACAAAGGATAAAAAAGTAAATAATATAAAAGAATTTACAGCTTCATGCTAGTAATTAGTAGCTTTGAATGAATTATTTATACAAGAGGTAACTTATTCAATGCTATAATTTGAGGCATGGAAAAAGTGTGCACTGAGACTGCCGTCTGTAGCCCCTCAGGGGCGGTTTTACTTTCGAGGCTGTAAGGGGAGTGGCAACCCCGAGGTACCCTAGCTAACGCTCCAGATCCCTTTTCTTCTTGTTCTGGAGGTCTATGGCTGGAACACTTTTCTATGTGTCAGCCTATCTTTCTTCTTTACTCTCTTCTATCTAAGGTAAACTTCCTCAACCCTTCGATTTAGTTTTCCTTTCATTTCTCCCACTAGGGGCCAAGCCACGGTGGAACAGCATAGGCCAGGGCTGAATGGCTGGTGCCAAACCAGTCGGACTATGCGGACTCTGGATACCGGTGACCCTACAACTACTTTTGGAATTCTTCTCCAATATTCTATGATTTTTGTATACAATTGAACTATATTAGACCATCGTGGACAGGAGTCATAAAGTCGGAATTCATTAGCGCACATACAATGTAATAAATGATGGCGCTCAATGTAATTTTGAAACGAAAATAGGCATATTTTAGGTACATATTATTACAGTCTAATGATTATGAGCTTCAGATGTTAAGCGAAATTGCGTATGGTAAAATAAAATTTTAGGCTTTGCACGTATATCACTTCTGGATCGAATTTGTTATATCTCCGATGCCATGACTGAGCTTGCTTTGTTGTCTCGATCAAGAGAATATGTACGCACAGAGTTCTGAGAACCATACTTCTGTCAAAAAAAAAAACAACTAAGGTTGGTTTTATAACATTCTTTATATTTATAGCCAACGTAAGATAGTAATTTTGGTATCTGCATTGCTCTTTTGATCAAGCACGAGCATGGTTTATATTAGATAAATATTGCACTTAAAGGTGAATTTTTACGTCAAATTTGAATTGTACTATCTGGATAGTAAAGTCTATGTTTAACAGTGATTGCAGAAACAGTTGAAACAAAATTTGCTGTTTCTCTTAAGCTTACTCTATGTGTAAAGAAATTTAAAATAGTAATTAAATGATATAAACATATATATTTCTTTTGTCGCATTATACAGGGTGAGGCAGACCACCCGTACAGTACGTATAGCCACCAAACCAAACGAGGTAGATTATTCGTAACAACTTAAACCCCGCTATTTCCACCCCAAAGAATGGTTTGCCTCACCCTGTATATGTTTACAAAGAACAGCTGATTAAATTTGAAAATGCTCTTTCACTTAATAACATATGTTTGCTGCAATGCATTTCTTACGGGTATTTCTGTAACTTTTAGAGACCAGTGGGGCGGAATCCTGAATCGGGAACGGGATAAAAGGTATCCTACTATGTCCTTCTCCCAGTTCTTAGCTACCTCCCTACCAATTTTCAGCCAAATCGGTTCAGCCGTTCTTGACTTATAAATAGTGTAACTAACACGACTTTCTTTTATATATATAGATATAGATAACATTACGATGGAGAATGTCCAACATCCTACTGTCCTTAAAATCTCCCATCGTCAATAACAAACTTCAAACGACGAATGTAAAAAACAATAGTTTCTTTGTTTTTCTGTTGACTCTTTTATTGGTAGCAGATTACAGCAAAATGGAGGTAAGAGGCGTAGAGGTTAGTAGGCTATCCTGTTAGAGGCTGGGCCGTGGATACATTGCTTCAACTTCAATAAACTCGAAGTGCCGTACTTCCAGCAGGAGGCCATTAGATCTTGTTAGTAGGTTGTTTAGGTGCTCAGTGAAGTAAATCAAAGTAGGCTAGCTACTCTACGCTATTACATACTATTTTGACTTGTTACAAATGGATTTACCATGTACTCGTATACGATTAAAACGTCTCGTTTAATTCGTTACAATTAAATTTTTTCAATTTTTTGAATCGAAAATTTAATTTTATATTATGTTATTGTAAAATTTCACACAAAGTTGTCTATTTTAAGTGAAGTACGTTATTGTACTCTCATTAGTAGTATTATTAATTTGAATATGATCAATGATAGTTAAAAAATTAAAGTGAAATATTGGAATTAAAAGATATGTAAAAGTATTAGTAAAATATTCTCTATTTGAAAGTTTGGAGAAAAAATGAATTGCTTCTTTAACCTAATTGGATCATTTTAGTGGAAGACCTGAAAGCCAATTTACATTTTATTAGTGAACAACCTGGTTTTCCGTGAAATCGATAGAGGAGTTTTCCTCAAACAAGGCGTTGGTCGTCAGCCGCATTATTTTCTGTAGGACTCGAGGTGGGAGTGTATAGAAAGAATTTAAAATATCAAACAATAAATTTCCAATAAAAAACCAACTAAACAAAATTATAACGAAGACATTAACAGCGGCGTGATTCACTTTCTACCAAATATTTCCAGAATATTCATAATTAATTATTGTTATTATTTTTTTCATTGTTATATAATTAATTTTCAAATAAAATGTTTGAGTTCAAGCTATTATTAAACGTTAGATAATATGTATAAAGTGCATTTTTATGCAAATACACATTCTGAGGCAACATAAAGTTTTGTTTCAAAGCCAACAAAAATATGTTTTAAGATTTTATTTTTTAATGTTTTTCTATTTATTTGAAATGATTCATTCATGTGTTGACAAAAACGTTAGAAGAACAAACGTAATTATATTGACCAATACTCACGAATTGGTCAATATCCCAATATCCAATGGTGTTTGATTTATCCATATAGTAGAAGAATCATTTTAACGTTGAATAATTTCTCTGGCACGCACAGATGAATTAAATTCCTCTCGCATTTTGTTTGATGAATTTGGCATCTCTGGCCACATTCTTTTTAAGTAATGGTATGTAATTATATGTCCACTTAACAGAAGGATAGTTTTCATAAATGACTACCTGTAGCATTGGAGTGAATAATTATTACTTGATAACTACTTTACAATTAAACCATAATAAATAAAGGGGAAATATATTATCTCACGTTTCTAAACCTTCCGAAACCATACTAGAGATTGATGGACAGATTGGAATAGGATCCGTTACATCTTTATGGAATATTACAGCCTAGGAGCTGAAAGCCTTGCTATAAGCACTCACCCTGTTTTTCGTAAAGTCGATAGAGAAATTTACCCTAAGATGCCACTTGTTTATGTTCGCGGTCAAGATATGAGGCCATCGAAAGGGTTGAAATAAAAATATATGTCCTTAAATCACATTTTTAATAGCTTAAGTTTTAAGTGTTTTAAAGTTGCTACATAAATTCGACTGTCCGACACGTAAATAAAAGACGCTGCTTTCAACCAGAGTCGGATTTTATAGAGTTGGGAGACGCTGTTTTGACTTTAAAGCCAATGAAATCATATTGACAGTAAAATATTGTAATTACATTGCAAATATTGCACTTTCGCGTCGTTATGAAATGGGCGAATGTCCCATAATCTATACATCAATATTACCAATGTTTTACATACTACTCGGTTTAAGAAGAAAATAAATAATATTGTAATTGAACTTATAACTTTGTAATGTAAGGTGCTCCATAACTATAATTTACCATTTCTTATTTTTATCGATATACAAGAAGTTTTCCAAAACAGTTTTGACGAAAATAGCAAAGTTACAGAGGTTTTAGTTCCAATTACTATATTACTGTAAGTTGATTTTTATATTTATTTATGGAAACCTATTGAAATAATGAATCACGTAATGAAAATATGCTCATAATAACAGTAACATAAGTGAAAACATATTTTTCTATGGATTTCTATTGAATTTAATTTATTAACTACTGCCAATCAATTCCAGCGCCATTGAATTGTATATATAATAAGGAATGCTTAAGATATTCCCTTTAAATTTCATTATGGAGCCGCTTTATAATAATGTGAGAAACATATTTTTTTGAGTAATCACTAATTTCTGATTTGAAATTAAATTATTCTAAAATGGGAGATTTTTAATTCCGTACAACATTTTTATCAAGGCTCTAACTTTATTAACAAAGGAAATTTTAATTAAAAATGTTCGGAAATTTTTTTTATATTTAGATTTATGATAGGGTTTCAGTGTGGTTGATTTTATAAAGTTGAAAATAGTACAGAATATTTCAAAGTTATCGATATATAGGACTAATCATACCCATCTACATTATTCAAATTAACCTTAACAAGAATTAACTAACACCTCGTGACATCATATTTCAGGAAAACATCGCATATGAAATATAAGTTTCTTCCTGTTGTAACAGAAGTAATGTTTTGTAATTCTCTAATTTTACAGTGCTACATAAATTTTATTTAAAAAAACAAAAGGGATCGCTCAAACAAGTGTACTCTTTTGTATTAGTTAATAATTACTTTTTGTTATTATTATCTAAAAATACATGTTTTATTAGTCTACGTATTAACTAACCGTGAGAGATATATTGGCCATGAGCCATAGAAATAAAACCAAAATAAACATCTCAGCTGAACTTCACATTTCACATCCTGATTCCATCGATACAAAGGATGGAATCAGGAATATCGTCGACGACAACTCAAGTATTACCTTAAAGTGTTGAGTCTACAAAGGCATTGGTCCTATACTGTATGTATTGAAAACTACTGTAACAACATAACTTATGGTTTATGTTGAATAAATACTGTTATGTGTATCACTGATTTACTTAAATTTGCTGCCTATTAAAATCATTAATGCCTTTGTACACTGTCAGGTATTGAGAATAAAATTCATCCACCCCGTAAAATTGGACATTTGCAAGGAGTTAGGGAATCTCGATTATACTTACTATGTCCTGTAATCATTCCAAGAATCGAATCCTGCTAATGAACAGAGAGTTAAATTCATATTTGCACCGAGCACCCTCTTTTTAAGAGCCATAGAAGTATATCTCACTGTGAAAAAGCATGACTACGGGAACGTCTAGAGACATAAATCTATTTCAGCACACTTCTGGTTTTATACTACTATCCATTTTTTAATCTATAATTCATAAAGCCTGTTAAAACCTGTCCGGACTGATATAATTTTCCAGCGATAAGTACTACAGTATCATGTAACTCGGTGGATTTGACCTGTATACTTATTGTTGTACCCCATTTGCAAAGTTGGGTGAACAAATTAGGACCTATGAAAAGGCGGCGTATGATAAATATTACCTTAACACTTTAGCTCCCAAGCGGAACAGTATATAGTGCAGTCATTGAAGCATTATTGCTCCGAATTTTTTTACTGTGAACCGAATTGCATAAAATTTTGGAATTAGGTTCATCTTACCCTTAACTTCAAAAGTGAAAATGATTTGTATTCCGCAACCACCCGGGGGGTGGTTGCCCCCCCTTCTCGGTGGTGATTTTTGTTTTTCAAAATAACCTCGGTTATCGATAGAAGGCCTAATTTTAAGCAAAAAATCATCTATAAAGTTTTTCGAAAAATTCAATACTTTTCAAGTTATTGGCAATTTAAAATTCGCAATCTTTTCACGTTTTTCATCGGTTTTTTGTAAATATCTCCAAAAATATACGTTTTATCGAAAATTTTATATAGAACAAAATTGTAGCAGGTATAATATGAACAATTTGGTTTTTATAAAGTACTCTAAGTGCAATATTAAGCTAGATATTAAAGATCAAAGCCGTTTTTATTTTGTCTGAAATTTAATCGTTGTGGTCAATTCCATCTAGCGGCGAGCAAATGCATTTTAGATGTTCTAATTAAAAAGGGTTTTGTAGTGCTTGAAATAAGCTTTAAAATGAGCACTATTAAAAGTCTTTTGCGCGTAAAATAAGTGAGCTGTATTGCAAATAAGAGGAGCATCTAATGTTTTTTTTTTTTCTTTTAAATCAATGGGTTTCATAAGTGCCATTCATCCACCAAAATTAAAATTAATCGTATTCCGCCTATAATTAACTTTATTATGAAGAGTTTGATAGATTTTATCAGTTTGGCTGCTTCACGACACATATTTTTCAAAAAAGTCACAATTAAAAAAAATTCAAATTAAAAAAAAACCACCTTTTTTCATAATATCTCAAAAATGACGACACATACGTATAAAAGTGTAAGGATGAAAAATTTAGGTATTTTTCTCACAAACAATTTGGTTTTTTTTCTGTCAAACAAAAATTGACGGAGATATGATTGTTTAAAGAGCGCGTGGCAGCCCAATCACAGCCTCTATTAAGCCCTTTAACCCTTCACCGTTTGAGAAAAAGGTTTTTTACTATATATTGCAATAAAGGATGTTTTACTTCTCTTAATTAACTTTACAATGGTTTTTTTTTATAAATTTTGATAGGATGAAAATTGAAGGAGTTATGGTTCAAAAACTTATCATATTTTTTTCTACTTAGTAACTGAAAATGTTGGAGTGTGAATATTTGGAGCAATGTGAAAGTACGCAGTATAATAGAGACCCAAAACTATTGCAATGTGTATATATATACACAATATGGCTCATATATTTTGGAAACGTAGGCATGAATACATACCAACGTTCTTATATGTATATATAAACACATTTGTGTGAATTTCATATAATTTGTAAATATTTTATTCAATAAATGGCAATTTTTTACTCTAAATTCAATTATTTTTAAATATGTAATCATATATATTTACGGTTTTAATTTAGGGGTATTTTTAAGGGTAGAAAAGCTTAAGAATACGATAATCATTTTCGAGTGTGGAATAATATTTAAATCCTTTTTATTTTATAAAAAAAATTTTTAACAATTTTTTATCAAGGGGTAGTTTTCAAGGGTTGAAAGGGAGTTAAAAATTTGATAATTATTATAGAGAATATAAAATATTACTTACTCTATACTTACATCTTTTTATGTCGTACCAAAGTATTTTTTGTAATTTTTTCAATTTAGGGGTTGTTTGCAAGGGTTGTACGATTTTCAAGGGGTTGAAAATGATTTTAGTATGAGGTAATTGTGTTAGAAAACATTTTACAATTTCACCACTTACTATTAGACATGTTTTCTAGCGATAAAATGGCTCAATGTCAATTTTTCCATTAAGGGGTTGTTTACACCCATTAAAAATAATAGGCGGAGTTCAGATCATTTTCACTTTTGAAGTTAAGTGTAAGATGAGCCTAATTCCAAAATTTCATGCAAATCGGTTCACAGTAAAAAAATTCGGAGGTAAGACCGAATTTTTCGCTTCAATGACTGCACTAATAGTATTTTTCTGTGCGACATTTAGCTTGTGTAAACTTAAAAGTTAAATCATTAAAATAGTGTTTATAACCAATGTCGATATCTTCATTACTTTGGTATGATACAAAGGTTGGTCAGCATGTATATACCCAATTCTGTAACGAGATGCCATCCGTCAGTAAATGTCACAGATAGATCAAAGGAGGAATTGAAAATATATCCTTCATGCTTCTGGTCACAATACATTACGAATATATTTTGACTGAACATCAATTACATCAGTTCTAATACCTCTTATAAGAATCTAGTATTTCTCTTTGTCAATTGGTTTGTTCTTTAGAGACTCTAATTACAAGGATAGAAGTTTCAAAATGGTGAAGCGTTGAAATTTTACTGAAGAACCTTTTAAAATTAAACAAATGTTACATTAATCGTGCTATCAGCAAGGGAATAGCAGTGAGCAAACTTCATGCTTTCACAAGGGAACTCGTTTGATGAATTATGCTATTCTAAGCTGTAATTGAAACGTTAAATTACTGCTAATAATAGTCCTGATACCTTTGAATTTTATATTAACCTATTTAAATTTTTGAGTGCTTCGCCTTTAATCTTTCCATCACGTTTCTCTAATACAGCGATACACCCGAAAATTCAAATGACGAGATGGTTATAATTTTTAACAACTGGAAAACAGCGCAGGAATGGAAGATATTCTCTCAATCTTACAAAAAGGTCTGGTATTTTTTCTTTGGTCATTTCTCACTAACAATGGCATCATTCTATTCACTTTTATGTACTGCTCGAAGTATATATACCTGGAATTGGAGAGCTCAGAGGTTAGTTGGTTGTGCCTGGGGCGTTATATTAGCTGAAAAGAAATTTCTGGAAGTGAAGGGGAATCCATGTATGCTTTTCACGTCCCCCAGAATGATCAATAATTGATCGAAATTATTGATTATAATGAGGAGCGGAGTAAGAGGGGCTAGGAGTACTGAAGTGGGTGTAGATCTGTAGAGTGGTGGGGCAACGAAACGATCCTGGTTGAGATTTGCGTACGGGTTGGCGGACGGTTCTGTTATCCTCCTCAATCCTAGTGTATCCAGTATTCCTATCAAAACCACACATTTATGTAATCACAACTGTTTCGTTACTAAAACTCTCCGTCCGTAACAGTTCAATTCAACGTCTGTTCCGAAACCTATTGTGATACAGTAACAGCGTTAAATAATTTCATATCAAAACAAACACCTTTTTCCCCGGTTTAATCCGCATCAAGGAATCGATTGCACAATAAAATTATTGAAAAAATTTGCTACATCGTAGAGAATGACCTGCATTTAAGAAATTAATGTTAATCCAAAACGCCTATTAACAAACATAATTCATATCAGCTTTAAGTATTATTACTATTTTCCTGAGAACTACGCCTAATTAGTAATATAAGTAGAAGAGCCTTATTACTTCCTAATTAGAGTCATTGTCATAAGAAAATAATAACTAAATTTTTAGGATGATATAGATAATTTATTAATTAAACTCACGCCCCTGATAGTCGTGTAGGCTCCTTTCTTCTTGCTGTAGTCACATGCAGCAGAGGAAGACGTGTTGCAGTAGGGAAGGTATTGCAAAGTATCAGACAGCATGTAGTTCACATCACCAACAATGCCAGACACCTGCGGATCAATAATAGTATTAGATATTATGGAGTTTCAACTGACAGAGAATAACTATTAGCAAATGTATTTGAGGAGCTGGGACCTTCTAAAATGTACAGGTCTGTAGTCAACATAATCAGGAAATGGAACTTTCTGTTAATGACGATAACTAACTAAACTCTCCTACTCGGTAGTATGAAGTATACTGTAGCATAAGACTTGCGTACGTCAGGGTCCTAAATGTGTTGTTTCCACCTACTATAAACACAAACAGGCAGAAACATCTACTGGCCGTGGTTTTCTGAGATGGTGAATTTCACAGTTATTATACAAATAAATGTAAAGAGGTAACAATTATTGTCATCACTTATACTGATACGAAACTATATTTTAATTCATAAATTTTTAAACCATTATTCAATCTTTGTAAATGTATAAAAGTTATATTATATGAAGTATTGAACAAAATTTTACCAATATTATGGTCTGTAGCTATACATATATTTTACACTTTCTCGTGAAACTGATTTAAATGTAAATGTATATTACATTTGAATGTAATCCCTGATATTAAACCTATTTCTAATAAAAAAAAAACAATTTTGTTAAACTATACTAGTTAGTGTTAGAGTTATTAATCTACTTTATTTTAGTAATTATATATAAATTGTATAATATTACCTATGCTGTTAGTACTAGTAGTTTTTTAAGTAACTAATAAATATTCTGATTTATTCGGATGATTCTTTGTTTCTCTTAATAAAAATCAACTTGTTCGAGTCCATTTATACAATAGGGGTGCAGGATAACTGAGGTCGGAATTTAAACTGTTACTTTTGGACGGAGAGTTTTGTTGAGTAAAAGATTTGTAACTTAGGCTATATGCGAAGCAAACATTCAAATTATCTATCTTACCTAAGAGTACCTACATCCGTTTTAGTCCTCGCACGACACGTCATGTTTGGTCATCCTGGCGTTGAAGGGCTCAGTGGTTGGTTGGTTCTTGTGCCTGGGGCGTTATATTAGCTGAAAAGAAATTTCTGGAAGTGAAGGGGAATCCATGTATGCTTTTCACGTCCCCCAGAATGATCAATAATTGATCGAAATTATTGATTATAATGAGGAGCGGAGTAAGAGGGGCTAGGAGTACTGAAGTGGGTGTAGATCTGTAGAGTGGTGGGGCAACGAAACGATCCTGGTTGAGATTTGCGTACGGGTTGGCGGACGGTTCTGTTATCCTCCTCAATCCTAGTGTATCCAGTATTCCTATCAAAACCACACATTTATGTAATCACAACTGTTTCGTTACTAAAACTCTCCGTCCGTAACAGTTCAATTCAACGTCTGTTCCGAAACCTATTGTGATACAGTAACAGCGTTAAATAATTTCATATCAAAACAAACACCTTTTTCCCCGGTTTAATCCGCATCAAGGAATCGATTGCACAATAAAATTATTGAAAAAATTTGCTACATCGTAGAGAATGACCTGCATTTAAGAAATGTTAATCCAAAACGCCTATTAACAAACATAATTCATATCAGCTTTAAGTATTATTACTATTTTCCTGAGAACTACGCCTAATTAGTAATATAAGTAGAAGAGCCTTATTACTTCCTAATTAGAGTCATTGTCATAAGAAAATAATAACTAAATTTTTAGGATGATATAGATAATTTATTAATTAAACTCACGCCCCTGATAGTCGTGTAGGCTCCTTTCTTCTTGCTGTAGTCACATGCAGCAGAGGAAGACGTGTTGCAGTAGGGAAGGTATTGCAAAGTATCAGACAGCATGTAGTTCACATCACCAACAATGCCAGACACCTGCGGATCAATAATAGTATTAGATATTATGGAGTTTCAACTGACAGAGAATAACTATTAGCAAATGTATTTGAGGAGCTGGGACCTTCTAAAATGTACAGGTCTGTAGTCAACATAATCAGGAAATGGAACTTTCTGTTAATGACGATAAACTAAAAACTCTCCTACTCGGTAGTATGAAGTATACTGTAGCATAAGACTTGCGTACGTCAGGGTCCTAAATGTGTTGTTTCCACCTACTATAAACACAAACAGGCAGAAACATCTACTGGCCGTGGTTTTCTGAGATGGTGAATTTCACAGTTATTATACAAATAAATGTAAAGAGGTAACAATTATTGTCATCACTTATACTGATACGAAACTATATTTTAATTCATAAATTTTTAAACCATTATTCAATCTTTGTAAATGTATAAAAGTTATATTATATGAAGTATTGAACAAAATTTTACCAATATTATGGTCTGTAGCTATACATATATTTTACACTTTCTCGTGAAACTGATTTAAATGTAAATGTATATTACATTTGAATGTAATCCCTGATAGTAAACCTAGTAAAAACAATTTTGTTAAACTATACTAGTTAGTGTTAGAGTTATTAATCTACTTTATTTTAGTAATTATATATAAATTGTATAATATTACCTATGCTGTTAGTACTAGTAGTTTTTTAAGTAACTAATAAATATTCTGATTTATTCGGATGATTCTTTGTTTCTCTTAATAAAAATCAACTTGTTCGAGTCCATTTATACAATAGGGGTGCAGGATAACTGAGGTCGGAATTTAAACTGTTACTTTTGGACGGAGAGTTTTGTTGAGTAAAAGATTTGTAACTTAGGCTATATGCGAAGCAAACATTCAAATTATCTATCTTACCTAAGAGTACCTACATCCGTTTTAGTCCTCGCACGACACGTCATGTTTGGTCATCCTGGCGTTGAAGGGCTCAGTGGTTGGTTGGTTCTTGTGCCTGGGGCGTTATATTAGCTGAAAAGAAATTTCTGGAAGTGAAGGGGAATCCATGTATGCTTTTCACGTCCCCCAGAATGATCAATAATTGATCGAAATTATTGATTATAATGAGGAGCGGAGTAAGAGGGGCTAGGAGTACTGAAGTGGGTGTAGATCTGTAGAGTGGTGGGGCAACGAAACGATCCTGGTTGAGATTTGCGTACGGGTTGGCGGACGGTTCTGTTATCCTCCTCAATCCTAGTGTATCCAGTATTCCTATCAAAACCACACATTTATGTAATCACAACTGTTTCGTTACTAAAACTCTCCGTCCGTAACAGTTCAATTCAACGTCTGTTCCGAAACCTATTGTGATACAGTAACAGCGTTAAATAATTTCATATCAAAACAAACACCTTTTTCCCCGGTTTAATCCGCATCAAGGAATCGATTGCACAATAAAATTATTGAAAAAATTTGCTACATCGTAGAGAATGACCTGCATTTAAGAAATGTTAATCCAAAACGCCTATTAACAAACATAATTCATATCAGCTTTAAGTATTATTACTATTTTCCTGAGAACTACGCCTAATTAGTAATATAAGTAGAAGAGCCTTATTACTTCCTAATTAGAGTCATTGTCATAAGAAAATAATAACTAAATTTTTAGGATGATATAGATAATTTATTAATTAAACTCACGCCCCTGATAGTCGTGTAGGCTCCTTTCTTCTTGCTGTAGTCACATGCAGCAGAGGAAGACGTGTTGCAGTAGGGAAGGTATTGCAAAGTATCAGACAGCATGTAGTTCACATCACCAACAATGCCAGACACCTGCGGATCAATAATAGTATTAGATATTATGGAGTTTCAACTGACAGAGAATAACTATTAGCAAATGTATTTGAGGAGCTGGGACCTTCTAAAATGTACAGGTCTGTAGTCAACATAATCAGGAAATGGAACTTTCTGTTAATGACGATAACTAAAGTTATATAAACTAAACTCTCCTACTCGGTAGTATGAAGTATACTGTAGCATAAGACTTGCGTACGTCAGGGTCCTAAATGTGTTGTTTCCACCTACTATAAACACAAACAGGCAGAAACATCTACTGGCCGTGGTTTTCTGAGATGGTGAATTTCACAGTTATTATACAAATAAATGTAAAGAGGTAACAATTATTGTCATCACTTATACTGATACGAAACTATATTTTAATTCATAAATTTTTAAACCATTATTCAATCTTTGTAAATGTATAAAAGTTATATTATATGAAGTATTGAACAAAATTTTACCAATATTATGGTCTGTAGCTATACATATATTTTACACTTTCTCGTGAAACTGATTTAAATGTAAATGTATATTACATTTGAATGTAATCCCTGATAGTAAACCTAGTAAAAACAATTTTGTTAAACTATACTAGTTAGTGTTAGAGTTATTAATCTACTTTATTTTAGTAATTATATATAAATTGTATAATATTACCTATGCTGTTAGTACTAGTAGTTTTTTAAGTAACTAATAAATATTCTGATTTATTCGGATGATTCTTTGTTTCTCTTAATAAAAATCAACTTGTTCGAGTCCATTTATACAATAGGGGTGCAGGATAACTGAGGTCGGAATTTAAACTGTTACTTTTGGACGGAGAGTTTTGTTGAGTAAAAGATTTGTAACTTAGGCTATATGCGAAGCAAACATTCAAATTATCTATCTTACCTAAGAGTACCTACATCCGTTTTAGTCCTCGCACGACACGTCATGTTTGGTCATCCTGGCGTTGAAGGGCTCAGTGGTTAGTTGGTTGTGCCTGGGGCGTTATATTAGCTGAAAAGAAATTTCTGGAAGTGAAGGGGAATCCATGTATGCTTTTCACGTCCCCCAGAATGATCAATAATTGATCGAAATTATTGATTATAATGAGGAGCGGAGTAAGAGGGGCTAGGAGTACTGAAGTGGGTGTAGATCTGTAGAGTGGTGGGGCAACGAAACGATCCTGGTTGAGATTTGCGTACGGGTTGGCGGACGGTTCTGTTATCCTCCTCAATCCTAGTGTATCCAGTATTCCTATCAAAACCACACATTTATGTAATCACAACTGTTTCGTTACTAAAACTCTCCGTCCGTAACAGTTCAATTCAACGTCTGTTCCGAAACCTATTGTGATACAGTAACAGCGTTAAATAATTTCATATCAAAACAAACACCTTTTTCCCCGGTTTAATCCGCATCAAGGAATCGATTGCACAATAAAATTATTGAAAAAATTTGCTACATCGTAGAGAATGACCTGCATTTAAGAAATGTTAATCCAAAACGCCTATTAACAAACATAATTCATATCAGCTTTAAGTATTATTACTATTTTCCTGAGAACTACGCCTAATTAGTAATATAAGTAGAAGAGCCTTATTACTTCCTAATTAGAGTCATTGTCATAATAAAATAATAACTAAATTTTTAGGATGATATAGATAATTTATTAATTAAACTCACGCCCCTGATAGTCGTGTAGGCTCCTTTCTTCTTGCTGTAGTCACATGCAGCAGAGGAAGACGTGTTGCAGTAGGGAAGGTATTGCAAAGTATCAGACAGCATGTAGTTCACATCACCAACAATGCCAGACACCTGCGGATCAATAATAGTATTAGATATTATGGAGTTTCAACTGACAGAGAATAACTATTAGCAAATGTATTTGAGGAGCTGGGACCTTCTAAAATGTACAGGTCTGTAGTCAACATAATCAGGAAATGGAACTTTCTGTTAATGACGATAACTAAACTCTCCTACTCGGTAGTATGAAGTATACTGTAGCATAAGACTTGCGTACGTCAGGGTCCTAAATGTGTTGTTTCCACCTACTATAAACACAAACAGGCAGAAACATCTACTGGCCGTGGTTTTCTGAGATGGTGAATTTCACAGTTATTATACAAATAAATGTAAAGAGGTAACAAATATTGTCATCACTTATACTGATACGAAACTATATTTTAATTCATAAATTTTTAAACCATTATTCAATCTTTGTAAATGTATAAAAGTTATATTATATGAAGTATTGAACAAAATTTTACCAATATTATGGTCTGTAGCTATACATATATTTTACACTTTCTCGTGAAACTGATTTAAATGTAAATGTATATTACATTTGAATGTAATCCCTGATAGTAAACCTAGTAAAAACAATTTTGTTAAACTATACTAGTTAGTGTTAGAGTTATTAATCTACTTTATTTTAGTAATTATATATAAATTGTATAATATTACCTATGCTGTTAGTACTAGTAGTTTTTTAAGTAACTAATAAATATTCTGATTTATTCGGATGATTCTTTGTTTCTCTTAATAAAAATCAACTTGTTCGAGTCCATTTATACAATAGGGGTGCAGGATAACTGAGGTCGGAATTTAAACTGTTACTTTTGGACGGAGAGTTTTGTTGAGTAAAAGATTTGTAACTTAGGCTATATGCGAAGCAAACATTCAAATTATCTATCTTACCTAAGAGTACCTACATCCGTTTTAGTCCTCGCACGACACGTCATGTTTGGTCATCCTGGCGTTGAAGGGCTCAGTGGTTAGTTGGTTGTGCCTGGGGCGTTATATTAGCTGAAAAGAAATTTCTGGAAGTGAAGGGGAATCCATGTATGCTTTTCACGTCCCCCAGAATGATCAATAATTGATCGAAATTATTGATTATAATGAGGAGCGGAGTAAGAGGGGCTAGGAGTACTGAAGTGGGTGTAGATCTGTAGAGTGGTGGGGCAACGAAACGATCCTGGTTGAGATTTGCGTACGGGTTGGCGGACGGTTCTGTTATCCTCCTCAATCCTAGTGTATCCAGTATTCCTATCAAAACCACACATTTATGTAATCACAACTGTTTCGTTACTAAAACTCTCCGTCCGTAACAGTTCAATTCAACGTCTGTTCCGAAACCTATTGTGATACAGTAACAGCGTTAAATAATTTCATATCAAAACAAACACCTTTTTTCCCCGGTTTAATCCGCATCAAGGAATCGATTGCACAATAAAATTATTGAAAAAATTTGCTACATCGTAGAGAATGACCTGCATTTAAGAAATGTTAATCCAAAACGCCTATTAACAAACATAATTCATATCAGCTTTAAGTATTATTACTATTTTCCTGAGAACTACGCCTAATTAGTAATATAAGTAGAAGAGCCTTATTACTTCCTAATTAGAGTCATTGTCATAATAAAATAATAACTAAATTTTTAGGATGATATAGATAATTTATTAATTAAACTCACGCCCCTGATAGTCGTGTAGGCTCCTTTCTTCTTGCTGTAGTCACATGCAGCAGAGGAAGACGTGTTGCAGTAGGGAAGGTATTGCAAAGTATCAGACAGCATGTAGTTCACATCACCAACAATGCCAGACACCTGCGGATCAATAATAGTATTAGATATTATGGAGTTTCAACTGACAGAGAATAACTATTAGCAAATGTATTTGAGGAGCTGGGACCTTCTAAAATGTACAGGTCTGTAGTCAACATAATCAGGAAATGGAACTTTCTGTTAATGACGATAACTAAAGTTATATAAACTAAACTCTCCTACTCGGTAGTATGAAGTATACTGTAGCATAAGACTTGCGTACGTCAGGGTCCTAAATGTGTTGTTTCCACCTACTATAAATACAAACAGGCAGAAACATCTACTGGCCGTGGTTTTCTGAGATGGTGAATTTCACAGTTATTATACAAATAAATGTAAAGAGGTAACAAATATTGTCATCACTTATACTGATACGAAACTATATTTTAATTCATTAATTTTTAAACCATTATTCAATCTTTGTAAATGTATAAAAGTTATATTATATGAAGTATTGAACAAAATTTTACCAATATTATGGTCTGTAGCTATACATATATTTTACACTTTCTCGTGAAACTGATTTAAATGTAAATGTATATTACATTTGAATGTAATCCCTGATAGTAAACCTAGTAAAAACAATTTTGTTAAACTATACTAGTTAGTGTTAGAGTTATTAATCTACTTTATTTTAGTAATTATATATAAATTGTATAATATTACCTATGCTGCTAGTACTAGTAGTTTTTTAAGTAACTAATAAATATTCTGATTTATTCGGATGATTCTTTGTTTCTCTTAATAAAAATCAACTTGTTCGAGTCCATTTATACAATAGGGGTGCAGGATAACTAAGGTCGGAATTTAAACTGTTACTTTTGGACGGAGAGTTTTGTTGAGTAAAAGATTTGTAACTTAGGCTATATGCGAAGCAAACATTCAAATTATCTATCTTACCTAAGAGTACCTACATCCGTTTTAGTCCTCGCACGACACGTCATGTTTGGTCATCCTGGCGTTGAAGGGCTCAGTGGTTAGTTGGTTGTGCCTGGGGCGTTATATTAGCTGAAAAGAAATTTCTGGAAGTGAAGGGGAATCCATGTATGCTTTTCACGTCCCCCAGAATGATCAATAATTGATCGAAATTATTGATTATAATGAGGAGCGGAGTAAGAGGGGCTAGGAGTACTGAAGTGGGTGTAGATCTGTAGAGTGGTGGGGCAACGAAACGATCCTGGTTGAGATTTGCGTACGGGTTGGCGGACGGTTCTGTTATCCTCCTCAATCCTAGTGTATCCAGTATTCCTATCAAAACCACACATTTATGTAATCACAACTGTTTCGTTACTAAAACTCTCCGTCCGTAACAGTTCAATTCAACGTCTGTTCCGAAACCTATTGTGATACAGTAACAGCGTTAAATAATTTCATATCAAAACAAACACCTTTTTCCCCGGTTTAATCCGCATCAAGGAATCGATTGCACAATAAAATTATTGAAAAAATTTGCTACATCGTAGAGAATGACCTGCATTTAAGAAATGTTAATCCAAAACGCCTATTAACAAACATAATTCATATCAGCTTTAAGTATTATTACTATTTTCCTGAGAACTACGCCTAATTAGTAATATAAGTAGAAGAGCCTTATTACTTCCTAATTAGAGTCATTGTCATAATAAAATAATAACTAAATTTTTAGGATGATATAGATAATTTATTAATTAAACTCACGCCCCTGATAGTCGTGTAGGCTCCTTTCTTCTTGCTGTAGTCACATGCAGCAGAGGAAGACGTGTTGCAGTAGGGAAGGTATTGCAAAGTATCAGACAGCATGTAGTTCACATCACCAACAATGCCAGACACCTGCGGATCAATAATAGTATTAGATATTATGGAGTTTCAACTGACAGAGAATAACTATTAGCAAATGTATTTGAGGAGCTGGGACCTTCTAAAATGTACAGGTCTGTAGTCAACATAATCAGGAAATGGAACTTTCTGTTAATGACGATAACTAAAGTTATATAAACTAAACTCTCCTACTCGGTAGTATGAAGTATACTGTAGCATAAGACTTGCGTACGTCAGGGTCCTAAATGTGTTGTTTCCACCTACTATAAATACAAACAGGCAGAAACATCTACTGGCCGTGGTTTTCTGAGATGGTGAATTTCACAGTTATTATACAAATAAATGTAAAGAGGTAACAAATATTGTCATCACTTATACTGATACGAAACTATATTTTAATTCATTAATTTTTAAACCATTATTCAATCTTTGTAAATGTATAAAAGTTATATTATATGAAGTATTGAACAAAATTTTACCAATATTATGGTCTGTAGCTATACATATATTTTACACTTTCTCGTGAAACTGATTTAAATGTAAATGTATATTACATTTGAATGTAATCCCTGATAGTAAACCTAGTAAAAACAATTTTGTTAAACTATACTAGTTAGTGTTAGAGTTATTAATCTACTTTATTTTAGTAATTATATATAAATTGTATAATATTACCTATGCTGCTAGTACTAGTAGTTTTTTAAGTAACTAATAAATATTCTGATTTATTCGGATGATTCTTTGTTTCTCTTAATAAAAATCAACTTGTTCGAGTCCATTTATACAATAGGGGTGCAGGATAACTAAGGTCGGAATTTAAACTGTTACTTTTGGACGGAGAGTTTTGTTGAGTAAAAGATTTGTAACTTAGGCTATATGCGAAGCAAACATTCAAATTATCTATCTTACCTAAGAGTACCTACATCCGTTTTAGTCCTCGCACGACACGTCATGTTTGGTCATCCTGGCGTTGAAGGGCTCAGTGGTTAGTTGGTTGTGCCTGGGGCGTTATATTAGCTGAAAAGAAATTTCTGGAAGTGAAGGGGAATCCATGTATGCTTTTCACGTCCCCCAGAATGATCAATAATTAATCGAAATTATTGATTATAATGAGGAGCGGAGTAAGAGGGGCTAGGAGTACTGAAGTGGGTGTAGATCTGTAGAGTGGTGGGGCAACGAAACGATCCTGGTTGAGATTTGCGTACGGGTTGGCGGACGGTTCTGTTATCCTCCTCAATCCTAGTGTATCCAGTATTCCTATCAAAACCACACATTTATGTAATCACAACTGTTTCGTTACTAAAACTCTCCGTCCGTAACAGTTCAATTCAACGTCTGTTCCGAAACCTATTGTGATACAGTAACAGCGTTAAATAATTTCATATCAAAACAAACACCTTTTTCCCCGGTTTAATCCGCATCAAGGAATCGATTGCACAATAAAATTATTGAAAAAATTTGCTACATCGTAGAGAATGACCTGCATTTAAGAAATGTTAATCCAAAACGCCTATTAACAAACATAATTCATATCAGCTTTAAGTATTATTACTATTTTCCTGAGAACTACGCCTAATTAGTAATATAAGTAGAAGAGCCTTATTACTTCCTAATTAGAGTCATTGTCATAATAAAATAATAACTAAATTTTTAGGATGATATAGATAATTTATTAATTAAACTCACGCCCCTGATAGTCGTGTAGGCTCCTTTCTTCTTGCTGTAGTCACATGCAGCAGAGGAAGACGTGTTGCAGTAGGGAAGGTATTGCAAAGTATCAGACAGCATGTAGTTCACATCACCAACAATGCCAGACACCTGCGGATCAATAATAGTATTAGATATTATGGAGTTTCAACTGACAGAGAATAACTATTAGCAAATGTATTTGAGGAGCTGGGACCTTCTAAAATGTACAGGTCTGTAGTCAACATAATCAGGAAATGGAACTTTCTGTTAATGACGATAACTAAAGTTATATAAACTAAACTCTCCTACTCGGTAGTATGAAGTATACTGTAGCATAAGACTTGCGTACGTCAGGGTCCTAAATGTGTTGTTTCCACCTACTATAAATACAAACAGGCAGAAACATCTACTGGCCGTGGTTTTCTGAGATGGTGAATTTCACAGTTATTATACAAATAAATGTAAAGAGGTAACAAATATTGTCATCACTTATACTGATACGAAACTATATTTTAATTCATTAATTTTTAAACCATTATTCAATCTTTGTAAATGTATAAAAGTTATATTATATGAAGTATTGAACAAAATTTTACCAATATTATGGTCTGTAGCTATACATATATTTTACACTTTCTCGTGAAACTGATTTAAATGTAAATGTATATTACATTTGAATGTAATCCCTGATAGTAAACCTAGTAAAAACAATTTTGTTAAACTATACTAGTTAGTGTTAGAGTTATTAATCTACTTTATTTTAGTAATTATATATAAATTGTATAATATTACCTATGCTGCTAGTACTAGTAGTTTTTTAAGTAACTAATAAATATTCTGATTTATTCGGATGATTCTTTGTTTCTCTTAATAAAAATCAACTTGTTCGAGTCCATTTATACAATAGGGGTGCAGGATAACTAAGGTCGGAATTTAAACTGTTACTTTTGGACGGAGAGTTTTGTTGAGTAAAAGATTTGTAACTTAGGCTATATGCGAAGCAAACATTCAAATTATCTATCTTACCTAAGAGTACCTACATCCGTTTTAGTCCTCGCACGACACGTCATGTTTGGTCATCCTGGCGTTGAAGGGCTCAGTGGTTAGTTGGTTGTGCCTGGGGCGTTATATTAGCTGAAAAGAAATTTCTGGAAGTGAAGGGGAATCCATGTATGCTTTTCACGTCCCCCAGAATGATCAATAATTAATCGAAATTATTGATTATAATGAGGAGCGGAGTAAGAGGGGCTAGGAGTACTGAAGTGGGTGTAGATCTGTAGAGTGGTGGGGCAACGAAACGATCCTGGTTGAGATTTGCGTACGGGTTGGCGGACGGTTCTGTTATCCTCCTCAATCCTAGTGTATCCAGTATTCCTATCAAAACCACACATTTATGTAATCACAACTGTTTCGTTACTAAAACTCTCCGTCCGTAACAGTTCAATTCAACGTCTGTTCCGAAACCTATTGTGATACAGTAACAGCGTTAAATAATTTCATATCAAAACAAACACCTTTTTCCCCGGTTTAATCCGCATCAAGGAATCGATTGCACAATAAAATTATTGAAAAAATTTGCTACATCGTAGAGAATGACCTGCATTTAAGAAATGTTAATCCAAAACGCCTATTAACAAACATAATTCATATCAGCTTTAAGTATTATTACTATTTTCCTGAGAACTACGCCTAATTAGTAATATAAGTAGAAGAGCCTTATTACTTCCTAATTAGAGTCATTGTCATAATAAAATAATAACTAAATTTTTAGGATGATATAGATAATTTATTAATTAAACTCACGCCCCTGATAGTCGTGTAGGCTCCTTTCTTCTTGCTGTAGTCACATGCAGCAGAGGAAGACGTGTTGCAGTAGGGAAGGTATTGCAAAGTATCAGACAGCATGTAGTTCACATCACCAACAATGCCAGACACCTGCGGATCAATAATAGTATTAGATATTATGGAGTTTCAACTGACAGAGAATAACTATTAGCAAATGTATTTGAGGAGCTGGGACCTTCTAAAATGTACAGGTCTGTAGTCAACATAATCAGGAAATGGAACTTTCTGTTAATGACGATAACTAAAGTTATATAAACTAAACTCTCCTACTCGGTAGTATGAAGTATACTGTAGCATAAGACTTGCGTACGTCAGGGTCCTAAATGTGTTGTTTCCACCTACTATAAATACAAACAGGCAGAAACATCTACTGGCCGTGGTTTTCTGAGATGGTGAATTTCACAGTTATTATACAAATAAATGTAAAGAGGTAACAAATATTGTCATCACTTATACTGATACGAAACTATATTTTAATTCATTAATTTTTTAAACCATTATTCAATCTTTGTAAATGTATAAAAGTTATATTATATGAAGTATTGAACAAAATTTTACCAATATTATGGTCTGTAGCTATACATATATTTTACACTTTCTCGTGAAACTGATTTAAATGTAAATGTATATTACATTTGAATGTAATCCCTGATAGTAAACCTAGTAAAAACAATTTTGTTAAACTATACTAGTTAGTGTTAGAGTTATTAATCTACTTTATTTTAGTAATTATATATAAATTGTATAATATTACCTATGCTGCTAGTACTAGTAGTTTTTTAAGTAACTAATAAATATTCTGATTTATTCGGATGATTCTTTGTTTCTCTTAATAAAAATCAACTTGTTCGAGTCCATTTATACAATAGGGGTGCAGGATAACTGAGGTCGGAATTTAAACTGTTACTTTTGGACGGAGAGTTTTGTTGAGTAAAAGATTTGTAACTTAGGCTATATGCGAAGCAAACATTCAAATTATCTATCTTACCTAAGAGTACCTACATCCGTTTTAGTCCTCGCACGACACGTCATGTTTGGTCATCCTGGCGTTGAAGGGCTCAGTGGTTAGTTGGTTGTGCCTGGGGCGTTATATTAGCTGAAAAGAAATTTCTGGAAGTGAAGGGGAATCCATGTATGCTTTTCACGTCCCCCAGAATGATCAATAATTGATCGAAATTATTGATTATAATGAGGAGCGGAGTAAGAGGGGCTAGGAGTACTGAAGTGGGTGTAGATCTGTAGAGTGGTGGGGCAACGAAACGATCCTGGTTGAGATTTGCGTACGGGTTGGCGGACGGTTCTGTTATCCTCCTCAATCCTAGTGTATCCAGTATTCCTATCAAAACCACACATTTATGTAATCACAACTGTTTCGTTACTAAAACTCTCCGTCCGTAACAGTTCAATTCAACGTCTGTTCCGAAACCTATTGTGATACAGTAACAGCGTTAAATAATTTCATATCAAAACAAACACCTTTTTCCCCGGTTTAATCCGCATCAAGGAATCGATTGCACAATAAAATTATTGAAAAAATTTGCTACATCGTAGAGAATGACCTGCATTTAAGAAATGTTAATCCAAAACGCCTATTAACAAACATAATTCATATCAGCTTTAAGTATTATTACTATTTTCCTGAGAACTACGCCTAATTAGTAATATAAGTAGAAGAGCCTTATTACTTCCTAATTAGAGTCATTGTCATAAGAAAATAATAACTAAATTTTTAGGATGATATAGATAATTTATTAATTAAACTCACGCCCCTGATAGTCGTGTAGGCTCCTTTCTTCTTGCTGTAGTCACATGCAGCAGAGGAAGACGTGTTGCAGTAGGGAAGGTATTGCAAAGTATCAGACAGCATGTAGTTCACATCACCAACAATGCCAGACACCTGCGGATCAATAATAGTATTAGATATTATGGAGTTTCAACTGACAGAGAATAACTATTAGCAAATGTATTTGAGGAGCTGGGACCTTCTAAAATGTACAGGTCTGTAGTCAACATAATCAGGAAATGGAACTTTCTGTTAATGACGATACTTAAACTCTCCTACTCATAAGTATAATATATACTGTAACATAAGACTTTGGCGTACGTCAGCGTCCTAAATGTGTTGGTTTTTTACTAACTAGTAACACAAACGGAGAGAATGATTTGAATGTAAATGTATATTACATTTGAATGTAATCCCGGATAGTAAATTTAGTTTTAAGAAAGAAAAAGAAGTTTGTTAAACTATACTAGTTAGTGTTTTAAATATTAACCTACTTTAATATTGTTAATCATGTTGGAATGATATAATATTACCTAGTATGTTAGTATGTTCTATTTATTAAGTAACTAATAAACATTCTAATTTTTTTAGATGATTCTTTCTTTCTAAGGTCTTAACACTGTTCTTATGAAAATACCTTAAATTGCGATGGTAAATTCAGGATTAAAATATGAAATACACTGATTAATACCCGATCAAGGCTTCTTCTTTCTTGTAGTTGCTCCTTATTCTGGTTGATTTTCACGATTCATAATAATAATTTATCCTATAGATGTTATACTATTACCATAGAAATAGTATCAACAATACCCGTGCTTGAGACACAAATAAACTGTAATTGTAAATCACTTTAGCTGTTAGTGCTCTTGTTAGTATTTTTAATGTTTAAAAATCAGTTTTTACCTAATATTTATTGACTTTAAAGAAGATGTTGGGACACTCTGAAAGCAACTAACAAATATTTTAAAGCATATATTATTGAACCTTTATTTTACATATTTAAACTTCCAATTTAATTTTGTCTTTCTTTTTAGTTATATCGTTACAGAAAGTTATGTAATTTTTGTACTTATTAATTATAAAATAATATTTTTAGTTGAGTTAATAAAACGCGAATTCAATGTTCTTATAAATTTATTTATTTACATATAGGAAACAAACATGCATGTGACACTTTAGATACTTAATCAAAAAAACCTGATTATGAATCTAACGCCAATAAACACTCACACAATATTATGTATTAATTTCACGATAAGCACATTTGTTAATTAATATTACTAGATGTCACAATTTTAAATAGACAAGACTTTAAAAGTTGGTTGAAGTAATTCTTATTAATTTACACAAAATATTTTATTTTTTCACGTTAAATTCTTATGTTCCATACTATGAAAACTATCTTACAAAACATATACTCTTTAGGATCTCTATCAAGTTCTATTACGTAGCAGTATTGCAGGTTTGCCAATATAAAACCGCAAATAAAGGGAAAAAAACGTCAATATTTTATTTTATTCATTCGTAAAAACTACTAAAACTAATTAGTTTATAATTTTATTTCGAGAAATTTAAGAGGCAGAATTTGTACGAAACTGAGATAAAGAGTCAACATTTAATATCAAATGTGAAACCATCCAGAGAGACACTGCAGAAGCGTTACTTTATACCTGAACGATTTCAGAAGCACAAATCTTCCCTAATTTGATTATGACGTGAAATATGATACAGCGTAAAATTCAAAATCTACACATTATAAATCAAATAGTCACCACATTATTGATGAATATTTAATTCTATAATTAAAATAGTAAATCTGATACTTATTATGTTATTAACTCCACCTATAGGTTTATCTATATATATTATTTTGAAAGTAACTAAAACCCTTTTAAAAATCTTTTTATTACATACACGCGTTTCGGTTTTTAACCATCATCAGTGTACATTAACCTCTAAATAAATAAATAATAAACAATTACATATACACAAGTAGACCTTTTAAACATATGTTAAATTTAAATGACACATTTGTAATTTTCTTATTAGTAATCTGTATTTAATATTTTAATTTTTTTCAAAAATTGGATTTGTTTTATTTTTTAGATTACTATTTAAAATGTTATGACGATCTTTATTATAATTTAGATAGATATGTAATTCTTCTTTTGTGTTTAACTTCTCTCCTTTCCTTTCGATATCTAACATTTCCATGTTCTTTTCAATATTTGTGTAGTTATGGTCAGTCTCCAATAAGTGTTCAGCAAAATTTGATTTTATTGTAGACATGTTATTTGTTTTCAAAGCTTGTATGTGTTCTTTAAATCTTTTATTAAATTATTATTTATTATTATTAATAATAATAATAGTAATAATAATAATACTAATACTTATTGTCTATTATTTACCTCTATTGCTATGAATACTTCAAACTTATTGTCATATTAATATATTAAATTTAAGCTACATGCAATCAATGAACCATAAACTTACAGCAACTAAAAATAAAAGCTTAACCCTATTCAATAAACTAAAGATAGTCATTTTTTAATTACACATACTTTTAAAAATTTTCATTCTTTAGTAAAAGTTTTCTGGTACGTGTTGTAACTTCTGTAGTCTAACGGGCAAACAATGTCTTCGAATTCTCTCCCTCATATCATCTCGAGTTGTTGGTTCATTTCATCACTTGATCTTAGAGAAATTTCCAGAGATATAAATTCATCATAGTCAAGCTTACTCACAAGTTCTGTGTTTTACTCTAATTTTAATATCTTAAAAATGTAAGGTTAAATTTTGAATTTAATTTGGATCAGCAGTTTTGGACTTATGTTTTGGAAAAATTGATACTCTCAATACATTTTAAGTTGAAATTGACTGAAGATTTTAATATCAGCGTTATGGATTGCACCGACCCTCTTCAAACCATTGGATCCGTGGTAGCCTTTCGTTCTTAGGTCTAAAGTGGTCCGTGAACTCGCCGAGTCGAATGACATCGACTTCGAGCATAGCTAAGGTCGCCACTGTAACGAGAGATGAATTTTGTGTATTCTAAATTGCTTTCGTATCTCCACAAACTTATAGTAGGATAATGTTAATTAGCAAATAAATAGTTCAAGACCTTCAAGACCTAATTATAAAGTATAACCGACTACAGTGTAGGCCAGGTCAAACCTGCACTACACAGCTCTTATCAAAGCGACCACATCTTTCATATGGGCTCATTGATAACGACAAATAAATAAGGAGGAATACAATCTGGACCTAAGAGTGTTTTAGTTCCAATTTTTTCAGGCTTTTAAAACTTCAACTGTTATTATATTTAAGTTTAACGAGGAAAAGTTCTATAAAACCGGTTCCTGCAGCGCCAGACGACGAGTTTATGTTACAGTTCTCGCAAACAGAGGCGAAGTACCGTGGCCAAAGCCTTTGACATTACTCCCTCCCCATCTACTTCCACACTATCACAGTATATTGTCGAATGTTTATCAGCTAGCCTAATCCTTTTCATCAAACTCAAAAACGACTTCTTGTTCCACAGATCTATTGTTTTTAATACCTATTACAATGTGACACTTAACCTTAACCCTTAGAGCATTGTACTGTTTAAGTAAGTGAGGAATTTTATACGTATTACATTATTCTGTAAATGACAGGCCAGGGCCTTACAATTTGTAGTTAGCAGGTCAGTTTGTCAAGTATATAGCGATGTTTTAGTATCGTTATTTGAAAAATTCAGGGGATTTAAATTAGTGGTTAGCAGGCCCGTTAATCAGATATATCGAGTTAGAGTAAGACAGGCGTAAGGATAATCTAATTAGTGGTTACCAGATCAGTTCATCAAGAATAATAGTTAGTGGAAATAGCCAGGGGATTTCTACTAGTGGTTAGCAGGTCAGTCAGCCAGATGCATCGAATTAGTGGAGTTAGTAATGCAGACCAAATAGCCAGGGGATTTCAACTAGTGGTTAGCAGGTCAGTCAGCCAGATGCATCGAATTAGTGGAGTTAGTAATACAGACCAAATAGCCAGGAGATTTTAATTGGTGGTTAGCAGGTCAGTCAGTCTGATGCATCGAATTAGTGGAGTTTGTAATACAGACCAAATAGCCAGGAGATTTTAATTGGTGGTTAGCAGGTCAGTCAATCTAATGCATCGAATTAGTGGAGTTAGTAATGCAGACCAAATAGCCAGGGCATTTTAATTGTTGGTAAGCAGGTCAGTCAGTCTGATGTTTCGAATTAGTGTAGGACAAGCAAGGGAATAATAAGGATCCACTTCCAACCTGATCAGTCACCAAGTATCTAGAGATAGTGGAAATTATCAGGTTAGTGTTAAGTGGTTAGCAAGTCAGTTGGACAGAGGTATTGAGTTAGTGGAGTTAGTAAGACATAACAAATAGACTGGGTTTTTAATTGGTGGTTAGCAGGTTACTCTCTCAGATGCATAGAGTTAGTGGCATTAGTAAGACAAGCTAAATAGTCAGAGGATATTGGTTGATGGTTAACAGCTCCGTTAGTCAAATTTATCGAGTTTGTGAATGGAGTAACTGACAGTGAATGTATTACTGTTGGTGGTCAGCAGGTCATATAGTCGAATTTTATAATGCACTGCATTATAGCTTAGGCGTTTAGGACTACCAGGAAACTAGAGTTAGAAGGTACATGAATATACGATTAAGAGTGTAGAGCTAGCGTACTATAAGCGCCCGAGAAGCTACAAGGAATCAAGAGCTTTGTGCATTAGTCGGTAAAGTTTTTAATGAAAAGATATGAATGAACGTTCACATACAGCATAAATAGTAAGCATACTACTCGTATATGTCTCAGTCATGATCCTTAACCGGCCAGTCTATATTACCTCTTACTTATTTTAAATACACAGATACATCTATAGAAATACCTGAAACTGTTTCTACATTGAGTCATATTGTTTACCTACTTCCTACAATCTAAATTCAACCTCGAGATATAATGTCCTAAATAGTGCTTATAGATTAATCACAGCCTCTGTAAACTTGCCACACTCTAACATCGGGGCACAAGCATTTACTAGCAATACGAAGATGGTATCTATATAGACATCTACTCATTACCCGAGCTACGATTGGTGCAAAATGTATTTATTTGACTTGCCATTTTTGTAGAACAATCCAGCAGAATCTACAGAGCCTGTTCTTCTCAGATCCAAAGAAGAATCAACTTCAGATAGCACGAACTATAAAACCTGGAGGAGCATCATGAGGCCTCACACACCAATTTATTGTAATTTTCTGTTAAAATTTTTTGTTAAACATTATTAGCGTTTTCATGACAACGGTGTTTACAATTGCTCAGTGCATATTGTTAGGACGGGAAAGACACAGCCTGAACGAAATTTTCACACATATTTGAAGTATAACCAATCTTTTCTGTTCTTATGCCATATACTAATACTAATAGAAATAATAATAATACAAATATATTACGAAATGTTAGTAAAACAGTTATGTTGTAGTCAACGAAATAAATGACACATTAATGTGCAAGTATCTTAATAAATGTTAAGAAATAATACATCTAGTCCAATTAAATCATCCTCATTGCATGTTACCTTATAGCGAAACACCAAGAAACTGCTCTCCAAATTCACAGTTGCATACCACATGACTTTTAAGATCAATGCTGTTTTGAATGACTTCCACATGTTGAGAAACAAGAATAACCGTTAAATCCAGGGCTGACGTGTCAGGTTATCTTAGACTACAGTTCGGCTCGCTAAAGAACTTAGATGACAAGGAAAATGGAATGGTTTGTGATCCCCTTGTTCTTCTTCACAGATTAATTGACCCACACGCCCCTCGTCTGACGCATGCAAACGATCAATCAGTTTTGAAATGTATAAGAATGTATAAGGGATTTGTAAAGGTTGATTAGTTATTATATCCTCTATTTCTGCTACTATTTGTGCATATATCTGAGAGCCGACATAACGAAATTTCGTTACCACATGTTAAATCTCAGATGTAATAAAGAGACAATCGTCTTTAGCTAACCATAATTTCATGCATTTTGATTAAAATGTGACTGCAATTCTATTTACTCCTTGTGGTAGATCCTCTAATGTTGCGTTGGGGACTTGTACTTGGATCAGTTGACGTTCTCATTGATATGATTGATGTCAGGCTTACTTTTGTTTGCTGTTTTGTTGAATTAGGAGGCACAGTTCCTCAAGCTGTTGTAATCTTACATTTTCTTCACGTAACCCAGGAAGTTGACTATCGCGTGGTAGAGCCATCCTGCATTAAGGGTTTATCTTCGTTGGTTGAAAACAAATCCAACAGATTTTCCTTGTTTCTTTCAGTTGAACTCGGGGTCATTGATATAGTAAATAAAAGTGGTTAATCATTTGATAACTATTTACTACCAATAGTTCTTTTTATTACATTTTAATAAATGCAACTTACACAAAATAAACATACACTTACGAGATAACTAGTTTCAATGTTTATATTAAACAACTAATGAACTTTATAAACCAAAATAAATAAACACATTTTGTTGCTAAGAACAATTGACAGCTGTTAACCCTCCAACTGTTGTTTATCAAAATTTTGATAAACATAACCCTTAGCTGATTGTTGTTCGTCAAAAATTTTGATAAACAAACATTTCCTTGCATAATCACTCATAACAGTATATTCCGGCAACGTATCGATTCGATTCATGCACCATTGGATTCGGGGAAAAAAAGCCTAAGGAATACTATAGTTTTATTCCTCTTTATATTGTAGTTGCAACGTACCAAGTTCGTAGTTTGGAACGTAAAAGATGTGACCGCCATGTTGTCGATGCCGTCTGAGTTGTTGTGATGTGACGAGTCGTGTTTATTAGTAAGTTTCAGTAGGTTTATTTGTGTTTTTAGTGTTGTGTTTAGTGTGTGGTGAATTGTTAAATATTGCAGTAGTGCAAATAAATATATTTTAGAATAAATAAATTTCTCAAAAATTTTTCGCAAAATTTTTGAGTAATGACAAAATTAAACTTTTTTTCGACTCTTCAAAAAAAAGTTATAGAATTTATTTTACTACTGCTGTATAGTTTACTTCATTCTGAGTAATAAAATATGCAATATAACATGTATAGAAGTAAAACTGTATTAGTAAAACTTTTATTAGCAAACTCTTACATATACACCCTATTTTCACAATTTATGCGCATCGCTGCTTTTTGTTATATAGTGTTATTATAGTTTTCATAAATTTGTATAATGCTTATGTGTTTCCGAAACTAGAATACATTTGACACACAATGGTACTCTCACTTTTATAGTTTTCTTACTATAACTTGGTTTGCTAGGTATGGTCCCCCCCAAATAAAAAAAAAAATGTAAATTTTGAATTTCATGGGAAAAAAAATTTTAGTAAACATTTTTTTAAGGCCAAATTTAAATACTAATATTATTATATGTTTAATTCTGAACACAAAAATATATACTTCTATATATATTACTTTTAATTTATATTTTTAATAAATTTTTTAAAAAACCCTTGCACGAGGCTCGAAAACATGCCGCCACTACAGGAAAAAATGACTGCCAGTTGGAGGGTTAACACCACACCACCACCACAAACACAAATGTTATCCGCATACGGGTCGAATCTGTAACATCAACTGCCCTAAGAAATCCAACGTTAGTACAGAAGGTTCCAGGTATTCTCCTCATCCTAACTAAATCTTCCTAACAAAGTTAAATTAAGACATTTTCCATAAAAATAATTTTTTTAAAGAGACGTATAAGTAAATAATAAACAATAATAATTAGGATCGCTTTGTTGATTATTAAATAAAATATTCAAAAGGTATGTGTAACGAGTAGAAAAGTTCATTTAAATTATGAAATAATAGTGAATTGTTAAGAATAATAATTATTATTCAATATAAAAATTATAGTATTGAAAAAATTTTTTATACTCTATTAAAACTATTAGCATGTTTGAGTAGCTATTTACAAAAATATGGATAGAATCGGGTTGTTGTTTATTTCTTACTGTTCAAAACATAAATAACGGAACACTGGTTTTCACTATTCTTCCGTCTTGGATAATAGTTTTCAGCTAAGTTTTAACATAACAAATATATGTCTTTTATATTAAAAATAGTGTATTTCTACTAAGTAGGGGTTTACTAATTATGCATAATCTTATTATGTAATGCATATTAACTGGTAAAGGTATGCAAAATAATATACAGAATGACACAATATATATTTATCAAACAGAACAAGGGGGAGAGTCGATACAGTACAAGATCGAAGGTACTGATTGATAAAATGTGCAACGGCCACAGACAGGATTTGAACCTGTGCTATCTCTACTAACTCAGACCCAAAGCTCAATGTCTTAGACCATTCGGCAATCGGGACTCCCGATTTAAAATAATAACTACGTCCATTTTAATTAGTTTAATTTATAGATAAATTTATTTTTAAATTCGGTTTAGTAAGAAATTTTTGAACAGCAAACCAAATATATAAATGTTACTTTTTGAGGTTTCAGTTATATTACAAGTTTGAAGGAGGATACAGAGTGATCCGTATTTTTCCATACTAATTACCTTTGTGGCGTTCAATAATTTGAAGTGTCTTCACAAACATATTGGAGCTTTAAATATAACATATAGCAGGACGAAGTTCATATTTTCTCAATTTGTTATATTTTATCCAATGACCTTATATTGTTAGTCAAAAGGAAAAGTTTAGATATATTCTTTATATGACATAATTTCAGAACACCTTAGTTGTATTTATTGAATGAATTATGAACAGCATTTATTAAACACTTAATGTTAACCTTTTCTTCCATAGTTAAACTTCAATACTATAAGTAAACCATATTTTCTGTACAACTGAGATTTACTGTTCAATTAATTCGTTATGCGTACTGTTGACTGCGACACTTAAAGTTTCCGAAGAGATTTTATTAGCTTTATAGTGCCTAACTGTGGAAGATGAATAACTATTAATTGGCGTTATGCGTATAACGTTAAAACGCCTCTACCTCCCTCATGCCTTATCCTAATTCCTATCCATGTTACCCATGCTGGGAGAGTCCCAATCCTAATCGGGAAGTGTCTTTCTCATAGTTTGCTGGGGCTGAAGTGCCGACGCGATAGTGAAGATACAGATCTGAGACCAGCCATATCAGTCCAATAGTTATAATTTTAATATTAACAGCCCTCTTAAAATTCCTTTCACCGTAGAAGACCTTTCTCTTTGGCATGGTATACATACCACGTCATATCTTTAATAAAACCACGTAAAAAGATATGACTATAGGCCAGAGTCACTAACCTGTGCAAAACTTTGGAGTGCATGGTGAACTGTGGCCTGATATGGTATGGAAAATAAACGATCAACTACAAATATCTCGATCTCGCTAGAGACTACAATCTTAGATGCATTCCTCGAACGAAAACAGGTTTTAGCGGTCTTCTTCGACCTTAGAAAAGCCTGTGATACCGCCTGGCGACGAGGGATTATAAACACCTTGGTGTTGTGGAAGGACGGCGGAAACATGTTTTCATTCATAACAAACTTTATGAACGGTAGGATTTTCCCTGTAAGGCTCGGAACAAACCTTTCTGATTGTGTAAATCTAATAAAATAAAGTGCTCCGAGGATTTTTCTCTCTTTGTTGTCGACTTTGCTACATAAACTGTGCAACATGAGAGAGACTCTCCAAAATTTAATGTGTTTTACTCGGTTTCACGGGAAAAGATGTACCGTCCATTTTTCTTTGCTGAGAACACTGTTACAGGAATAACATATCTCGATATGCTTGAGAATTATCTTTTCCCCCAATTGGAGACTGATTCGAACGACTTCATTTACCAACAGGACGGGGCACCACCACATTAGCATCTCGCAGTCCGGCAATTTTTAAATCAAAGAACTCGTGACCCGTGGATCGGCCGTACTGGACAAAATGACGCATCCTTACATTTCTGGCCTCCAAGGTCACCGGACCTTATTTTATGTTATTTTTTCTTGCGGGGTTTCATCAAAGACTCTGTATATGTGCCTCCGCTACCAACAACAATGGATGAGCTGAGGAATCCCATTTCAACAGCAGTGGAATCAGTAACTCAGGACATGCTCGCTGCAGTGTGGGATGAATTTGAATACCGCATAGACATATGCCGTGTTTCTAAAGATGGACTTACTGAACACCTTTTAAAAGGTATGAAAAAGAAACTTTTTGAGTTTCCCTTTCAGCCAAAAAAAAATAGTAATTGTATATGTTTACTACTGTTCGAATTATATACATGTGAAATCGGATGATTCTTTTTGATACACCCTGTATATTCGCCGCAAGAAGATCTGTATCACCGGACAAATTGTACGAGTCACAATACATCGACTCAATGACAATGGAGTCGTCAAAACACGTTTTCTTTTTCAAACGAAAACATCAAATCAATCTTAGTGCAGGGACAATAGTACATTGTGTAGCACACATCATGGATTTTAATTCAAAATTTCTTACATCTATATCAAACAATTCTCATTCACTCGTACAATTTTAAAATTATGCCTCTTCCATTCTCCGCCAATATAACCCACTTCAAACAGCAGAATCAGCTGTCTGATTGTGTGGTCTCCCAGGTAAATGCAGAAACTCCCCTGCAAAAAGGTCTTGTGAAAAGGAACTTAAGGTGCATTTTGAACGTCTTGGCGTTAGGGAATGTTTTTATTGAATTTGGTAGTCTGTTAATAAATATAACACCTGCCTGCGAGGGCAGGTGTTCAAAAACCACCGTTCTGTGTCTCTCAGTTCGTAGTAGTTCTCTACCTCGTGTCTCATGCATATGTATGCCACGGCCTCTGGTTAAAGGTCGGGACACACATCCACAGTGCCCGACACGTGAGTCGGCCGAGTGTCGGTGCGGGCACGGCTCGGTTACGTGAGGCCACACATGTCCGTACGAAGCCCGAGCGCAAAAACCTCACTGTTTAGACAAGAGCATATTTCTTTTGGGTTTTGCAGTGACAGATACTTAAAAAACGTTCAGAAAATAACGTATTGCTTAAGATGATGAATGTTAACTTTAATGTTGTTAATTTCATTAATCGCTGTGGCGAATGAAACATTGCAATGATGCAGTAAAGCTTGGTACAATCAGCTGTAAAATTTGTATTAACATTGTAACATTTGTAATGAAAATGTATAAGCAAATAACTTTCCAGTTCACGTTCCTACCTAAGTCAGTTTATTTGCTATGCCTGCACAAAAAATGCGTTATCAAGTCAACACTACTAGATATTTAAGTATCGCTTCAGAAACAGTACTTTAATGACGTCCTCATGATACTTCTAATGATTAGTTCTTGTACCTAAGAAATGATAAGTGCACCGTAACCATTGAGATTCGGACTAAGTTATTCCTTTTGTTTAATTGTAGTTTGCATATGCTTGGGAATATTATAAATTCAACTGCGGATTCGAAAAAAAAAAAACACAATGACAAAACCTGCATATCTATTAATTTTTATTGATTAGCCTACTTCTGTTAATTTATAGATTACTTGATATATTGAAACATAATAAAAAGTGTTGGGGACTGTTGTTAAAACATTTTGTAATGTGAGCTTACTCTAGAAATCTATATTTTGTTAACTGTAGTCTTAAGAAAGTAATTAAGAAGATTTTCAAGAGTACATACCAAATATATATAAATCACCAAGGTTAGAAGAAAACTAGAGAGAGGCGACAAAACAGTTTGTTATACAATGAATTGCAAATACATAAAACACAGCTGGTCGAAGTAAAAAATAATTAGTATAAACTCAAAGCCCACTAAAACTTTAACTCTTGGAATTTACAGATTTCTTATACTTTACACGTAGACTGCGGCGGGCGCACATTAATAGTATGCGGCTGTCCTAAGTCGGTACATGACTAGTGTCGCAGTGAATGTGTTAATGTGTTACAGCCTGCCCTTAGCTATTCATATAAATACCTGTAAACTACAGCACCATTAATTTGTGTGAACTAATACAATATCTTCAATTTAATCAAATATTTTACATAAACACGAGAACATTTTAATGTATCAACATAGAACACATGTTGGTAATGATTCTTATCTCTCAGGTAATCGAGTTGTTCGTTCCCAAGAAGAGTAATTAACAAAACATAAAAACAGTGGACACGAATTGGGCAGTAATAATTCTTACTTAGGCCTAAACTGATAAATCAGTTCATACCATCACTTTTGTTCTTTATAAACGCCGGGAAACAAAATTATTTCCTAGTAAATAATTGAACCTCTAAACATTTATTTAACAATGTGTAATTCATGTTTGTGCACATATTTATGGTAAACAGTGAGGATTTATCTAGCTTTATTTAAATTAGCGCTCATCGTTAGCCAATATTTCTTACAACTAGCTGTTTGTAAAGTTATATCTTTCGAGACTCACCTGTCCACTTCAGTCCAACTCATTACGGCCATTTTTTTTCAGCTTTAGAAAATTATTTGCCTTGTTTCGTTCGCCTTTTGTGGGAGGTAAGGTATCCTCACGTCCAACTTCCAACCTTTATCCAAAATTGGTTGCTAGTTTCGACCTCGCTTCTGATGGCACTACAGATACAGAACACACCGTGTACTACAGCCTTCTCTTCGCTGTCTATTTGAAAACTGCTTCACAAAAGATGAATAATTTTGTTATTGACGATGTAAGGTTTGAACGGATAACAGGATTTCGTACATTGACCATCGTTAAATGTTTCTAAAGGTATAACACAAAGGAATTACCTCCACCACCTGACAAAGAGGATAGATTCCAATCCTCGAAACGTTTTTTATATACTTTTGCAACATATAACGATGGCAATTTTCCGAAATCCTGTTATCCTTTCAATATCAATATGATAAAGGATCTCAAGTTTTAAACTGTCTAGAGTATGTGGTCTTCATGTAACTCGGTGATGAAAATGTGATGTTTGCTTCTGAGAGGGTAATGAATTAATCAAACTCTTGAATTAATCAAATTCTATCATTCCTTAAGCGGTAATTTGTTACATGATGTTCTTTTAATCACAGCAAGTTATATTCGTAATGTTAGCTATAATTTTATTTTGGTACGAAATGTCTTCAGTAGCTCTTGGAACCAATGAATTACATCAAGGTATTTTGTACATAATACTCAAAAAATACACAAATATTGTTTTCCAAATTATAAACACGTTAATAAATCTTTAAAACAGCATTTCATGGGATGTTTTACATAGCTTGTACCGTTATTTAGTTGTACTTCATATAGTACATATTTTCGCAATCCAGTTACTTGATACTGGTTAGTATAAGTTACATCCGATGTTCTTGGAACTAAATTCTTGGCGGATTAATAACCTAATTGGCACGCGTATTAATATTTCTCTCGGGAACTTTGTAGCTGCCATTCCTGCTGCCGAGTAACATCTCGCGCACATTGTTTCGTAAGTAAAAATTTATATTTTCGTATTATTATCCCTTTCATGCGAGACATCTAAATTTGAATGTAATGTAAAGTAAAATTATAACTTGTAAAGTAACTTATCTTGAATGTGTTTTATTTGCCAGTTAAACTTGGTTAATATTTGTGGCGATGTCCTTCTGACGTGACCACGTTGTCGTGATTATAAGTTGTCTCGATAAATGGCTAGTACCGTCGCGGTTTTGTTTTAGGCGAGTTGCAGTTCGCTCTTATCATATTTTAGTTCATATTTTAAACTCTATTTGGCAGCATCGTGGCAATACTGGATTTTATTTTACCAAATAGAAGTGGTAAGTATATAAGTAAACTTCGAATTTCGAGTATTCATTACTACAACCTCAGCGGTATCCAACACCATGTGTATTGCCCATTTGGTACAAGATGTATCTAATTTCTATGTTGATACTATGTTATAAATTGCAAAATAAAAAAATAACGGGAGATTCTCATAATTTACTTAATGACTTTAAAAACAACATTATTATGCTGAGTACATTATGCATATATAATATTTACAATATTAAATATGATGCATGATACGATTCTTAAAATTAAATCTGATATATAATAGTTTCATAAAATATAAATATCATACTGGCCAGGTAGTCAGCTGTGATTCTGAAATCAGACCGTATGTTTACTAGCTTCTCATTGATCATTACCAGTCACATGTCTCGTGGTGTGATAGAAGGCGATGTAAACATCTACAGTATGTGCTTTGAGGTGTTTGGAATTTTCCCACTTGCTCCTATGGTGGTGCACGTTTGTTCACGTTACAGCATCATGCCCCATACCCCTCTTTTAATTTGCGAGATAGGTAGACATGCACCTTCGTCAAAGTCATTCTCATCTATATAGAACATTAACGATGTTTTATGCAAAACTCATTTGTTATGCAACTCTCCAGATAAAACATCCCTCGAGATATATGTGGATGGTTAGGCCATGCACGCTAAAATACTTTTGATTGTACTTAGTTTGTTGACGAATTGATTTGTTCTGCGATTTTCTTGCTACCATTATGTTTACGACTACGACTAATGAAACCATGTTTACTATCGCTTAACCAAATCCCGTGGAGAAACATGCACCGTTATCCAACTCGATGTTCCTTATATAGGAATTAAACTTCGTGCAAGATTTAAACATTCGATTTTGAGTTATCGTGCGAGTGAGATAAATTAAGTGTTCCAGTGTTTCTCGAGTGTTAAACTTCGCTGAATCTCTGCCAAACAGCGGTATTTCCAAGTTGGCACGTTTTTTAGAAATAATATGAAAGCATAAATAAAACTTGTATGAAATTTAATTCTTGATCAATTAAAAGGGTTTGAATAGCGAGGTTAAAAGAAATTTCAGAAACATTAATATTGCGTAGTAAATCATATTTTTATTCTGCTCCTTTTGGCCTCATTTTTATTATTCTTCTGGCGCATAATTCTACTACTATGACTTCCACTTGGAAGACCGTAGCATTTTTTTCCAGGGGCACAGATAGGTTAAATCCTGACCCGTATATGCTGAATCCTGCCCTAAACTCAAGGCGTGAACCAACTGTATAGAACTTCTGGACTCCTTTAGTAGGGTAGGCCTCGTTTTTACCCCATCTTCAGTAGAAACTATATGGTTTTCTAAGAAGTATTTCTTAACGATTTCTACTGACACATTGGATATCGTTTCAGAAAAGTCCTGGGTTAATTTAATATGGCTTTCTGAGAAGGTAGCTTTAATCACCTTTATATCCAGAAGCTTCATTGCGGCTGTCTTCAATACCATCTGGCTCCAGAGGAGTGTATCCCAGGACCGCTTGAAGTGCCAGGGTTGGACAGGAGCTCTTGTGATGCTTACACAAGCTAGCCTTAGAAGACTCTGTAGCCTCTTGACTACTGTTTTGGTTCTGCTTTCGGCTACCCAAACTAATGCAGCATATGTGACCATTGCTTTTTTAACTTATAGATCCAATAAATCATTTTGGTTTTCAATCCCCATTTCAATCTAAAGTCTTATACATGCCCTAAGGGCCTTTATCGCTTTAGATATTGTGTGAATATGTGGACTCAAAGTCAGCCTCTTATTCAGGAAAAACGCCCAGATACTTGACTTCGTTAGAATGTTTTATCCTGATACCTTCCAGGGCAGGTTGTTCTAGCTGGAACTTTCTTTCCCTAGTAAAGGTAATCATACTTGTTTTGATGGATTAATCCGTAAACCTTCACCATGGCACCAGTTGTTTCTAAAATTTATGGCTTCTTGAATGAGGCTTTTGTTTTTCCAGCGTGCCTTTGTTTTTCAGGAGGGAGGGAAGACAGAACTCCTCCATGGAGACAGCCTTTCCGGGCCGTGGTAGTGACAGATTTATCCCCAATCGTTGTAACTTTTCTGCTTTTTAGGAGGGCTACTATCTACTTGATAGCGTCTGGAGAACTCCAAACCGTTCCAGAGCTGCCTTTTTTGGATTGATATGCTACTCAGTCGTAAGCTACTTTAATATTCATAAAGACGCCAACCAGGGATTTCATTTTCCTTAAAAGTGTCCTCCACCGCTTCCCTTCCCCCAGACTTTGGAGAGCGATGATAGTTGACTTAGCTTCCACGTATGCATGTTGATATAGGCTGAGTGGTTGTAACTGTAAGGTTTCGTTCCCTGATATATATTAATTATTTGTTCTGTAGTTTTCTACCATGAAGGAGGTTATGCTTACAGCCTGTACGAGTTAGGTTCAGATGAAGCACTGTCTTTTTTCGCACAAAACACCACAAGTGTCGTCCTCCAGTTTTTTAGAATAAATCCTAGGGCGTAGCTGCTTCTAAACAGAATAGTTAGAGTATTTAATAAGATATCGAACCCTTCTTGGAAAAGGGTCGGGACCGACCTCCACCCGCCCCAGGATATTTAAATGGCTTAAAGGATATTACTGCCCATTTAATCCTTTTAGATTTAAAATTTTTTTTTGACTGCTGTCTGGATTTGGAAGCCTTCCGACCAGATCTCTCCCCCGCTAGAGAATAAAAATCCTCATTTCGAGACCACCCCGAAAATGCGTCTTCAACAAAAGTTCTAGAGTTTTCCTTCTTGTTCACTGTAAGACCACAATTGGCTTTTACTAAGGACCCTAGTGGGTTGGAGTGATCGGTTTAGAGATTTTTTTTAACCTGTCAGTCTCTAGTTGGTTGCTCATGCTTTTACAAACATTTTTCCAGGTTCTTCTCTTATTTTTTCTAATTTCTTTCTTATATTAATTTATTTTGCTAAGGGATACCGTCATCTGTTCTTGTTGCTCATTTTTAAAAATAAACTTCAAGATTCTATTTTCAATTGATACATATATGACTTAATTTTGTATACTTTTCATAATCCTATCAGTATTAAGTATGCTGATCATAGCTATAATGCTAGGAGTAAGGCAATTAGGCTTACTAGATCGATTTCGTATAAGTATTGATTTACCGCTCTTGTTTCTAAGATTACCTATTATCTGCACAATTGTATCAGCATATTTGATAACCAACAATTCGACCATTGCAACAGATCCTTTTTTTTATTGCAATGTGTAAGGGTGTATTTAAGTTAGAAGTTATATTTAATTCAGCAGATCTTCTATGTTGCTTATGTTAAACATCCATTTTAAAATGCCCTTCTTAAATTTGTTGAAACTGCTTACATTTTTTAAGTCACTTGGTAGTAAGTTGTACATTTTTGGTGCAATAAACTTATAATGTTTTTTATAAAAGGTTATGAATGGTCTAGGGACATAAATATTTTCCCTACTTCTTAATTTATTTCTAAACATATTCATATTTCTTGGGAAATTACCACCCTGCTTGTAGAATGCTGCCATAACTTTAAAAACAAAAAGATGTCTTAATGGTAGAATTCTCAAGCTAAGGTACAATGGCCATTAATGGTCAGAAACTTTTTTTCTTGTCTTAACTCTAATTAGATAATTTTGCTGGATTATCAGTGGCATAAGGTTGCTGATTAATATGTGAATGGTATTAATAACTTCACCAACGGTGACGTGGTGCAGCCCTGGCGTCGGACCTCAGAACTAAAAATAACCCCCCGAAACCTCAGCTTAACCTCGTCCTTTATGAATGCATATCCTGTGTAGCTAATACACGATAAGAGTACGCCTACACTACACCGCGTGTCGCGTAACATGATAGCTGAAGTTGCTTGTAAGTTCTTAAGTCTACATCACATTTAATTCTCGAGATTTCCTTGCGGACAGTGAAGTCATACAGTGAAATAGTTTGTACACCTCCGGCAGACAAAATAAAAGTTGTCTCAGCCTACTGAGTGATTAAAGACAGCGTATTTTATCAGTGATTTCAGTAAAACTCGTTTAAAATATTTTTAGGCCCAAGAAGTAAAAGAAAAATATTTACAGAGAAAAAAACCGATTTGGGGATGCGTGGATCAACGATGAGTGTTTTTTTTAAGTATTAAATAGAAGACCTATTTTTACAAACTTGGTACGTGACTGTCATTACTGAATACCGGGAGTTATTTAACTGTTTATACGGGTATTTATAATCATAAAATAAAAATTACAATTTGTATAAAAAAACTAAAAGAGACCAAAACTATTGAAGACTCCACCTCACTGTATCCCATTTCATTTTTATGCATTTACATATCACAGATGTCTCAAAGCAAGTGCTCTTTTCTGGGATTCTCATCAGACGGTTCGAGATGCCTCCAAGCACCCACGAAAATGCGGAATCATTGAGAGAAATCCCCGTCTTTTCACCTGTACCCGTCACATCAGGCGGGTGAGTTATAGTCATCAACATTGATGTCATTGGAAACCCACATCTGGGCAACAGTGGTAATAACGACTATGGTTTCAGGAATGGGGTTTTTAAAACACAGTTCTTGATCGGTAAAGTTATGGGGACTTCTTTAATTTAAGATTTTTGAATGGGGAAACAGTTGGTATAGAAATGTACCATGTTTATTTTAAAGAGTATTTATAAAATATGAACGATTTAAAAAGCCAGTTCTTCGAATCTGTAATTTATTAGACCGGAATGTTTTTTTGTGGTTGTTAATCGAGCAATTTAATAGTGCAAACATAATTATTTTAAAGTTTATAGTAGTTGGTTTAGCTTTACTTGGCCTGTTTAAATAATTTTCAGGTCTAGAGAGGGTTTGAAATTTAATGTAATCTGTTTCATTAATAGCATCTTTAAGATTAGTTTTCTGTATGCTTTACTGGTAGTTCATTCAGTAATTTTTAATTTTAGACATTAAAACCTTTTTCACAGCAGTTATTTAATTATAGAATTATCTAAGATGTCTCATTTTAAAGATGTTATTAAAATGTATTGAATCACTTGTTTGGTTTTGTACACATTTTAAATATTTATACAAAAATCTCTTTTATACTTGATCGTTACACATTATAAATATATAGACTATTAAAAATAATTGTATGCGTACTAATAACATCTTTGAAATGAGGCATCTCCCATAATCCGACGCCTAAAACTAAAAGTTTTAAATTGTTCTTGTGGCGAAAAATTCGATGTTGACTGTAATGATACAGCCTGCTCTTAACCCGAAATAAATAAACTTCCACCCCTGCTACAGCCCTCTATTATGACTCGCCCTTTTTACAATATGAGCAGATTGGCGCAGTGGAAGCGTGCTGGGCCCATAACCGAGAGGTCCGTGGATCGAAACCACGATCTGCTAATATCTTTTTATTTTGAATCACTGTTATGTTGCATTTTAAGGTACCTACATGAATGAATTCTTTAGTAAATTAATAACAAATTACAGCAAATGATTAATTTTAAAACATGTGGTACTTCATTGTTACTTTTCACTCTTATTCATAATACGAAACCATTTAAGTATCAACCTACATTTTACTAATATCGTAAAAAACACTCATTTCTTACTTAACAGTAATATGTTTATCTGCCCGTTAAATGATTAACAATTAATAATCATTGCAGATCCGTGATAAGCTTCCAAGGGGGGAAAGTGATTTTTTGAAAACAATCGCTCTCTGCTATTTGGGTTATAGTGCAGTCATTTGAAGCATTGTTGGTCCGAATTTTTTTACTGTGAACCGAATTGCATAAAATTTTGGAATTAGGTTCATCTTACCCTTAACTTCAAAAGTGAAAATGATTTGAACTCCGCAACCACCCTGGGGGTGGTTGCCACCCCCCTTCTCGGGAGTGAATTAATTTTTTTCGAAATAACCTCAGATATCGATAGAAGGCCTAATTTTAAGCAAAAAAAATCATCCATAACGTTTTTTTTCGAAAAAATCAATACTTTTCAAGTTATTGGCAATTAAAAAATTCGCAATTGTGTTACACGTTTTTCAATCGGTTTTTGGCAAATATCTCCAAAATATACGTTTTTTATCGAAAATTTATATAAGGAACACAATTGTAGCAGGTAAAACAATGAACAATTTTCTTTTTAAGAAAGTATTCTAAGTGCAATATTAAGCTAGATATTAAAAATCAAAGCCGTTTTTTTATTTTGTCTGAAATTTTAAATCGATGTGGTCAATGCCATCTAGCGGCGACCAGATGCATTTTAGGCATTCTAATGAAAAAGAGTTTTATAGTGCTTGAAATAAGCTTTAAAAATGAGCACTATTAAAAGTCTTTTGCACGTAAAATAAGTGAGCTGTATTGCAAATAAGAGGAGCATCTAATGTTTTTTTTTTCTTTTAAATCAATGGGTTTCATAAGTGCCATTTCCACCAAAATTAAAATTAATCGTATTCCACCTAGAATCAACTTTATTATGAAGATTTTAATAGATTGTATCAGTTTGGATGCTTCAGGACACACATTTTTCAAAAAAGTCACGATTAAAAAAAATTTCAAATTTTTAAAAAACCACCTTTTTTTCATAATATCTCAAAAATGACGACACATAGGAATAAAAGTGTAGGTATGAAAAATGTAGGTATATTTTCTGACAAATAATTTTGAATTTTTTGATTTTTCTGTAAAACAAAAAATTGACGGAAATATGATTGTTTAAAGAGCGCGTGGCCAGCGCAATCACAGCCCCTCTTAAGCCATTTAACCCTTCACCGTTTGAGAAAAAGGTTTTTTACTATATATTACAATGAAGGATGTTGTAGCTCTCTTAATTAACTTTTCAATGGTTTTTTATAAATTGTGATAGCATGAAAATTGAAGGAGTTATGGTCAAAAAACTTATCATATTTTTTTCTACTTAGTAACTGAAAATTTCGGACTGTGCAATATTTGGAGCAATGTGAAAGTACGCAGTATAATAGAGACCCAAAACTATTGTAATGTGTATATATATACATAATATGGCTCATATATTTTGGAAACGTAGGCATGAATACATACCAACTTTCTTATATATGTATATATAACACATTTGAGTAAATTTTGTATAATTTGTAAATATTTTATGCAATAAATGGCAATTTTTTAACTCTAAATTAAATTATTCTTAAATAATATGTAATCATATATATTTACTGTTTTAATTTAGGGGTTGTTTTAAGGGTAGAAAAGCTTAAGAATATGATAATCATTTTCGAGAGTGTGGAATAATATTTTAAATCCTTTTCATTTTATCAAAAAAACTTTTTAACAATTTTTTTATCAAGGGGTAGTTTTCAAGGGTTTGAAAGGGGGTTAAAAATTCGATAATTATTATAGAAAATATAAAATAATAACTAACTCTATACTTACATCTTTTTATATCATACCAAAGTATTTTTTTGTGATTTTTTTCAATTTAGGGGTTGTTTGCAAGGGTTGTAAGATGTTCAAGGGGTTGAAAACGATTTTAATATGAGGTAATTGTGTTATAAAACACTTTAAAATTTCACCACTTACTATTAAACTATCGTTTTCTAGCGATAAAATGGCTCAATGTCGATTTTTCCATAAGGGGTTGTTTACACCCCTTAAAAATAATAGGCGGAGTTCAGATCATTTTTCACTTTTGAAGTTAAGGGTAAGATGAGCCTAATTCCAAAATTTTCATGCAAATCGGTTCACAGTAAAAAAAAATTCGGAGGTAAGACCGATTTTTTTCGCTTCAATGACTGCACTATTATGAAATCTGCAATTTGTTAAAAAAATTGATAAATTTAAATTTTATATCACAGTTCTTAAAACATATTCGTGATTAAAAACGATAATTGATCCTTCAAAGTGGCAAGACGAACTTGTGTTATTACGAGTAATTTATTGTAATCAATTCTGTTCAGAGAATTTTACAATTAGCCTACTATTTAGAGTTGTTTGGTTAAAAATGTCTTTAAATGACATTTTTGCTCTTTAAAAAAGCAAATAAGATCTAAAAAAGTATATTATAATTTTTATATTATGTCATATTATTGAAACAACATTGTTGTTAGAGCACTTCATGCTGTTGAATTCGAAAGTGGTTATTTCTTTAACCTTAGGCTAGTTGCACACACACACCGATTTTGGACGACCGATTTTTTACCGGCCGTCCAAATTCCAATAGGGAACTGAATGAGGGAACACAACCTGGCACACACGCCGACAGCTGATCGGCGCCGGTAAAATGCCGGTGAGCAGCCGGCCACTGCCACTGCGTACCGCCGTTGCCGGTGACAACAGTGGCGCACGTGACTAAACACATGATGGCACACGCACCGATTGTTTACCGATCGTCCCTCACAGCTCTCGCTCCGCCATCTTCACGAATAAATCCGTTTCGTTTGGTTGAAAATCGCCAAATTTTAGCTGTTGTCTGATTGTCCAGGTTAATGTCCAAATGCAACCGGTATAATAGTTTTTTTGTTTTAAAAATATTCATAAATCACCATATTCCTATTTTTTCAGGTTTCTAGCGAGCGGGTGCACCTTTACTGACCTACATTATTCCTTCAGAGTTGGGGATTTCCACTGCAAGGAAAATAATAAAAGAAGTATGCCAAGCCATTACTTAGGTTAGTTATGAAGAAAGCGTGTATACCTGAATTTACTAAAGATTATCTTGAAAACCATCGCTTCGATTTTTTACCGACCGTAAAAAAATTCGTGTGTGTGCAACTATCCTCTGCAAACAGAGCACTGCAGAGTGTAGAACTGTTATTATCATCATTGGTTACAATCAGCAGCTGCTACTGTTTCAGATTCCAAGAAAACTTGGGAATCAATATGGTTCATTCAGCTGGTTTGGGAATTCCTTCACATTACATCAGCACTTCAGTGGTGTGAGTCATAATTACCTATTTGCTGAGTATACATCTACATAATTTTTCAATAACGATCTTAATGTGCTCTAAAAATATTGTCACATATATTGATTAACACAGCTTTGATTAGCTCTACGTATGTTTGTCCACCCCTTACATATTGGGAGACAGACATTAAAGGGAGTAATTGAGTGGCTCCTGTAATAACAGTAACGACATGCTTTGGATTTAGTAATTAAATTGTTGTTATTGTTGTCAAAACAATTAATTTACCGTTGATTATTGTGTAATACTTTAAAGACATTTACAAAATTATTTATTTAATAAATTTACTATCGTTTCTAACAAAATTTAACTAAAACCATTTGAAAATACGATATTTAGGTTTCGTAAATTTAATAAAATATAGCTATTTATATTATATATATATTATATATATATAAACTATATAATTTATATATATATAAACTATATATTATATATATATAGTTTCTATTCTTTTAATAACTAGGGAAGTGTATTTATCATAATGTATTAAACCTGCTTCTAATCAGTGTATAATCTGATAGATCATTATTGGAACTAATAGTCAATAAAATACTTATCATTAGAAAAGCATATCAGAATTAAGGGTAACACTTTCACTGTGACACGGGACAAGTACCGACGTTGGGAAACGTAGAAAAGTAGGTTAGCAATGAGCAGTGCTAGCATTGTCCTTAATATCCAATTTCGCCTTTTAAATTTTAAAAACCAAAACCCATACACAGTTTACACTGGTAAGCTTTAAAGCAGCTTCCGATCTGGTAGAGTGATAACAGTAACATACAAGTCGATCCAAGAGAGAAAAACGTCACAGCCAGCATTGTTGGCCACCTGACCTGAGAGGATTTTTGTTAAGTAAAACTATTGAGCTGATACATAAATTACAGTGGCCACACAGAAAATTTTTACAGTTATCTCTAAAAAAACATTTCAGTCTGAGCTATTAAAATTATTTCTCTAAATATTTCATCGATGTATTTTAAAAACTATGTTTTTTATTGTATGTTATATAAAGAAGAACTAACCGTGGGTTAAAATTAAAGTTAAAGTTAAAATTCCTACCTTACTTTTCTTAGCCTCTTAAAGGTTCCTTGTTTCAATGTTCTATCATGTTGTAGATTAAGATGCAAAATATTAACGTTTTAATTATCAAATTGTAACAGTAGATTAAAGTTATTCAATGTGGTAAAATAATTTCATATCTGACCTACATAAAAAGACGATCTAGTACAGATACTACATATTTATTACTATCTGTTTATTGTGACATCAGATGTAGTTATAACACTTTAAAAAAGTTAAGCAATCAGCTAAAACTGTTGATGTATCAACACAAAGCATACCAAAACTATCTTAGACAAAATAGTAACTCCAGATGTACACAGATGTACGTGCATAGGACAAACACAAATTATTATTACTGAGCCAATGAAATGCATGCTCCAATAGTTCTGTACACAATAATCACTGGCAACTGACAAGTGGTTTATAGTCACGCAAGGATCAAGTTGATGGGAAATCAGAGAACGGGGTTAGACCTTTTCATTGGTTCATTCTAGATAAAATTATCAAAACCATACTGAGACCAGCTTTGTTAATTAGAAATCTATATAATGTAATGACATTTTAAGTTTTTTTTTTGTTCGTTTTTTCAGGAGAGGCAACAAAAAATGGGCCTACTTTCAAATTACTCCTTGTCCACTATTTTGATTTATCAAGTTATGAAGGTTCCAAGTTTCACTCCAATTACTTTTCACTGTTGGTAAAAAGATCATCGTATGAATTGAATTCTAATTTATGTTTGTTCGATACTTTGATTGTTTTATTTATGTCCAGCTTAAAACTGTTACCTAAACTTATCTACCCGAGGAAGGTATCAGATTGCAGATTTAGATACGGGTGTGTCTAAATTGTGTTTTTTAATGATTTGCAAACATTGCTTTAAAAAATATATAAAACACCAGTCAACTTTTAAATTCTATTGAATAAACAAAAAATAAATATATTAACCATTCCCCCCCCCACCCCCCCCCCCCCCCACCCCCCCCCCCCCCCACCCCCCCCCCCCCCCACCCCCCCCCCCCCCCACCCCCCCCCCCCCCCACCCCCCCCCACAACAGTAATTCAATAATGAACCTAAAAGTTGATTAAATACTACAAAATATAGTAGTTAAATCATAATAGTACACACGCAGAGCAATGCTTGTTAACTGATCCGGATATTCAGGACTATTAAGGCAAGCCAATTAGGGAAACTTTGATCGCCAAACCTGGCTTTAGCTGCTTACGTATACCCTGACTGTAATCACTGAAACCACCGTCTATTCAAAGTTTGACTCAAAACAAAGTTGGTAAATATAAAAGATAAACGTCAAAAATTGCTTTTCAATGAATATATAATGTTTTTTATGCAAATATTTCCTTGGGTTTAATAGTTTATTTGAATACTTTATCTAATGGTATTATTAGTTTCCACAGTATAAATAAAATAATAATAGTTCATTTAAATGAAGGTAAAATTTTGTTTACATGATAGTACGCACTTCATTAATGTTCAATATTTGTTTGTATGGGTATTTTAAACGTTCCTAACCTCAAATGTTAGATCGCGTTCTTCACAAATCCTTTTAAATACGTAACGATTAATCATGTTTTTGCTTAGCAAAGCATGTATATTTTGATGAGTGGATATATTCAAGTGTAAGTGATTATATTTGAAAAATACCATAATTTATAAATAAATTAAATTTAACCGTGTTTATATCGAAATAATGCATTATAACAATTAAAAGGTTACTTTCAAATACAATATCGAATATTGTTATAATGAACAATATGTCTTTTACAGGAATCGCTACAAATATGCGATGTTATTTTCGGGGCAAGCGAAAATATTCGCAACTTGCCAGATAGCCAGTCGAGCTGGGTTAGAAATTTCCAGGGTTCGAGAATTTCATACAACTATTATTTATTGTTAGGAGTCGAATCAGAGGGCCCCTGCGGAAGAAATTGATACTTCCAAAATAATGTTTGGGCTTACTTCATCACGTCAACTCCAATAAAATTTTGAAGAAGTAAAAAAATAAAAAAAATAATCTTGCTCAGAAAAATAAAAATTTCTTGTTCTAGGAAAGTTATTGTTCAAGCGAGTTCGATTTTCGAAAACAACTGTATTGTTTATTAATACGTCGGTCAGTGAGGAATTACAAGTAAGCTGAGTAGTCTCCACTGATAACTTGGTCGGGGGAGTCGTATACAGTAATTATTGTAAGAGCCCGGGGTTGGAATAATTAATCGGTTAAATAATGATGGTTAGTAGAAGCAAAATACAAAATCAAAGCAAAATATGAATAGCAATGGCAAACAAAAGCAATATTCAAATAACACCAATAGCAAAATATACAATCTTATAATTTAAAAATTAGCCATGCACCAATATCACAGTGCAACTACTATATACATAAAGCAAGCACTAACCATTAACAAAAAAATATTTCTACGGGATGCAAAAGCTAGATGCATTTATAATATAAAAATATACTAAGCTGTATTTATTCTGTAGGCAAGTGTATTAGCTCCAAAATAAAATATCAAGTTTACTTTCTCAGGCATATAATTTTTGGAAAAATAAAAAAAACAAAGTAATCACTTATAACACACCATGCAGAATTCCCTACCATATGCAAGCTAAGATAAAGGTAAATGATTTAAACTATGCAATAAGGCTACTAAGCTAAATTACTATAAATATTAGGGCTCTATGAATATCAAAGAAAAATTGAACACTCACCCTATCTGCACAGTTCACCAGAAAAATAAACTAAAATATCGTTAAATAAATATTTTGATGGAGGTTATCGGGGGGTGAGGGTGTCAGGACGTTCGCAAAATATAAAAAGAAAGGGTTGCGAGTCCCGAAATAGATAAAGGAGAAAAATAAAGATAATCACTTACAAAAATATAAATAATTAATAAAATGAAAATTAGATTGAACTTCAATAAGAAAGAAAAATATTTCCGCGTAGATTAGAGATTCGCCAAGAAATGTGATAATAATCAGACAACAGAATGATGGTCGAGAAAACTTTATACCTAATATAAAAATTTACGTCGATTGAACATAAGATTTAGTTTATGAGGACGGGGTCGGTGGGAAGAAAGTATATATAAAAGGAAGTCGTGGGTATAGGATGCCAGTACTATCGCCGGAAAGAAAGCAGTGGTAAGGCGAGTCCCGACTGTTATAATTTTTTCCGGGTAGGAGATAATTGGTAGGAAAGTTCGTAAAGGAAACTCGGGATGAGGTGTCAGATCGATCGCCAGGAAAAGAAATGCGAGATCTGAAAAATTTTAGAAAGGAAAATTTTAACACAGTAATTAAAAATTTTAGTCGAAATGACAAAAAAATAATCTGAGTAATTGAAATTCTAAATATAAGTTAAATTGAAGAAAAGAAATAACTTTAGTAATTCAAGTTGAAAAAGTATTTAAAGTTTCAGTAAATTGAGAAAGTCAAATATATTCTATTTCAATTTAATGATACCCTTAAATATCAAATAAATTATTAAGAGTATATTTAAAATCAAACAATTATCTTATCAAAATAAATCTATAACCATCAAACATTACTAATATATTTCAGATCGATTAATTTTCATAAATGACAAATATAAAAATATTAAATTCTGTTTCACATAAAAAAAATTTGGAAGAATTGTTTATGGCGGAGATAACACTTTAGTAAGGAACACAGGGTCGTTGTTCCTTACCTGGTGCTGGATATCGGCGGCGGGCGTCGAGTCGCGATGTAGTCGTTCAGCGAGCGGGGTCGGGGGAAGGGGGGTCGAAGTAGTGGTGAGCAGCGGTCGTCGGCGGTGTCGCGGTCACTGGCTGTCTCTCCTGTGTCTTCAATCGGCCGTCATTATATAGGTTCGCGCGATCGCGGGGGTGGGGGGAAGCCTTCTCCTCTCGCCGTGATCGGAGGGGAAGCGGCGATATCCGTGCGGGCACGGACCTGCCAGATAGCGTCTGACTCATCGTCAGTAAAAATAATTATTTCGCTGATAATAATAAAACTCAAGTCGTTATTCATAATGTAAAAAAAAATTGTCTGTTCTAATTTTGCAATTTTACTAATGAATATATTAAATTTAAATTTAATTTTGTATGTTAAAAAAAAGTAACATGTTACACCCCATCTGTACTTCGGGAAACAAAAAAAGAAGAAAAAAAGTTAAATGTGGTATTTGTATATAGATAAACAAAAAAGGTTACCGTAGTTTAACCTCCTCTTGTATTCGTTTTGAAAGTTTCTGAAATGAAATGAAACAAACTAAAGACTCTTTTCGTACGAAAATTAATGTTTTAATCAACAAATAAAATAAAATGATAACATATTCCTGGTAAGAAAAAATATAACTAAAAACAAATTGCAATCTGCATAACCAAAAAAAAAAATAAATTATTTAACAAAACTAAAATTTACAATAAAATATATTACGGGCACAGTCTTTCACAATACATATAATTGCTAGAAAACAAAATCAGATCTCGCTTACTAATAATAAAAATAAACAAAAATCGAACTCGAAAATATAAAAATCTCTAAGGAAGGATATTAGACACGCCGGGTACAGGAGAGTGGCAGTCTTTACAAGGAAGAATTTGGGGATAGAAAGGTGATTTTGTTTGTAGGAATACTAGTCTACTAAAGCAACTCTTGGCGCAAAAAAAAAAACACATCGGGCAACTAAGAAATCATACAATAAAACAGATTAGTAGAAAGGAAACTATGGGCACACTACGGGGGGCAACACAGGGATCTAGTGTGCCTCCAAGGAAGAGTATGTCTTCAGATCCTTCGTATGGGCTCGGCCTACGTCTTTTCCTTGGAGATCTCGTAGTTCGAATATATTCCATCCTATTTTTCTATATAGGATGTATGGTCCCTTCAAACTTTGGTGCCAATTTTCCTGCTATATTTCTCAGCCGCTGAGGAAAGTGTATGGCTGCGCCTCAAAACTTGTTGGCCTATTACAAAACTGTTATCTCTTCTTCTGAGGTTATAGTAGTGAGCTTGGCGAGTGTGTGCTTTTTCCATGTTTAGCTTACATTTTTTCCCTTAATTTTAGCATGAAGTTCATTCGAGTTTCATGTATATCAATTTCGCTAGGTTTAACAGCACCTTGAGTGGCATTCTCTAATACTTGGCCGTAGATACAGTTTGGAGTTTTAAGTTCTCTGCCAAAATTGAGCATGGCCGGAGTAAATTTTGTTGATTCGCTACAACATGTATTTAACGCAAATCTAAATTCATTTAAATGTTGATCCAACTACGATGATCATTTCGCACGAACTGAGAAATCATAGTTTTTAATACGCGGTTCGTTCGCTCTGTTGGATTACTCTGCGGACTATAAGGTGCGGTTGTTTTGTGAATTATTCCCCAATCACTTGTAAGTTTTTGGAAGATTTTCGAGAGGTATTGCGTTCCGTTATCTGTCAGTACTACTTCTGGAGCACCATATCGCATCAATATAAGGTCTTCGAACTTTTCTGCCACCTTCTTAGCAGTTGCTGATGGTAATGCTACAATTTCTACCCATTTGGTAAAGGTATCTTGGAACACCAGGATAAATCTGTTTCCTTTACGAGATCGAGTAAGGGTCCCATCAGATCGCTGGTTACTGTGAACCAAGGTCCTTGGGGGCGTCTGAAATTGCATTTTCCCCACCGTTTACATTGTTCCACCTTGTATCTCTGGCAAGTGTCGCAATTTTTTACGTATTTTCGAATATCGTTTCTCCATCCAGGCCAAAAGTATCTGGCGCTGATTTTCTGGATCGTTTTGTTTACACCTAAATGGCCAGCTGTTGCGCTGTCATGATTTTCTTTCAGTACACCGGACTTTAGAGAATCTGGTACGCAAAGTTTCCAATTGGTTTTTGGGTCGGTAGATGATTTATCGATTTTTCGGTATAGTTTATTTCCTCGAATGGTGTAATCTGCATATTTATTCGGACTTGCAGATACCTTCCGAAGCATTTTCGAGTGCCAATCGGGCATAAGTTCGCCTGAAGCTGTTTTCTAGCCTTGGTTCCTTGGTTCCTTGTTTTTGAGCGATAGTTGCCTCCGAGAGTTATTCGAACTGTCGTTGGCGGTGCTACAACCAACGGTTGAACCGACTACAGGATCACAGCTTGACGTGTCGATCGGATACCGGGAGAGTGCGTCTGCTACTCGGTTCAGGACTCATCCCTTGCGGTATTGGACTTCGAAGTCATGTTGCCTGTAGTATTCCAGCATCCAGCGAGCAAGTCTTCCGGATGGTTTTCTCCAAACTCATCAACCACTTTTAAAGCTTGATGGTCAGTTATCGCAATATAAACTTGTACCCTTCGAGGTACGGACGAAATTTTTGAAACGGCCCATACCAGAGCTAGGCATTCTTTCTCGGTTACGGAAAATTTCTTTTCATTCTCGTGTAAAAGTCGACTCGCATATGCAATAACCTTCTCCCGCTTGCCAATAGTTTGGGTAAGTGAAGCCCCTAAACCTTCATTGGAGGCATCCACGTGGACCGTAAAAGTTTCCTTGAAGTCAGGGCAGGCTAAGACCGGTGCGGTAGAAAGTTTTGCTTTAAGGGAATTGAATGCTCGTTCTTGAGAATCCGTCCAATTCCCATCTATTCCCCTTTCTTAAGAGTTTCGTCAATGGCTTAGATATGTTTGCAAAGTTTTCGATAAATCGTCTGTACCAAGACGCAAGTCCCAAGAAACTCCGTACTTGTTTACAGTTTTAGGTGCTGGAAAATCTACAATTGATTTTAACCTTTTCCGGATCCGTCTGGATTCCTCTCTCGTTTATTACGTGGCCAAGGTATTTCAACTCCTTTTTACAAAAGTTACATTTTTCCATATTTGGTAATAATCCTGCATTTCTAAGGCGTTCAAACACTTCTTTCAGAAGTTTTAAATGATCTTCGAAAGTTCGGGATACCAGCACCAAATCGTCTAAATAGGCAAAAGCGTAAGGCTCAAACTCAGGTCCTATCACTTGGTCTAGCAATCTCTGAAAGGTAGCCGGAGCAGAGTGTATGCCAAATGGCATGACCTTTGAATTGGAATAACCCTCTGCCGGAACGGTGAAAGCCGTAATTGGTCTACTGTTAACTTCGAGAGGTACCTGCCAATAGCCATCCTTTAGGTCGATCGTGGATATATAGTAAGCATTTCTCAGTTTGTCGAGTATCGCACTTATTTGGGGAAGGGGATATGCCATCCTTCTCACTGACCGCATTAACTCGCCTTAAGTCGATGCAACACCTTACTTTTCCATTCGATTTCTTAACCAGCACTAGTGAGAGCTCCAAGGGCTAGATGATGGATGAGTTCAATGATGCCTGACTTCCAGCATCTTGTCAACTTCTTTGTTAATGATCGCCTGCATTGCCGGTTGCGATAATAATACCTCTGTTTTATGGGTGTATCAGTTTTAAGGCGAATTTTATGTTCCACTAATGTCGTGCGACCAATAAAACCATCGAACAAATTCAACTGATAATCAAGAATTCTTTCAGTTTTTTACTTTCTACTTCTGTTAGTGTCATAACGGCATCAGTATGAATAGTCTTTGAATTATCGCATCTAGTCACTGTTTCTGCAGTACTTTCATGAGGAGTGATATCGATCAGTTTTAAAGCGTTATAACGTCCATACCCAAAATCATCGGCGTAGTTAAGCCTGGTAGAAACAGGGCACGTACCTTAGTTGTAATATCGGCTATTTCGCAGTTAAATTCGAAGGCCTGAGATATCTGGCTATTTGTGCTATCGGCCATATTAACATTAACATTTACGTTCTTAGGCCTAACACCTAACTGTAATAGATGATTAGCTACTCTTTCCCCTATAATAGTCACCATTGATCCCGTATCAAGCAGTGCACAAAAGGTATTTTCTTGAATCTTAATGGATACAAATGGTCTAGGATCGTTCGATTTAACTTCTGCACAGCTGCTTTTGTTAAATTCTTTTATTTGGTTTGAGCCATTTGGGCCATTCGATTGAGGTGATTTGTTTGCCCCAGAGTCCCGGGACACCTCTGACGCTCCGGGCTCCGGAAATGTTTCCCTGCCTGCAAGGACACTGGACGGTTCGGATTCCAATTTTTTTTACAGTTAAAACAGCGAATAGTTTTAGGGAGAGGACACTGGTGGTATTTATGCCCTTTAGTTTCTCGCAATTCCAACAAGTAGGAATGGTTAGTCGTTGTATCTGTAGTAAGATGCCTTGGCTGAGTAGTGTTAGTCGGGGCAGTTGTAGACGGCTCGAACCTTTCGTTTATCGGTAAAAGATTTGGGTTTATCGTGATACAGTTCTGGCTTATCTATCATCTGTACTGGGTATGACTTAAAAACTCTACGTTTTGTGTCGTATGCTGTCTCAGGTACCATGGATTGAGCCGGATTTGGAGGAGGTCGGTAACTATTCTTCTCTCGCAAATAACTTTCATAACCTTCGGCAAGATGAATTAATTCACTAATCGAGTGAAAACTTTCCCTTCTGATCGTTAATTTGTATTCAGGGTCTCATGTTTGAATATAATCGGTTTTAGTGTTTGGTTTACAGAGAAGCCACCAACGTCGTCGAATTAGAGTCGTAAGGGCTACAATAAATTTTCGCATTGGCTCACTCTCGCCCTGAGTTCTTCGAGTTATTTCCTCATCCAAGTTACGGTCGGTAATCTGGAGGAAGATACTGCTCTTCGAAGCTGATTATAAAGTCGTCATAGTTTGTCCAAAATGACTTATTATTTCGGTACCAGAAAAGAGCGTTTCCCTTAAAAAGTTCCGGTAATGCTTTTAGTATGTTAAAAAAAAGTAACATGTTACAAATAGTTATAGCTACAAGGCAGGAGTGCACCCCACCACGTGTTACAGGCGTTTTCTTCTCTGAGGTTGAATGTAAATGTTCAAGCTTTTTTCATTCTTACAGGTATGCTACATGTGTTACTCTGTCGATGTTAAAATGTTATGTGATTGTAATCAGGTTGCTTACAGATTTATTTATTTAGCTATTTCTTATGAAGACAGATAGAATGATATATTATATAAATACAATCTCCCAGTTCGTAGTTTGATTGGTTTCGCTAACGCTTATGCAGTAAGATACATAGAACACATTTCAATGTGTAGGTGCTGTTGATATTATCTTGAGTTACATAAATATTACAAAAAATACTCTGGGCAGGAAAGTCTATATGTAAGTTTTTCTGAGTTTAACTATTTTATCTATATTTTACTAGCTTATTCCGTAGAAAATGTTTATGTACTCTGAAAATACATCTTTGCCTTCAGAGATGATAATAATCACATACCTGATGTATACTGTGAATTATCCTAGGATGATTATTGCTGCTTGAATTTAAAATTACACAGTCCTAAAAACATAGTCCTATAGTTCTAAATACGTCCTTCCAAAGTTCCCAGGTAACTTGCCCAGAAAGATTACTTCCCTTTAACTAAACAACCGCACATCTGGTAATACGAAGTGAGGACCACGACCATGAAATTTGACAACTAGGAAGTAAATTATGAACTTGGAACACCATATTAATTAACTTTAAATCAATGAACTGCTTTATTACAAGTGTTAAGTACGTGCAATTTTACTACTGGCTTACTCGTCAAGAAAAAAGGATATAAATAATTCCTTTCGTCATTTATTGTACAATATATTATATGAATACTTAGAAGAAATTCTTGGCTTAGTAACTATTAATATACCTAAACTTATTACTTAGAGACACAGCTCGCAGGGATTTGGCTTTGTGGATTAAATAGGCCAATTTGCCCAATGGATATGGACACACCAGTACCGGAAGTAGGTACTCAATTTAGCCAAGCATAACAATTTGGAGGTGATAAGTTATGATCGTTTTTTTTTCATGATAAAAATATCAAAATGGCGAAAATATTTTTTATTTTTATACTTATGCATTTTTTATACTATATAATTGGTATATGTAACTATACATTTCAAGGCTTGATTTTGCTTAAGCACAACATTCACTTGCGATCAATCGAATAACTTAATTAAAAAAACTGTTTTATGGAATAATTATTATGATATTTAAATGTGTCAAAGGTTAGGTTTTAAATCCTTACTAAATTAGTTCTAAATCGTGTAATACAATTTATATTGTGTCTGTTAGAGGTAAAATACCTATGAGTTGACAATTTAAGATCAATTGTGTATTTGTATTTTCATACGTCAGGGACAACAATTATTGCTTGACTATCCAATGTTTCAAGTAAAAATAATAATCTTGTAACGAATAAAAAAAACGATTTCAGTGCTTTTGAGCAAACACAGGTAAGGATGATCGGTCAATAAACAGTTTTGGTTACTTGACAGTTTTGGTCACTGTTGAATACGTAGATATCAATGCACTCATCCATACAAAGCAGCGACTGAGTTTTAATAATGTTTCGCATAAATGGATATATGTTTTGTAAAGTTCACTTTATGTTTATTTTGCAGATTCGTTTTTATTATTAAAGTGCCAAAACCTTTATCAAATTGTAGCTAAGAACGGCATAGAACTTTCATTTAGTTAAGAAAACTATATAAGTTTTATTTATTAAACCCATTGATATTTTTATGTTCTTCGGTTTTATTTGATTTCTTCTTTGGTAACGAAAACTAAATTTCAATGTGTTTGTGACAAGTATTATCCCATATAAACTTACTAATATACTACGTTTTTTTTATTTTTCAGTGTCTATATTGCTAATGCTGATAACCTGTTTATAGGTGTCTATTAATACATTTGTAGCTTACTACAATGAAGTATTTATTGCACTAAGCAATATATATTTTAGAACTAACAGTTGTTTCTGTAATTTTTACCTACTTAAACTTTATAATTTACAATAATCAGGTAATAATATTGTTTCGTCCGTTTCCCTGCCATAGTTTAACTATTATTTACTTTTTCGTATAATTTTGGATGAATATTTATTATTTTGAAGCATTAAATTACTAAATTAATTATTATTACTAATTTGAAAACTATAAACTTACTCTTTTATTGCCAACCGGTTAATACTGTATTACAGTGTTCTAATATATCTAAGTAATTAGTAAAGAGAATCTAAGGCTTAACTAGAAATTGGTAGGATCAGTTAAACCGCTGTTCTACTTAAACGCTGATGGACCATTAATCTTTGTTTTATCCCTCACTTTAAATGACTAAGAAGCCCCAGTTTTGTTAAAATAGGAGGAAACTCTTATATAGTGTTTAAAACCTTATTCGCATTACTGTTCCAGGTTCTGAGGCAATACGATATAATATTTTAGCTATACACACATTGTAAAAACCTGACATTTATAGTTAAACTATTGCAGTATATAAATGTAAATATGTTATCACTTTTTATCATCACCATTACAGCCGTACCTCAAATAAATAGTTACAAAACCTGGTAGGGACATTTTATTAGTTAATGGCAAGGTAAAATTCACAATGATTGTATATATGTAATGTATTTAAGGTAGCCAATTCACATTAAATTAGTTATGAGGCCTATAATGGATTTAGTTGATATTTCGTCATATAGAGCACAAAACAGTCTAAGTCGACAGTCATAGGTGCAGTGCTACCAACGTAAATGCCTCCACTTAATGTCTATCATATTATACCATCAGTTTTTGTTTCTCTTTCGCTGCTAACTTATGCCTACACATATTTATTCATATTCACTGTTTATTGTATGCCATAGTTTATCTTATCACTATTGTTATTTTTACTGTTTGCTGTTTTGAAACATTGTTATGAATATCCCTGTTATATTATTTTATAGTTTATTATGTTATTTATGTTATTATGTTATTTCTGTTATTATGTTATTTCTGTTATTATGTTATTTCTTTTATTATGTTATTTCTGTTATTTATGTTATTTCTATTGTTATGTTATTTCTATTATTATAGTTTATTTATTTGTTGCATATTTATTCTAGCATATATCATGCCTTGCAATAGAGTATTATGTAATATTTTTTCAGTCTTTCACATGTTACGTTGTGGGGTTTTTTTTGTTTAGGTTAAGTTATAATAATTTAGTATATTGATCTTGAATGTAAAAATGGAGAGTATGTCCGTTGGAAATAAATAAATAAATAAGTCGACCCTGTAATATAATTGCTATATTTACAGTTTAATTAGATCAAATTAGTCCCAAACAAAGAACAATAAATTAATGAAGGAAGTTTAGTTAGGATATTTGAAATATGTTAATTTATATATTTTTGTCTTGTTTTTATATTAGGAAAAAGTCTTACTCAATCTTCTACTATTCAGTATAATGTAAATGTAGTGTTTCTTTTAAAATAAATATCCTACTTAGTACATTTCACATTGGTTTCTAATATAACAGTTTACACGCAAATCATTTTACTAAACGTGAAGCTACTTCTTTAGTGAAAATTGAATTTCAAACAAGATTGTTACGAAGGCTGAGTGATTATTGTTAGACCAATCATATAACTAAGATCAAAGCCGTTTTTTATTGACTCTCAGAAAACGCTTTTCTAATGCTGTAAAATGAGCACGGATAAGAATGATCGGGTAAACAGTTTCGTGAAAGATACGTGAATAGGTTTGGTCACGGTTGAATACGTAAATACACAGTGCGCTCATCCATACAAAGCAGCGGATAAGGTTGTGATGTATGTGCCGCAATACTTAATATCTGGTTTGTAAAGCTCGCGTTATTTTTATTTTCCTTGTAGATTTTATTTAAGTACATATACATTGATACACATTTAGCTAAGAACAGATTAGCATGTTCTGTTAGTTGAGAAAAACACATACTTTTTTTATTTTACCATTTGAATTGTATTTTATTAGCTCTTATTTTATAAAATCTTTAACTTCATGTATGATTATAGGAATTCATATAATATATTGCATATTATATGAATACATACAAGATATGCATGAAATAACATGACTTCGATGCATATGGTATCTGTTTTATTCTTGTATTATATAGTTATTCCATATAGTTTTAAGCTATATAAGTTACTATGAGTACACTTCAAACAAATATTTACTGTTTTCTTTAAGACATATATCTACTTTTGCTACTATAATATTTACTTTTTCGGATAAATCTTATTACGGTTTATTGTAATTAACTGTAATACTTCAGAATTTCCAAATTAATTACTATTATGATTTTTCCAAAACAATATTATTGTTTTAATTCCAACCAACTGTATAATATTGCTTTAATATATCTAAGTAATTACTATAGAAAATCTAAGGCTTAGCTGGAAGATTGGTAGGATCAATTAAAGCGCCATTTTGCTCAAGCCGTGATGGATCATTAATCTTTGTTTTATCCTTACTTTAGATCAATAAGGGACTCCATTTTCGTCAAAAAGGGAGAAAGCTCTTATACTGTAATTTGGAAAATTTTACTTAATAATTCAATTAATTTAACTAATAATAATTAAATTTAGTTAACAATTTAAAACTATTATGGCTATTATTATTTCTAAGATAGGTTCTCATTCCAGTTGATGCCAACGGTTACCCTTCTGTTCAAGCTACCGTATTGTTATATACAAAGTGATCATTTAGTGAAGCTGTATGAAACTGTAAGCCGACCACCACGAATCATCTTAAAAATTATATAAAAATTCGGTACTTTTTTGGATCTTTTTGTACAAAAAAATAATATGTTGTACCAATCACTAAAAAAAGTTATTAACCATTTTAAAGTCGGCTCATAAGTCTACGAGTTGAAAAAAAAACTTTCTCGTAAATTAAAATAAACCACAGCAAATTGTTGTACCAATTTGGTACCACTAATTTATGTACCAGTCAAATAACGGCTCAGAAAAATATGTTAGTTTTGCCTACCATGATGGCAGAGAACTTGACGTGCTGTTGCCCGGCACTGCTGGGTTGCATGCGATTAGTTGCAGGCGAGTGACGGACTAGCCGCACTGTTACTTGCTAGTCGTAATTCGAGATGGTCGGCTCACAGGTCTATACAGCCTACCCACATAAAAGAATACGTTTCTGTAAATATTAGTTTTCTTGAATTAGTTATGGTGACTGCCGCAAGATAGCATCACATGTACTACTGACAACAATAATGTAGAAACCATTAAAATGGGTACTAGCCACCGTAAGTCCGGAGTTTAGCTGAGTCTATTTCTTTGTAAATATTACGTTATATCAAGATGAGTTTGTATTATGGAACGCTGCTTTTCAAGCCGATCATACGCGCGCATGTTGTTAACGAATTTGGTGAGAAATATCCAAATTTTGCAGTGCCTCGGAATTCAACTATAACAAGACTAATCACCGTTTTCTTGAATGTGGATCAGTTGCAGACAAGAAGAGAACCCTTAGCCGGCAAACGTTTTGACGTGAGATAAACTTTATGAGATTAGAATTGTGATGCTATGCTCATCTTCAAACAGTTTGAGGACACTATTAACACACTCTTAGATATAATACGGTAGTGCTAAAAAAGCGATACAAAATTTCAATTTCGTATGTATCCATTACGTAATCTTCAAGGACTTAAACAACCGGGTAAAGAAAAGCGCCTCATGTACTGTGGATGGTTTCGGACATTCTTGATACCAATTCAGTTTTAAATTTGTCTTAACTTGTCTTACTTTAACCTCAAAAGATTGATAGGTAAACTTAAGCTAACGAAATTACTCATATCAAGCCAAAGTAAAAAGTTACAGGTTACCTTCTAATATCATTCAAGGGGCTGGAGAAATTTCATTTGTTTTCAACATGATATCTGAAGTCGAACTGACAGAGAGATTTTGAAATTTGCATAACGTTTATTTCTAATAAGCAATACCGATTTCGGTGACTATGTGTATTAATTCTATTAACTTTGCTAAGCATTAAAGAAAATTATTCGTACTTGTTTATGGTCACCTAATTAAACCTGCTACTATACATTAAATTAACATAACTGTTGCTGACGTTAGATAACATTAATTTTTAGTGTATTATTGTTATTAGTGTATTGTAAAATTATGCACAGTATCATATTATATTTAATATCATACAGTACTCTGTAGTTTATCACACTATTTGTAACTTACAAAATCTGATTTCATGCATGACTGAACTAAACACTCTCTGGTTTTTCAATAAGATTGAACCATCGTTCACTATATTTTAACAATAATATAGTGTTGTTGTTGTATTATGAAATAATATCATCTACTTAAACAGTGAGCAACTATTTACTTAGTGTTATCGAATATAACTAAGTATTATAAAATATATTACATAGTATAAACTTATAATATGTCATGTCAAAAAACGACAATTGCATAAAGAGTCATGATATTTTATGTGAAATACTCGATGTGACGATGTTAATTTGTAGACGTCAATACCCATGTATGAGGAGATTTAGTTGTAGATTAGAGATTATACGTAGCGTCGTATGAAGTAAAGAATCCATTAAATAAATGTTCAATTGCTTACCATATTTCTAAATTCACATGATAAAGAACATTTTTACTTTGTGATTCTCAATGTAACTATTCTGTTACATTAATGGGAAAAGTGGAATAAAAATAAACTTGTTGCTGACAATGATTAAAAACATGATATTTAAACGCCATTTGGTATTATTTAGAACACATGTAGACATCTTAAGGCAATTGGTAGCTCTATATGCCTATTATAGGTAGGGTACGATAAGCGAACCCGGTTTTATACATGGAATAATATAGTAATCGATACCTAATATTCTCATCTCAAATCCTAGACTGTCAATCGATATAAAAGCATCTATAGCCGTCAATAACAATCATATGTTTTATTAAATTTGAATTTAATATTTACAGTGATCAAACAAATTATTAAAACCAAAATTAAAAAAACTGAAGACGACCATATTTACTCCTCTCACAGTTACAATTGTTTCTTTCCCACAAATTTCACATAATGGGTTTTTTCGGTACGAGTCCAACATTTTGAAGCCACGAAAAAGCAACGTCGTGTAGTTTTCTAATATTTACAGCTGTTGATGCAGATTATTTGTTAATAGTTCAAAATAATTAATCAGTATCGATTGATTATATCGATGGTTATGATGAAGTAATATCGTTTGCCAATTTCGATATATAAAAACCGGGTCCGCTTATAGTACGCTACCCCCTTTTATATTGTACATCAACTCATCTAAAATTGTTATTACCAAACTAAAGAAGTTTGGGATTTTGTTGTCAGTTCACTAAGTCACACAATAATCTATTTTTTATAATTTACTCATAAGGTGAGTTTAAGTGGTAGAGAGGACTTTATAGTCCTAACTTCGCCTCTAATAAAGTCATTTTTTATTTCATTTCATAGTTTGATAATCATTATAGCTCTTTGCGAAATTTTGAAAGTGTTATGTGAAATGATTATAGTGTTTTATAACAATATTTGTATCTTTTGTGTATTAAAGAAAACTATCTCACTCACTTTTTAAAGACTAATTGATAGACGTAGAGCATAATACTATATTTTAAAATCATTGAAAACACTCAGCGTTGAATAATTCAGTCACAACACGCATAATTTTTGTATTACTTGTTTGAATTTTAAATGCATCTTTCACTACTTTGAATTAATAAATATATTATATGAAGTTTATTTCACTGGTTCCATTTTTGTGGCCATGTTTTAGTTTTTTTAAATACCACTTAACTATATTTGTAAAAACCATGTTATAACCATGGTATAGGCGTTTTTAAAATTGTAGTTATCTCTAACTTGATACACAAAATTTAATTTAGTACCGAATTAGGTAGAAATTCAGTCAAAATATAATGCGTATATATTAGGTATATGGACATGCTTTAGGCTTCGTGACTTCATGTTTTTTGTTTTTATTAGTCAAATAATTATTATATTTTTGTACTTTATTAGTTTTAGGTTATTTATTGAATACTTTATCATTTCATTTTCCATTTAATATTTCTAAAATATATAGCTTTTCAAAAAATAATTTACAAATGAATAAATACAAAGACAACTGTATAAAATCTATAAAAAATAAGTTATCTCCTCTACATTGTAAAACATTTTTCACAAAAACAGTTACACCTATACTTATTTTAGGTACTTTATTGTCAACTCCTTTAAAGTACCTACAAACCATGATTTAACATGTAGTGTACATATTATGTCAGCTACGAAGTACATGGCCACTTATTATTAGTAAAGACCTTCTACAGCTAAAATGTTAAGTTTTGGCTCTCAGTAGGGTAAAAAACGTGCTTAAGCTTCTCCAGTCAATGCACAATTCAGCACAGTTGGTGCGCCCGCATGCAAATACCCGTATTATACACGGAAAGGCAGTAATGTATCGTTACATTCTGCACATATGCCGTTACAAGCATTCTTATTAACTTGTTTCGCTCTTTGTGAAATTATGCTTGCTGATAGGTTATTTTACTGTTAGCGCGCTTTTTATTGAGACCAGCGTTAATTATACAATTAATATAATTAATATTACGTCAAATTTACTGTCGGTCTCCTAATTTGGAAATCTGGATATTTTGACAAAGTTTATATGTAAGGTATTTAAACATCAACAAATCAACATGTTTAAATTTCAATACAATGTTTCTGTTTCCGTACTAATTCGAATTCCTTTTACTTTGTATTTTTGTAAACAAATAAATCGTTTTGAATATTTACTAATCTGAAAATGGATGTTAAGTGTTATTATTTATCAATTCATACATTTATCAATAGCTCTAACTTTCAAATCATTAAAAGGAGCTGATTAAAGTTCTTCATTGACTATATAATGACTACATTAGGCCTCTAAATAATTTAATATACCTATAAATTGGACAAGTTGGTTAAAAAGCTTCAGGATCGTTATAAATAGTATAATACTGTTAGTTTGATTACAAAAAACAATTATAGATAGTGTAAAACTTAATATCATAATATTTTCATGAAAAATAATTATTAACGGCGTTTTAGTTATGTCGGTTCTAAAAAATCATATAAAAATTAGAAGGTAAGGTTTTTGAAGAGATACCTAAGAGAAAATGTTTTAAGAGTAGACTGTTTTAGTACATAAAACGCATTTTTCTTACGAAGCCTTTGAGTCTATTGGAGTAGAGCCTTAATGCTAGGTAGTATCTGGTGGTGTGTACCTCAAAATGTATCTTACATAATATATAACTAAATCAAAGGAATAAGACAGATTTTATCAAAGCAACAAGGTTCACATACATTTCCAAATTAATCACAAGAAGTTAGATATATTTGAACTGCGGTTGCTGATAAATCTTTTAAAAGTTTAAAAGTTTAAGCATTTAAAAGTTTAAAATCAGGCAGTACTTTTGGGAACGTTGGTTCTTGATAGGCAATACCAGTTCCTCACCACCTAAGATAACTTTGTCATTGTACAGCTGGATTCTCCTAATTGACTAATTTCATTCACCAACTAGACGACGTGAAGCATGCAACAAGAGCTAGGACTCCTGCAACAATTTGATATCTAAGAGCATCAATAAAACCTCTCTTTTACTGCAATAGTTTTTATTCTGAAATATTATGGTCAAGAATTTTTCTAATCGCTTGGTAAATTATTATTCTGTAAATGTATGAATGCTACTTGCTTGCAAGAAATTTCCTCTAGATACTGGATGGTATAAACCTTTGTCACAATTTCTCTATATTACATATTATTACGTATTATTTCAGTATATACATAAGGTAATTACAAATTGTATTTACAAATTCACTGAGATACCAACTAATTATAATGTAATGAATTAGGTCAAGATTCACTCTCTGCCAGTACAGCCACACTGCTGTATCTGACAAATCTACAACAAACCTCATCTAGGTGTCTGATGCAGCTGGCTCCTTGTTTAGAAGGTACATGGATAGTGAATAAAAAATAAACAAGACAGGCTACATTGTATGCTCGTAACTGCAGGGTAATAATCATACGTTTATAAATAACAAACCAGCTTAAATATAAACTCATTACCATCTGTTATTTGTAAGATTTTCATACCATTAAATAAATTGTGCCATACACATTTCAGGTCCATTTAAGAACAAAGGACAAATTAATTTGTTCAGAAGTATTAGTGTTTCGTGTATGAAAACAATTGTAGATACTGCAGATACTGTAATCACTTTTCACTTACATTCTTGGCAATAGGTTTTGGCCTCACCTGCAATATTTCTTCATTCCCTCCTATTGCTATTGCTGCTTGAGATGTAACTCCCATTCTACTCACGTCCTTATCAACTTGAATAATACATCTCACTTTCAGTCTACTGAGCGGTTATTTTCATTTTAGGTTTTATTTTTGTACATTCTTAACTATCGCTGTTTCTTCTTACATCTTATAAAATGCCACAATGCCTGTATACATATAAATGTATCTCAGCTCTTTGTTTTTCCAGGTTTTCCCATAACTTTCATCTTTGACTGGACAATAATTCTTCTCAATGCTCACTTTTAAATAACTGTACGGAAAGGATGAAACACATGGGGTTGGATACCGCTGAGGTCTTAGTAATGAATACACGATTTACAAAGTTTACTTATATGTTTAATTGTGGTAAATAAACATAGAGGCACCGCTTTAAGATGATAAAAATAAAATAGCATATTTCTACGCTGCTGACGAACTAAATAATATCATGGGGTTGGGGAAATGGCTCCAATGTTTTATGGAAAATTTGCATACGAAATTCAACTCTAAAATTGACGTTGATGACGTCTCACAAGTGCGGGCGTCAACATCCTGGCTAGACATTGCACCTGTACTCGGAAAAGTGAAGATAAGTAGACTATAAATTTAAACATGAATGCTGGAAGTACTGGAAGTTGTACTCATAGTTAAAATCAAACACTGAGTCTCGAAGTTAAACTCGCGGACAAGACGCGCAAGGTATTGCCCGGTAGTAGGATCGGCAGCTATCAATTTCATGGCTGGAAAGAATTAATACGCGTGCCTAATTAGGTTATTGATCCACCAAGTAACGAGTAATAGTGTTCGAAAATATGTATTATATAAAATACAATTAAATAATGGTACACATATATAATATTTACTTGAGCTTTCTAGTTATTATCCATGTTAAATTTTTGTACGGAGGTGATTATCGAGTTATAAATGTTAATATTTTTCTAAAGAACCGTTAAGAACAAAGTTAATTTCCGTTTCTAATTAAGAGGATGTATCAAATGAAGCGGTTAATCTATTACGGGAAAATAAAAAAATATTATTCACAATTTACAACAGAAAGTAAAAAAATTAGTTGAAATCTCTTAACATGACCCACTTCAAATTTTAGTGCCCTTTTATCGACAGCATGAATCTTTGATATTTTATGAAAATCTCTAAGTTTCGGAATAACTTTGTACACTATTCTTATGGCTTAAGGGACATACCATGCCTTACAACAGAGCTGCCTAAATGTTCTGGTAACTAACTTTCTCACTGATTAGATAGGAGAATTTAATATAAAGGGGGGATAATTTAATACAAGTATACCAATAGAACAGTTATTGATAAGTGGAATTCTAGAATATTTTCCATAGTTATTGTATTTAATTCCACAATTTCAAGATGTCGGCTTTACAAAATTATGAGAAATTTTATATTATAGTGGAAATAAAAATGGACACTTCATTTGCCTAGTTTCTGACTGAATTATTTTGGGCAAAGGTACACATCTCATGAATGTGATCTTTAGCCAATATAAATGAATAAAACTACTCGAGATGGACGTTTAAACCTTCAAAAAGGTAATATCTCTGTTATTGTACCTCAGAAAATAACAGTTAAATAATTTATTAAAATTAACCAACTGTTAAATGTACACACTTTTCAATATCTTAAATTGTTTCAAGACGACATCCAATCAATCGAAAGGTAACTCTATTAGAATTATATATAAAAACGTCGAATAATTTACGGTAACTTAAGTTTTTTGAAGATTTTTAGATAATCACACTTTAAACAGAAGGTACGAAACATTTCACATTGATATGAATCAGAAATCACGTAAAACGACCTGTAGTATGTTTCAGTAATATGAGCAGAATAGAATAAAAGAATATAGTTATATCCTATTATTCAATTAATGAAGTTTCATTAATTGGAATAAGTTGTCCTGCAGGCTGAAGTGGATTTTTCCAGACACTTTATTGGTAGCTAGGAAAAATATAATACTTCAAATGTATTGCTCAATTCATTCTCGACGCATCCTTCTTGAACAGCTAAATCACATCAAGGACATGCATCGAACGTTATCTTTTCTGTTTAAATGAACTGATTGAACGGCATAAAAAGGACCTGATTTAATGTAACGAAGGCCTTATCTACCAACCCACAAAATACCACATAGTAAAATGTAACTTAATTGAGTTCATCAAGCTTTAATACTTATGTATTCTACGATTTTGTTCGTTACCATCATTTTTACCCATAGTAACAATGTAAAAACCCCTTTGGTGGTGGTTTGAAGTTACTTATAAACCCTTGGTTCTCAGATTAAGTTAGGAGAGCTTCTAATTTTTAACATCACCTTATAAAAATAAGACGTTCTTTAATTTTATTTATTTTAATTAAAAAAGTATTAGTATTTTTTAATTCACCATTGCTCATATGAGTCTCATAGAGTGAACCCGATATTGCTTACGTGAAATAAGTTTCTTGCATAATTTAATTTCTATAAATTATGTTAGTTCGTTCTCCAGTGATCGTGTGGATAGCTAGATAGACAGACAGACAGACCTAAATGAAATCTACCCAATCTCCCGAGTCATTGGCTTCGATAATGATTAAAATCTATAAAGAAAAATTATTCTCTTTATCAAATTTGGTTAATATTACTAACATTAAAATAGTATATTTATGACTTCTAAACAACATTTCTTGATTTTAATCATATAATACTGTTTATACTTTAGCATGAACATCAAATAAGAATAAATAATACGTAAATGCATGTAGTTTAACTTAAAAAGTTGCAAGTACCTGAGAGAAAGTAATAAGAGAGACAGTGTAGAGCAATATAACCTGCATACTGTACAACGATGTGAATAAAACATTATCTGTCTTGAGCTGTGTTCAGGTTACACTTTATTTCTGTTTGGTTTGTACTGCTTGTTTAATAACATGCTCTAACAAAAGTTTAGCATATATAGAGTAATAATTAAAAGAATTTTAAGTGGTATTATTTATTTCCCATACCACTAACTGCTTATAATGTTGTGTCCATAATTGTTTTGATATGCATTAATTCATTTAATGTAGTTTCGATAATATTAGAAAACACGTAATTGTTACGTGTAGACATTTATTAAAAGTTTTTAGATACTATGTTGTGTTTATAGTCCAGGAGACCAGAGCCATGTCACACTGTATAAGCGCCTAACATACTTTTGTTTAAAATCGATAGACATATTTACGCTAAAAATAAAATCTATTGTCAGCAACTTTAATTTAAGTCAAAGTCGAAATTTCAGGGTATAAAAGGCTTAAACATATTGTTAAGTATTATTGCGTAAATAACATGTTTTTTTTTATTGCCTAATATGAAAAGGCTACTTTTATTGAATAATAATTATGTATATATTTTTGTGCAACTTATACTCTATATTTGTCTTTATTTACTAAACTGTATATACTACATTAATTCTATATCTCTTTCTGCGGCCTAGTGCCTACAATACCATTCCTTACTGGATTAGAATATTCACGTACATTGACAGACCAATGAACCATTGTTTCCCGAATCAGCTGTTTACTGTAAACTCACCAACCAATCACAACGGTTGACTTATCAATTGCCCACCTTGCAAGCGTAGGCACGCTTGCTCATTATACTCTCGGTCCCGCCTGGGGCACTTATGTACTCTCTAGCCACTGCTTACCATACTTACTCTCTCCCCCATGTGTTACTCTCTTATTTAAATATTAGTTTATCTCTATTTGTTGTACATTTACATTAACATTAAAGTCAGTGCTCTGGATTGGCAATCTCTACCAGAACGTTTCTGCTCCCGGACACCCGCGTCTACCGTGCTCTACAGGACTGGCCACAGTGTTATAAACTATTCGTTTGCGGTCGTATTGTGCGTGAGTGAATCCGTGAAGGACATCTTCCGTCTTCACGCCTGCCTACAAGACAGCAGCCTATTTCCAACACTTACTGATCACAACCTGGCCCTCAACAACAGCAGACTACGGTTAGGTACCTCTCATGAAAATAAAGGTGACTGTTTATTTTATACACTTTATTTGAATATGCACTGTTCATAAACTCATTATGTGTAACATAGTGAACTCTTGTTAAAATCAGTGTGTTCGGCGTCTTCACTGCCTAGTGTGAAGTGGTCCTTCTTAATCGAGCCTCTAAAATATTATTTCACGGTTCTATAACCAAAATTCATTCTTTTCACATATGAAATGATAGTTTTTCATATATAATATAATTCTTGGCTTGGTACACCTAGAATCAATCGCTAGACACGTCTATAATGTTAAATCAGTGCCAGCTTCCCACATATAAATATCCTGATATTGGTGGCTATCCATCCCTTTACCTAGTTATATACATTATATCGGTCAAACTATTAGTAAAGTGAGTACTACTTACTACCTGGTGTAGTGAGGTAGGAAAATACTATCACCAATGGGTTTAGTTCGTATATAACTCAAAACCATAGATATATCTAAAGTCAGATATTTTCAAGTGTACAGTATTAAATCTTAGTAAAATATTTAAAAACAACTCTTGTAAATACACACATTTTCGAAAATAACATTTTATAAAATTTTTATGGAGGGGTCCATCATTTACAGGACTAATGACCCTGTAAATTATAACTATTTAAAATAAAATTATTAAATTAAATGGTAAACTTATGTATAATTTGAATGATAATTAGCTCTATTATTGAAGTAGTTATAATGGGAAAATAGTATAGAAAAGGAACCTTTGACAATTCAAAAAGATGTTTCCGTTTACGAATGAAAAAACAAAAAAGCATGAAGTCAATTAATTTTATTTCCATAATCACAGGTGGTATTTTTAGATTGCTTCATTTTAAGAACAGGGGTTTTATTTTTTCCTGCAAGGGGCCCCTTTTTAAAGTAAAAAAAAAAAAAACATATATCAGAGTTATTTCCAAATTCCTTAAGTGAATTGCATGTAGCTTGCCGCTTTCTCAATATAAAACGTATATTAATAAGTTTCGATCATGTTTTACCCCATGATGCATAGCGATGATTGGTCGTCCTGAATAAGCTTTCAGTTAGTCATTTCTCCTCATACATATCTAAAACTTTTCAGTAAACACATTATGATGACTTTGTATATTATCGTACTTAAATAGTCGTAATTGTTTTATAATTAAAATGTCATCATTTGAGTGCTTGAACAAGGAGAAACTTTCAAGAACGATTAAATCGTCGATATGACACAGACAGTGCTTGTAGAAATCCATTACATTTTATTTTTAGATACTTTTCAAACTTACTGATTAATCATATTCAGTACATTTTAATTGCCTAAAAGGGAAAGCAGTAATAGTATATTTTAACGGGTTGCATATTTTGGCAATTACCACTCCGGTAGAATCTTACTTTAATTTATCAACAAGCTGCCTGAAATGGTAATGTTAATTGAGTGTGCCACCTATGAATGACGTCATAATCCCATACAAGTCATAGTAATGGATTGCTGCTCTCATACTAATGACTTTCATAGACATTATATATCTAGCAGGTAATGAAAAGTTACCACGGTTTCATGAGATATCACTTTAATTAATTGCATTGGTATATACGATTTAAAATAACGAAAACTCTAATAACGAAATAATTCCGGTTAAAATTTTAAAATCTAATGTATTTAATCTTCAAAAATTTTCAAACATTTTATATAGACATTTTGTTACTTAAGCTACGTTTTCCTAGCTCCGCGACTGGGCTTTTTTCGCTGCGTGCTCCGTGCTCCGTAACTGACGAAACCACCGGTTCTCTGTAAACCAATGGAGGTGTCTTCCTAGCTACGCGTTGCGTGCTTAAGCCTTAACCGCGCTGCGTGGTCTTTGCTGCGCGACTGGGAGCACTGCCTCGAGAGCAGTCAATCACGCACCGCGCAGCAGGGCTGACGACTGTGTGTATATTATTATTATTATTATATTATACACTTTCATGTTAACTTGAACAAATTTAGATGAATCAAATTAATACTTATAGTAAACAGATGAGATAATGTACACGTTCTACTGATGATAATACAAATTTTTAAATTTTGCGTTTTTAAACCTGAGGTAGTGAACATTAAAATAAATAAACTCTCTTTCCCTTAATTACTAAGCTACAAAGTTTGCTCACATTCCAAAGTTTTTTTCTGATACAGAGCTTTTATTTTAATTGAGTAGTAAGCTCCATTAAAGTAATCAGTAAAACTGCTTCTTACTTTAAACCCTTCTGCTTTAGCATAGCCTCCGACATAAGCCAAAGGGATCATGTTTTGTGTAGGAAGTTCGTGCTGCGGATGAGTCACCAGTCCTTTGGGGTTGCGTGCAATAAAGTCATCCCTGATCCAGTTATGAAGACAGCAACTTACGAATATGACTAAATCGACTGTTTCTGGTTTCAAGTTTATTGGTGTGAAAAAATTCTGAAAATGTGACACAAAATACAAAATGCATTTTCAGTTACTCTTCTAGCACGACAAGTGGCGTAGTTAAATTGTCGTTTATGAACATCTGCGATTGCTTGTTTGTGCGTGTAGGGTTTCACGAAATGATTATTCAGTTTAAATGCTTCATCTCCTACTGCAACAAATGGTAGCTTAATTTCAGAAGAAGGTAGGTTTTCAGGAGGTGGTAAAATAGTTTTTCTTGAATCAATTTCCCCATTTTAGACTTTTTTAAGATTCCAGCATCTCCTTCTTTGCCGTATGCTCAGACATTGATGAGTACAAATTTGCAGTTTGCGTCAGCCATAGCAAACAATACAATGGAGAAAAAGTTCTTAAAATTGTGAAAAGGGATCCTGAATGAGCTGGTGCAACTATCATCACATGTTTTCCGTCTATTGCAGATATACAATTTGGGCCTCAATTGACCCAGAATTCTTCGGCTTTCTGTTTCCAATAAATTTCCGGTGGTGGTGGCAAATGCACATATTCTATTTTGTCCTTGACAACCGTCTAAACGTCTAGGACAAAATTTGATATTGTAGACGCAGAAATTCTGTATTGGAAAGCCAATGATCGGTATGATTCTCCCGTAGCCAGAAACCTGAAAAAATAGAATTGTATAAAATTGTATAAAAGAGTAACAGCAATGTCGACATTCTCGTCCATTTCCTCGTCTGCGAAGAGCACAATAACTTTGCCAAAACATTCCTTTTCCGGTCCATATCAATGAAAACTGTACATTTTTTTCAAAAGATGAAACGAGACGAGGAGAGACTTTAAGTCGCGCGTTACGCTGCGTAAAATGACAAATCCTAGGAAAACACATTTGCGCTGCGCAGTATTTAAGTACGCTTCAACTAAACACGCTGCGCACTTGGCCTTAATTACGTGGCACGCAGCAAGCCCAGTCGCGGAGCTAGGAAAACGTAGCTTTAACTCCAATACCTTTATCTTGATTACTCTCTTAAGTTTACCTGTATATAAGAATAAATTATCTTATCAAGGTTTTTTTTTTTTTTTTATAAGTAAAAAAGTAACAACCGGAAAGCAGTACAAAGAGAGGAAAGATAGTATGACTGGTGATGCTCAAAATACTATATCTATCCAAATTAATTAACAAGAGAGCAGCCTATTTCTTTTATAACTGGTCAGACTCGCTGAACTCAGCGCGCAAAGATGGTAATCAAAGACATAAGGGGCTAAATATTCACTACTCACTCAGAGAACCCCAATTACAACTCCCTTAAACATTTTGGAAAGAAGAATTATTTGAAGAAAATAAGAATTCGTAAGTGATAAATATTAAAGAATAATTATTTTCCTATATAGATTACTCCACATGAATACTGAGTAAGAATGAGGTTGTAAATGAACCATAACTTAATCAACAATAAGAACTGATTTTTCTTGATATAAGTCATTAAATTATATATAATTAGTTATGAATTTTTATTGTTAAAAATAAAGTATAATAAATATTATTAGGTTATATTATATGGTAATGATGGTGCTGTTCAACATTACCAAAACTTTACATTGATAGTTCTGTTGTTAATGTACATTCAATTTTTAATTTTTTCGATCACATAAAATTCTGTGTACATAAATATAAAATAATATTAACTAGTAGTAAAGCTAACAATATCGTACTTGTATAATATTAGAGCTGGAAGAACACCAGAGTATTCTCGTGTTCAATATACAAAAGTAGGAATTGTGTAATGGAAGCAAATATAGGCTGAGGCCGCAGTGTTATAATAACCTCGTTACTCCGCTAATATACTTTACATTTTTTCCCTCCTTCCATTATTTCTTGCACATTTTTCAGATTTATTTGAAATTTTATATGAGTCTTTATAAACATTTTAGCTTTACTGGGATTTAATGGCTACATTTCCATATGAGACTGGCAAAAGTTCCATTATAAACCTAAATGTTAAAGAATGATATCAATTTTACGAAAATATTTATCGAAATAATTAAATTGAAAAATAATATAGCAATACCTATAAAAATCGATTTTTTCGTTACCATGTTTCAGAAGGTGACTGATTTCTACTATGGTTTTAGTACATATAATTATGACGGTCATTGCAATTGAAGTATAATGCAACAGACGTGGATTTTTACTTGTTTTTATTTGGTGCATTAATGGTTTTTAATATGAAAATGGAGCAGTTGTTACTTTACTATTACAGGAAACTAGCTTTGACTGGGGGGACCAGGCATCTCAAAGTCGCGTAGCTCCACGTGAGATCTCTCAATACAGGGTTTGATGAAATGTTTTCTCTTGTGCGTAACTTTGACTTTGATGCAACTGGTTTTTCCTAGACCTGCATTAAACCTGGCATCCCACCACACAATGATCAGATTCCGGTATACTTCTGCGTTGTGATCGGGAAGTTAACATACAACAGGAAGGCAACTCGGTGATAGGCATGAAGGAGGAAATCACCTTCGAGCAGCACTTATTTACTTAAGATGTGGAATCTGGTATCGTGTCCCTTTGTGATGTCCAGAAGAAAGAGGATTCAGTCTTGGTTTACGGATGGTATACAGGCCACGGCATGTAAGATACACCTCCCTGTTAGCTCTATCCTTGTTAACTGAGATAATGAAGTAAACTCAATTATTTACTTGGACGACAACAAAGTAGATTTATTTTAAAAGAGTTGTTATGCAATAGCTATGCCAAGAACATAAGGAAATAAAATAAGTAAATTAACTACTAAAAGTGAACGCAACCTGCTCTAACTTGTTAGACCACATTATAGTAGACAGGTCGGTCGAGAGCGAGAGGACCGGCGTCGTGACGATCAGGGATCTTAGAAGGGTAAATATATCTGACCACAACTTGATATATTGTTCTCTAAAAGTTAAGAAAGAGAATAAAGGGCCGAAAACGATCACCTACAGGGTTTTTTATTGAACCCAGGATGTGCTGTTGAAGCTGTAGCTGAGATTGACTAGGAGAGAGCAATGGACTTATGGAGTTGATAATATTGAGTACTTTATAACTACCTTTGTGAGCATTTTGGAATGGTAATTTTCCTTCATCTGCAACTATTTATTGGATTAACATCACCAGGTGACATTACAACTTGTGGAAATGTTTAAGACACGGGATATTCCAGGCTAATTTCAGGACTACCAACACAACATTTGAGGGGGATTGCATATACCACACTACTTAGCAGGCCGTACACAACTGTGTTCAACAAAACAACATGATTCGAACATTAAGTCTAATATTATAGATGTAATCTTCATATTAAGAAAAGGCTGAAACGCTGAAAGTGTTGGCCTTATGCACGCCCAAATTTGTCATGGAAACTGATCATAACATACACAAACATCGAAATACAACTTTGAGACTGGGAGATAAAGAATGTAAGTTTATGAAAACGCGCCCAAATATTTTGTAGACACGTGAATACATCCCAATATACATCATGAACATTAGTACGATATTGGATATGAAAACAATCATTATCTTTATGAACTACGAACTTTTGAACCTAAGGGGAAAGTTAATATTTTAAAATATTCAAAAGGATATCTTTATGTGTAGAATTACCACAGAGTCGGTGTATCACAAAGAGATTTCTGTAGAGGAAAACAAAGAGGGAGATAATTTGAAGATTCATGAGTCTATTGAACAATAAGGCTGGAGGTTAAAATGAATAAATTTGTCTACGGAATTGCTACTATTTTTCCGAACACTCGCGTTATTTCTGTTTGTAGCTAAACAATATATTGCCTAGTCCAATTACTATTTAGCTATTTATTCAAACTATGAAATTCTTGTATTTGTAATAAAATCATTAATAGGTACTAAATTATTTCAAGCATGAGGACAAAGTAAGTTAAGTTGTTTAAATTCAATCATAAATCATTGTAAACCGAATAACTATTGCTGTGTGGATTTTTCTTCATTCACATGTAGAATTCTATTCAATATTCAATTTTACTTATCACACACTCCCTTAGTATCACCGAAAATATAAAAATAAGACATATGTTTTAAAAAACCCGAAAATACTTCATGACATGCTGTCATCATAATCGCTATTTTTCATACTTTATTGGGTATGTAAGTCATTGCTTTTGTTACCTCATGGCAGAGATCTGAAAAAAATGCTTGCACACAAGTAAGGATTTTTCAGTCCGTTCACCTCAAACGTTTTGTTTCTTTTCGACTGCATTAAATACACGGCACAGCTTGTTTTGATACGTAAAATAAAGTATTACTATGGAGAACTACCGAGTGGTAAAAGTTAAATAAAAACTTTATAATTATATTGTTTTCTGTATGATAAAAACAGTTTCTCTCTACATGAAGCAAAAGTGTTAGGAGCTTAATAGTATTTTGTACCTCGGCTTTAACTCGTTTGTAAAACACACGTGTGCTCCTAGATAGATACTACTTTATAATTAAAAAGGAGTCTTTTATATTATATAACCGCATATCTTAATAGGTTGTATTTTAAAAAATATACACCGATGTAAAAATAACTTATATTAAATTTACCTGAAATTATTTATAGAATGAAAGGTTTTACTTGTTTATCGTAAACGCAAGGCAAGAACCTCGCAGTGCCTTATAAAATAAGGAAACAATTCTTAATATAATACCTTGGTTTAATCTGACAAAACAATATATTATCGCCTGAACTGCTCTATTGGAAGACGGTTCAAGAAATTTTATCATCCGATAAGAATGCAGGCGTATAACAGAAATGCCTCCGGCAATCAGCTCTGGGCTCAACAGCTCAGCTTGAATAGCGACGAACGAAAACATCCCTCGAGATAGTACCTGTCAATAAAATATCAAAATCTACTTCCATATCATCGTGTATGCATAGCAATGTTTTTAGAAATGTAGTCGTATAATATAAAATACATTCAAAAGTAAGTTTATTTCTTCCGCATAATTTCCACAACCTATTTTCCATACCATCAAAAATTAATATTAGGTAAGATGCATTGAAATTAGGGCAATGCAATATTTGTTCCAAATATTTTTTAACAATTATTTCCTTGCACTTATAAAAGATTTGATTATTACATTTCATAGCATTGTGTTTAAATTGATTAAGAAATGATAATACAGTATGAACTTTAAACATTTCAAATCTATTCTCCACATATTGCTCTAAATTTTTTTCTAATACTGATAAACTTAAATAATATGATGTAGTCAGTAAAACGTTCTCATAAATAACATCGAATAACTTTAGCAAGCAAATTTAGTACTATAAATATTGTATGATATTATGCTCTTGGCAGCGCGCTGCTCTCATGTATTCAATCTGACAAGGAGACATTAGATATGACAATAACAATGAGATAGGTGACGCATATGTCAGTACTATAATGCAGTTTGATTATATCAATAGGATATATTTAAGTTTAACCAATTCAATAGACTAACATACATGACATTTTTCCGGCTCAATCCATTTAGAAACTTTGCATGCACAGTTAAATTATTGAATTATTTAGGCCTCATTATGTATAATCATATTTAATACCCAGTTTTGGTTTAAAATTATATATCTAAGAACACGCTCATATGAAATTAGATTCTCTTATCTTAATTGATGAAGTTATTCATAAAATGGAGTTTCTTTGTTAAATGAAGTTTCCATACAGTTATCAGAAGATACTACAATAATGCCAACTGCATACGAATATATCACTTCTGAAATCTATTAAGAACATATCTTTGTATACAAGAGTTTAGCAGAATCAATTCTTTATCATGCCAAGGATATATGCTTATTTAGTGGATAGTGAGGCCAGGATCAAAGGTAAAGTCACGAGGTAAAGTCTGACATTTTAAGAAGATTATAAATTATTGTCCTGATTATAGAAAATTTGCCTTGTATGTAAAGTATAATTTCGCTGCAGGTGGCAGGACTGGGCAAATTTTTAGTGTTGAATTTTGGTGTATTGTATTTTGTGACCACAAGCGGATTTGTTGTTTTAAACAATGAAAGACAAAATTAGATACTTTCATAGTATCTAACATATGGTTTAGTAACATTTTTAGTAAAAGTTTGTAAAACAGTTGAATATAAAAATATAATTCCTTAGGTACCATTAGTATCTAAAGCAACTTTTAAATTACACCGAACGAAATTAACAATCATTTTAGGCCAATGCATATGCTAACGTATATAAAGTGTTTGGCAAAACATTTTAATCTTATGTCCGGTTTGCATTTATTTTAATTAGAATACCTTAGGGTTTAAGTCTAATACCTTGGTGTGTACTGGAAAATACAGTAACTGTTATACACTTAATAATATATCTACACATTAAATTATACTTTAACTTTCGCACGTTTAAAAAAAGAAGTAACAAAAGTGTCAATAATTCGTCAATAATCCGTACTAAGTCTCTAGCTGCTATGATAAACAATGTGATCTTCGGGGAAGTCGATCCCAGTTTATTCTAGCTATAGTCAACGTAAATGTAGAAGAACTTACTTAGTTTTAATTTATGTGCCCTTTAGTACACAGAGTAACTCGCATGTAACATTTTGTTTTTTTTTTAAGTATTACAGCGCATTCTGTGCCGTATAATAAAATTAACTTATGTAACCAAACTCCAACTCGCATGAAGCTCATGTACAGTTTTTTACATATTTTAATTTACACTGTTTATTTCTTTCTGGGATTCTTTGCTCTGGCAAAATTAGACCTTTAATAACTCAATATTGAAGAATTAACAGTAATAGTTATTCTAGAGCAGAAATACTAGACCTTTCACTGAATACAAAGTACATGTACCTTACATGATGTATCCTGACAGGCTTTGCTGAGGTTCGAATCTCAAGTCATAGACCATTTATTAATTCTAATATAATATTTTAATATTTGATACTTTCAGATGTTAAAGTCTCATATAATTATACTCAGCTTGATTAAAACTTATTTATTGTCCTTTGCTACCATAGTTACCCAAAAGGAAAAGTTTTACTAACGTTCAGTCAAATTTCATGGAGTGACACGTAACGTAACGGAATTCAATGTTAAATATAATCGATTCTTGTCATTAAATCTTAAAGTGACTTTTGCTACAGTATTTTTTCCTTTTTGCTATGAATAAAAGTTATGTAAAAAATTCTGTTTACTTATTATGTTTACTCTGTATTTTCTTGCTTCCATCAAGATTCACCATAAGAACAACGTAAAAATATTTGCTTACGCTCATTAAAATATCATAGAGAAACCATAATCTAACTCATTATTGATCATACACAAATAATGCTTGGATAATGCTGGATTGATATTTTTAGGAAATGGAAATTTTCAGTTCTCTCGTATCATAGGCTTCCTAAATCTCAGCCAAAATAAATGAAACGAAATACAAATGACTTTTCACAAGTTTAAGCTAAAAATGTGTTTGTGTCAAATTTGTTAAGCTTTCTTTTTACAATAAAACGTGTACAATACATTTATATGTACAAAAGACATGTCTATTTCTGATTCAAAACTATTATGGGGTACCACCACATTACGTCTTAATACCTGTTTTTTAAATTACTACGACGTCTTAGTATACTCCCAGTATTCTGTCCTACAATAACTAAATTGGTACTGAAGGTTTTGGAGCTATTAACATTATTAATCAAGCCAGATAAATTTGTTTATTTCATTGATACCTTTTTATGAGTAACAATGAAAGATTATCTTCACAAAACAAGATTATCTTCCAGTGACCATCGCTTATTTTCGAGAATTTTTACTAAGGCATTTAATAAGGACATGTCTAAGACGTATCTATACGTTATTCTATCAAGTGCAAAGCCGTTGTTAACTGTTAGGTTTATTATATAATGGAATCAGCTGTTGTATATAAATCATTATAAAATAATTAACTCTTCAAAAGTGACAAATTTGTCTTCTTTTCTAACTATCAGAATGTATTCCTGACGGAGAATGTGGGAGGCAAACATTCCAAGTAGGATTATCCTTTCAACTCTTAAACCGGAATTTCCACTGGATCTAGTTTAACGATGGTAACCTGAACAACGCGCACTGTTGCTGAGCTTAGCGAGCTTATCACTCCAGGTCAGGGAGAAAATTCATTTATATATGGGAACATCAGGTTCTATGAAGGTGCATATTGGTCAATTGGATTTAACTCAGCGTTAGCAATTAGAGATAAGCTTATTTTGAGCATAGTGTAAAAATATGCCTAACACGAAATTTGATACTAGGTAACTTAAGATAAATGGCCAAACAGGCACCATTGACTTTACAAATATTATTATTAATGGTTGATATTTGAAAGACAGTTCGAGCAACAATAATCAGTTTTACGTGCTCTAAGTCCCACTTTTGTGACTGTATCCTTGCTTGGTAAACTTAGTTCTTTGTAGGCCCTAATGGAACTCCATTCCAAGCAGTTCACTCCTGTAACTGATATATATATATATATATATATATATATATATATATATATATATATATATATATATATGTACAGCCTTAAGAAACAAGTATATATACTTATTTCATGTAATATTTACAGTAAATTTAATTAACTTCCCGTTTTCCAAAAGCAATCTATGCTTGACACCGCAAAATTTTGTCAAAAACTGCCCATTTTTTAATTTTATAGAATAATTGTGCAACACGCTTAGAAAAACATTTTAAGCGAAATAAATAAATTTGATGAGAAAAAAATTTAAGTATCTGCTTCAGAAATGAGGGAAATGTACATTTAATCATTAAACCTAATCTGCAATGTATTATGGACTTCATATTGAAAATTGTATTAGCTATATTTGCCTTCTTAAACTAGTAAATCTTGTTCCTCGGCAGTCAAAAATTTTGCATTTAAAGGCTAACTGAGCAAAATACTATAGAGTCAGTACTGACGTAAATGGGAATTTACATTTATTTAGGTTTTTAAAATTACAATGCATTTAAGTTTTCATAATAAGGTCTTTACATCCTGTAAATAATCCTTACTTACATGTATAATGTGGTGAGAGATAGAAATGTTAAACTGTGCGAGACTAGAGGCAAGAACAAGTTCCGCATACAACAATGCAGAACTAAGGTATTCAACCTAGTCCCGGCACAAGTTATATGCATTGACCAAATAGCTTTGTATGCGCACGAATATTATCAGTTATCAATTCCAACCAATGTAAAACTTAACTATAACACTTTGGTGCCTATGGTTTCTATTCAGTTCACAAGTTGATATTAAGTCGCTGGTAAACATTTAAATTAAATATTAAAATTTAATATCATAACTGAAAAATGTCTCTAGTAAACTTTACAAAAATGTGGTTTTAAGTGAATGAGTCATGTATTAATATGTGCCGATTCGTAGGTATAATACTAGAGAACTTAATACTTTTGACACTTAAGAAAGAGAGTAAATTTCAATAGCCAAACATAGTATTCTATTTTTGTAACACAACAATGACATATTACGGAACCCTTATTATACTTTCAAACCATCCATTTCAAATAAGAAACTTTAAACAAATAAATAAATACTGGGATTATTGCTTTAAGTAGAGCAGTACACGACATAGTTTTTAAGATCCCACCTTAGTTTCAAACTTTAGAAATTAAAAATAAAATACGCGTAGAGGACAAAGTAGAGATTTTAAAGAAAAATGAAGAAAACAAGTGCCTCCTGTTTAGAACTTTTGCATGACTGTAATAACTATAAAACATCTCATAATGAGTACTTAAAAAGTAGTTAAGTAGATTGTTTTGTAAATATTGCTGGTAAGAGACATGAGACCACGTAAGAAGGGAGTTTTTGACTTACTTGGAGTTTACTTATTTGAAAGGCAAGTAAACCTGAACGCTTCTGTTAAAAATAAAAATGAAGTTACATAAAAATAGGTTTATCAAAATTCCATAATATAATTATTTTAAGCAAACAAAATGTGTTGCGATACAGAGCTTTCACATATAAACTGATTTTAAAAAGACTTTTTGAACATTTTCCTATGATTAAATTGGATAACTCCCTGCATTTAGAAGTATTTTGCAAGTTTAAATTGCTTATAAAACTATTGGTATTACTAATACGGTTCTAATATGTGTCAGAGGTTTACTTCACCAATTTCATCTGAGATTGTTGTTACATTTTATTTATATCACACAGTATCTATCTGAAAATTAAAATATTACTACGGTTTGTTATTATTTTTAGTTTTTAAACCAAGAATAGAATGACCAATTATAAGAATAACTTACTAAACGAAATGATCCCTCAAGACGGCAAGAATACTTTATGGACAGTGAAGAGCAGGTAATGCAGGTGAATGATGTCTTTCTGAACTTTGGATGGATGATGTGATTCATGAATATCTCCATTGATTTATGAGGCACAACAGATTAAATTATAAACAAAAAATATATATACACTCTATTGGGTATCTGGCATTTATAAATAAAAAAATCAGTAATGAATATATTCTATAGGTTACAAATTAATTGGCTGTCTTAGGATTTAAAAATAGTTTACAAAAAATTTAAGGTGCCAAGTCACTTAATATATCTTTATTAGTTTTTTATTGATAATACCGATAGCTAATTCTATCAGTATGATTCCAAAACAGGCTATGGACGGTGAGTGAGGCATAAGAAAATAGTAAAATTTTATATAAATAGTTCTACTAATTTATATTTTAATAATTACCCGTAAAGCTCCAATCCTAGATCAAGAGTCACAGTTCCATAAAAGTATTGATAAAATAAGTTTTACATAATAAACAGAGTTATGAATCTGTGTTTGTTGTCTTATTTAATGTGGTTTTGACTTTATATTATTCCTGAATTTAATAAAAAAACTGTTTTGTACTTTCTAATTTACCTTTACTTGTGAGTAATTTGTTTCTCTCTGTTTTAACAGATTAAAATTTTCCAACACAAAAATAACCCAATCGTTAGTAAAAAAGCATTATTCAGACCTAATTTATTTAATTTTCAGAATGCTTCTCACTCAGTCCTATACCTCATTGATCTATTCAGCAACTAACGAACAATAATCAATACCTAATAAAATATTAAAAATTTTGAAATATTTTTTACATTAAGTTATAAGATTACAAATACCATAACGGTGACATGCTCCTCAATAAAAACATATAATAATCTAGTAACTGCAGATCACTGTAGTTATGAAATGCATATTTTTTAGATTCTATATGCTTAATTATATGGATTATCAATATATAAACATCAATGTATTAACGAAGCAATATATTGTTTAATGAACTTCATAACTCACAGAAGAGATGAACGTCATCTCTAATCACCCAGCGCTGAGAACATTGCAATAATGATAGACTAAAGCGCTTATGAAAACCGCTTACCTGGTAATAAGTGTCACAAGCCTGATAAAGGATGTGATAATCACCTACCCAACGATCCTTTGCTCTCTCTTCCTGAAGTTTAATGAAAGCTATGGGATGGTATAGTTTTAAGTATAAATAGGGTAAAATGGTATTTAGAGCGTGCTTGTGTTTATTTCTCAAATATAACATATTAGTCATAAAATATTACAAGATAATATTCTATAAATGATATATATATATAATGAAAGAAGTATATTTTACGCTTTATTTTAGTTTATCTACATAAAAAGAATTCTAGTACCACTATCAGCCATACTGCTTCCCATATTAATTACAATATTTATGAAAATAAAGATAACTTAAAACGGTAATTATGTAAATAAATAAGATTTTATATGAACTAATGAAAACTAATAGCATTACAATTACACATGAAACAGTGTAAAAACTTTAACCTCAGCGTTAAAAAATCATCAAAGAAAAATAGAACTTTGCATAGCAAATATGACCGGAACCAGCCGCCCCAATGTAGGCAACGCCAAAGTTTAAAAATAAAACTTTGGAATTAAATTGTTTGATTGTGTAAGTAATTTAACATTCCAAATTATAAAAAAGACAAAAAGGAAGTTACAATTAAATTCTAAATGAATTTAAAGTTGTATTTTGTTATAAAAGCATAAAATAAGTATCCAAATCTAAACTTCTCTCTCTGATAACAAATATGGATTAGTTAAAACTATCAAGTTTTATAAACACAACCTACAGTTTTTAAGTAACAACGTGTACTCTAAAAGAGGGAGGATGATTAAAACGCATATAGAAAATACAAAAAAATTAATATCATGTAAATATAGTTACATGGAAAGGAAAATGCTGCACACGGGCCATCACAAAAAATACACTTTATAATAGACCTATGTAAAAGTTATTTTAATACGCGATAAAAATGTTAAATAAAATTAAAAAGTAAGAAAATCAATTAGTCACTGAATGCACCCTTTTAATCATAATAAGCAATAACGCAAGCCAAGAACCAAATAATCAGCCAAAATATAACCTAATATAACCCAAATATAATATAAGTCGTTTTTGGTAAAAGATATTTTATTGGGTACATAGAGAACTACGTGTATCATCTGTTTTTTTTAATTTAAGTGATAAAAAGAATTAATTTACGCTTGTTTCTATTTTATTAAATGTTATAAAAATTATATTGGAATGGAATTATTACAGCTCGTTTTGAATTACTCAATAAATATAAGTGCAACAGCAATACAAATTAAATAAATACCAACACTAAATACAAATTCTTCTGAACAAACTTCCACTAGCAATGTTAATTAATTACCACAATCACACAAATTTATTGAATACTAAAAGGTCATATCGATTTCAAGAAAAAAGTATACCTATATACGGTGCTGACAATTTCAAAGGCTCGAACCGGGTTCTACTGGAAAGGAACTACAGAATATGAAGGCAAATGTAATAAATACTTTCTTGTGGTAGAACAATAATTTTTATGCATCCTCAGTCATATGATTATTTCTTAATATATAGTTTTTCTAGGTTTAGAAACAATAAACTTTAGAAGAGAAATAGATCTACTGTCATTTTTACTGATGTCATTGCTATAGGCAGGAACTCTCAATAGTACCAGTAATATTACATATTATGTATACAATTCTGTAAACCATCTTGATGTAGAATGATAAAACATCTTAGTAATCTAAAATACCATAAATATTCATATGAATTCTCTCATAATCGTAGTGTTCTGTCATAAGTGAGATATTAGCGCTGATTACTGGATAATTATGAACAGTCCCACTTCACCTGTTGGTGAAAGGCTTCGTGTCACAGTCCGGTCTCTCGGCAACCGTAGTGTTTATAATCTCAGGGATTTAATTCTTTTTAAACTCAAAAAATAATTTCAGTATGTGAACAATTTAGTTTAGCAAGTACTTCCGATCTATTCCCTAAAAATGATGTTTAACGTATCTACATTACGATATATGACACAGCTTGATTAGAGTTGTATTAATTAAAAATATTTCATTATAAATTAAGCAATTTATTCATACTTAACCACACACACACAAACACACACACACACATATATTTACATATCTTAATTTTTGTTTGCCTAAGGAGAGGATAGATTTTCGTAAAATTACTTACGTAAATTATTTACGAAAAATAATTACGTCATCTAAACAAACAAAACGGATTTTACTTTTTTCTGACTAAAAACTCGTTACGGGGAAACTGGCTAGTCAAATTTCCAAGTAAGCCTATCTTTCCATCTACTGAACCGGGATTTCCACTAGATTGAGTTTACAGGCGGCAAACTGAACCACACACTCTGTTGATGAGATTAAAATACCTTTTATGAGCTTTTCATTGTCACAATAATAACCGTATCTCCTTTATACTCATCAGGAGTTGTTGATGTAGCATTTTAAATTTCTTAGTTGAGTGTTAGAAAAACTTATGACTCGAGAAATATAGAACATTACATTTCTGTATGTATTTCCGCACAAATTTTGTTGCTATAAAAAACTTTCCTACATAAATTTCATTCCGATAGAGAATTGTTATTTTATATAGGCGCATCATCTGTTCTACGTGTTTTAAGCCATAACTCCATACCTATAAAAATCATTAATAATATTTTAATATGAAAATATTGATTACATATATGTAATTTTTCTTTTACTTAGAAACAGCATAAAATAAAAACAGTTACATAATCTTTAGAGAATAAGATAAAGACACTACAAAGTTTATCAAGTAGTTTGCCTGTCTAAGGTTGTCTGCCGTTGATTTAATACTTATTCATATGTCCGGAATTCAGTTTTATGGTGAAATATTATCTCAACACTGCGAGGCTATTTATTACGTTGAACAGTAATAGCTAGTGATTTATTATGCTAACACAGTATGATATGGTTTGTTAATATGAGAGATTTATAAAATGTAATCTTTATAATCAATAAAAAGTGAGCATTGTAAACAATTGTATTAAGTAACTTTTATTAGATTTCTGAGACAAGGATTGAAATTAAAAAAATAATAACTTTGTGAGTTGGCTTCAGGCCTTGAGTCGAAACAGTTTATGATACAAACAGCTTAGCTGTAATTGGTTCGCCGGGAGCGAGTTTCATTGTGTTGGTAAAGCGCAGTGAGCTGCGCACCCTTTATAGAAATTGGTCGATAATAATATGGGCCTATTGTTATTTTGTAGTATTGTTTCTATCACTAATATGCATCTTCACAGAGTCTGATTTTGATCTCAATTTATTATAAATATTTGCTTTTGCAATGCTTGTATTTATAAATTAATAGATTTTGAAATAGAATATTCATAGATTTTCTTTGAGTATTGTAGATCTCATCCAACTCTTACGAACTTTTGAAAGTAGTAAAAGGGTCCGGGAATGGACGAACTGTAATGAGAGGTTTACACTGTAAATGCATTACATTAAATATATAAAGATCTAAAGATGGCATTAAGTTTGCATATCAATCAAGCTGTAACATCTACAGACTGCATGAGTATTTACAGCTATTGTGAGATTTACAGACAATTCAATCACCCTACACTTTTCCAATAACAGTCACATCGCGCTATCTACAGTTTCTGGGACTAACTAAGAGGAGTTGTCCTTCTGCTTCTAATTTAGATCAGATTTAGAATATCCACATGTTATTATACAAATTAAAAATAAATTTTAGGAGTATCTTTCATAAGTATACTCGGATAAGTATTTTTATTTTCATCTAAATTCTGATTTAAAAAAACACTTACTAATACTGTAGAAACATAATGCACGATAAATAATGTCATGCTGTTTTGTGTGCTGCTTAATCATACAGTTATTCCAAAGATGATCGAGCTTATCAATGTATGTATAGAAAAGAATATTACAAACGATATTCTTGCTATATTTATTTACTTGCTTGCCATTTCTCTAAGGTCTAATACCTGAAGTAATATTTTGAAAGTTTACAATAAACTATATAGGATACCTAGAACAGGTTTCAACATTTGTCTTAAGGAATAGGTTATCTCGATCAATTACAAATAACGACGGACACAAACATCATATGGATTGGTTGACGTTTGGTTCTTTGACTGGCAGAGAAAACTGAGTTATTAATAAAACATTCTTATAGTGTACTCTTGTAATGAAAAAACTCTATCACCTTTGTAGATTTAAACAAAAATGCACTTTTAGTATCTATTGCAGTTCGTTTTTGTTGAGGAAAAAGTAATAATTGGTAGCTAATATATATTTAATTGCAATTGATATTTTTTCACGTGCCTTTTTTATGTTTTTGGGATTTGAGAGTGTTTACGATTGTAATATAAATGCATTTCAAACCAAACGTTCCAATATATTGTTAAATTTTCAAGAAGAGGTGTTCCGCCTTGTAGGTTATAAACAGGTAGGTTATATGCTTGATAGGGACTGTTCACACTGCAACCCTTCACCTGAGTCTGGGAAATCTGTTGCTGAAAAGTCTATTCCTCATCAGTCCGCATAGCACTATTGTCAATACCAGTTAACGTGTTTGGGAAAATTTTAAAATATTATATTTTATTATATAATTTATATTTTATCCGGATTTTTTCAGCTCGTCTTTTATAATTTATTTATGTTATGTATAACTCTAACGTAGACATTTACACTTAAAATCAACGGTCTATACCATAAAAATACTTTCTGGCAATGTAGGATTTCAAAAGTTTACAAAGTATATACGGAATACTTGATTTCATTCTTTTCTTTTTTGTTCCTTTTAGATATATTTTCAAAAAACTTTACTGCGGCACAAGGATGTGCTTATACTTTAAATGGCAACTTTATACTAATATGTCTCATTATAATACTACTTTTTCAAAGTTTTTAGTTTTTGACACAATGTTACCAATTCCAAAAGGATTATATCATTACGAAAGTACAGCATATTTAAAACATGTTTTAAGTTATTGTTACGGTAAAGCATTAGTGAAGTCTTAGTTTAGGTGTGTAAAACTATGTCTAATAAAAAATTGCTAAGCACCTCCGATCGTGTTATTTTGTTAACGAATCCACAGTTTCTTCATTTCATGATGGAGAACAAATATAACACTTCTGCACAATTTTTTTCCATATTTGAATACGAATACGCTACAAGATAGGTAGTTTTCGTCTAACATTTGAAACGTATACCTAAATGTTTCCCTATGTCAGGTGTCATTCATTATTCTTACAAGTTTATTTATACCGAGACTTTTTTGTTCCCTTCAACATGTAGGTCAGTTCGTTCTCAAGAACCGTGCGATCAGACAAACAGTTACCCAGAGATGAAGTTTAACTATTCCCTCGAGTGATAGGCTTAGCTAACACTCAGCCATCAAATATGTATTAGATTTTACGGAATATTATCAAAGACCAGAATTTAGATTTCGTGAAACTATAAAATTTGGTAAGAACAATTATTATTCATTTTATATTATTTTACTTTAAAGTCATAAATACCAAGTAATTAAATTTAGTCAATTTGAAATTCATAATTTTCTACGTGTGAAAATAACTATGTGCTAATTTTCAACACTCTACTCTGTTTGCAGTTATTGTTTGTGTGACAATTTATTACGTTATATAATCAACGTAATTAAAGGCAGTGAGAGTTGTTCATTATTAAATTATTAATATTTGTCCTACGGATCAGTTACGCTGTAATCTCTGCTATTCATTATGTGGGATTATTACAATACGTAATCAAGGGATCAGTGTGTAATATCATATAACAAAATAAGTGTTCTAGTCCGGTGGTGTTATCGGGGAAAAGCGTATTGTTCTCTGTTACAATTTCAATTCAGGCGAGTTTTCTGTGAGGGTGAGAAACAGCAATTGTAGTACATGGAAATAAGGGATGTATACCAGTATGAATTTCAAATTTCCTGAGAATATATCACAAAAGTTACCATGTAGGCTACTAGATTTTTTGTAATTTATCTGCAAAGGTATACTATAAAAATAATTGTTATTGTAAAATGTATATAGATAATTCATTGAGGCACTAACCACTTAATTAAAACAGAAATTATTATTGGAGAGTAATATATAAATTAAGAAACTTTTACCTGCAGCTGTTTACACTAGTATTTGTAGTATACTAGTATTTGTATCTTGGAGCTAGTACCTAAGTTTTATTGCAATCATATTCCATTCATACAATATTTTATAATGGGCATTTAATCATTTGTAAATATAAAAATTTTTTGCAATGATATAACCGTTCCTATATTATAATGGTCTTATACGTTTACTGGCATATTAATTTATGGCCGGGGGATATTTTCTTCGTGTGACCAAGAACTATATGCTGATTTAGCTCTCTCATGATTCAGGGGATAGGTTATTTATGTAACAGGCACAATCGACGAGCTAAATAAGAACCTCCTTATTCAAAGGGGGTGCTATATCAGAACATGAATATGGTCACATGCTGCATCAACATGACAGCAAGAATATAGAGGTTCTAAGTCCAGAGGTTACTAATTAAGGCACACAGAGATGACTAACTACTTTGCATCTTAGAAGGAATTTAAATTCTTAGATGATAAGGTTCTTAAACTCAAAATGAAGTGCATCCCCAGACTAGATGTAAGAGACGCTGAATACCTCCGTAGTCTATGATCTTAGAGTCTAACTGCATAATCTAAGCACGCAAGCTGATTCCATATGACATCTATGGAGTAACATTTCCTGAGAAGAAATTGATTTGCAGCTACTTTAGTTTTGTTAAAAAATGCTAGATGGTAAATATTTACGGTTCATATATTTTCTAGCTTGATTAAAGTGGCAATTTTCCTTATCTTTACTAAGTTTCATACAGGTAATATAATAATTATTTACGTGGTTTACTGTCGTTTGGAAACCAGTCCTATACAAATAAAGTTGAAGGTTTATTAGTCTGTGTGACAAAATTTCGAGGCAGTAGAAAATGTGAGTATTTTTAATTAAAGTTAATTAAGATGCAAATACAATTATGAAAAATGTATACTCAAGGTGATAACAATAAACAGATTACATCTACTTTAAATAATATCAACCTTTATTTACTTATGTTTAAGCGGTTTTAACAAAATAATAGAAACAATGTACAGTGTATCAAATAATGAAATTTACTTGCTACGGAAATGCGCAATCACAGCTTATTATTCCACCACAAAGGCCACAGCTGCAGGCCTCTTCTTTAACGTTTCATCAAAAATTCATAACATTATTTATATATTACTTCCTTATAATATAAAGTATTATTTGCTTTTCACAGTGCTCTTTCTTAAGGCGGTTCTAATCGTAATTGAACTGTCACTCTGTCTCTAATTTAAATTATATAATATGTCTTGTAAAACTGTATGAATTTCCTTAAAAAAATTAAATTATTAAATTTAATTAATTTAAATTAAATTATCTTATAGGCATACATTTTTTTAAAGATTAATTTCTGTACAAACAGCTCATCTAGAAATACTCGAAAGGTAAGTTATTATTTGAACCATTCATAAGGAAACATTGGGTGGGAAATAAATAGGTTTGCATAGTTAGAACTAGATTAGAATTTTGAGGTGTTTAGAAAACAGAATATTCCAGAAGTAACTCAGAGTAGTTCATCTAGGATAGAGTGTAATACATATAAACAGCGTGATAAGGTAAATTCATCAGAAGATCTAAAAGGAGATACTTCGTTTTATTAGTAAAATATGCACATAGGACAAATTAAAAACAAAGTTTTACATGATTAACTTGATTTATAATACAAAAATCACTATTTTATTACAATAAAACTAGAAAATTGTATTTAAAATATGCAATTAGTTTTTGTGTATAGTAATTTATGGAAAAATAAATAAAAAGTTATATATATTATAACTTTTAATATAATAGTTAAAGTTATATAAAATTTTGAAAATGAGAGCAACAAAGCATCTCTAAACCACACTGAAGGTGGGAGGTACGAGTACATTACCTTGAGTGACAAAGATATAACCTGGAATGTGTTTGCTAAAAGCATTCTTCTTTAATTTTACCATGATCACAAAAGGGATGTTTTCCTTTGGTAAATATAACACAATGTAGTTGTACCACATGAAGAAACACCATGTCAGACAAATCTTGTTATGTATAAATTATATTTTGAAATAACCAAGAATTCATTGCTTTTCATTTGTAACGGATTATAATTTTAATTACCACACCGTCAAAACATCCTTTCACCTTTGATTCACCGGTTATGAGATCCATTATAAGAATATTTATTTATTTTGCCAAAAATGTTCCATTCAAAATTAAAAGCAACTTCCCCGTAAGCATTCTACTTGAGAGTTCATAGATTAAACTATCTAACCAACCAATTAGTCATCCATCAGTTGAAATTAGGCCGCTTTTTGCGAATTCTGAAAAATTAACCTACAATAAAACCTGATGTATCAAACCGATTAGAAACTTGAAATAAACCAATGCGGAGTCACAGTATAGTTTTAAGAAGTTCATCTAGCATGTTAATAAAAAAGGCCCACTCCCGTCCCTCCTTTTTCCGCTTTCTTGCTTCCATCGTGACGATCACCATTTACATCATCGATTTCATTTACAAAATTAAACCCTTGATTACAATTAAATTATAGGTGTCTTTATATTATGAATATATTATGAGTGTCTATTTACATATCTAAGGATTAAAATAAAAACCTACAAACTGTTCAGTCATGAACTATTTTCTAAAACTATAAGACGATATTTGTTGAAAAATTTTTTTTAATCTGAAAGAAAATAAAAAACTATTTACATATCAAATAAACTGCAAAAATCTGTAATATTTTTCTATAAATTGTTTGTAAAATAAACTATGTAAATGCGACTAGTATAAAACGTACGCTGATCACAAAGTACCCCAAATAAAGTTCTAAACCGTTTTCTAAAAATCTACAAAATGAAAATCTCAGAAATAAGACTAAGAGGATACAATGTCTAGTTCATAATGCTGTACTTCATTGTTATTCAATAGCCATATCTGATAAAAGCGTGATACTACAAGGTATAAATTGTAAGAACAATGTTTCGTGGGCTTAAGATTTATGCTTGAGATATTTTCTCACACTCTCAATTTTGGGAAATCTCCTTCTATTGTCACACTCAATACCTTTTCGATCTTTTAAGTAGATTTGAACCAATTAATATGAAGTAACATATTAAAAATCATAGAAAAATAACAGTTATTATCTTGAAATAAAACATTAATACATCAAAAATACGTGTTTAAGTATTGTATTTTAAATCTGCACTCTAGAAGCAGATTTCAACGTAACTGAATGGGAATCAAACGTGAAGGTGCGTAAATCCAGGGGATAACCGGGATATAACAGGGGTATTGTCTAACTCTACACACATACGGAGTGGACTTAGCATTACTTCCGTGTTGTCATGTACACTGACAACCATGGCTTAATTACACATAATAGACTAGCGTGAAAAGCTCATAACAATTGGAGTTTATTTATTTATTCAAACGGAATTCATCTTCAATTTTATATTATAGCTTAGTTACATAGTTAGCTTAATTTATTGAAATAAACGAGATTTAATGTTTGATAAATATTTCATGCATGATCAATTAACACTAATACTACTACAATAATAAAATGACTGTAAACCACGGTAGACGATTAATTATTTTAAAATAATATGTTTTAACATTAATAGATATAACTATAGACATAGCAAGATACAAATCAAATAGATGCATTAAAAGAGTAACAATATGTTAAAATATAAAGAGAATGACAAGCAATAGTGAGCGACAACAATGCAACAGTCACACACAACCAGCATCAATGAACAGCAGAAAACAATAAATAAGAAAGACAAAAAATAACAAGACATTAAAACAAAGCAATAACAAAGCAATTTAATATTAAATAGCAATAAATAAATGCAGAGAGAACAAAAATCAATAAAGACAAAGAAATATCGTTCGTAACAAAAAATGGCACCAAAAAACTGATTGTGTGGCATTTTAAAGACGCCACTTGAGATACTGAATGACTGCAAAAGATTTGTGTGGCCCACCTACAGCACACTGCACTACTAGGGCGAACTGTTAATGAGAAAGCTAAATATTTCAATTAATGTTCTGAATGTATGATTCAGGTTTCAAAGAAGGTGTCAGTAAGATGCCAAGGTCCCTCACTTTAGACACTCTGATAAATGTCTCTCTCAGAAGACTATAGTTGAAGATTACTGGCAATTCAAACTATGTAAAGTAATAGCCTGACACCTCTTCGGGTTAAATTACATTATGTTCTCTAGGTGTACAAACTACGAACCAATAAGTGTAAAAACTGCGCCTATTTTATTCAAAAAAATTCCCAATTTAGACTCACAAAAATAAAAGTATTAAATTAGTAGGTAATCGAATTTTATTCTTTATCTTTTTCTAAATCTTTTAAAATTCCAAGATGATAACCATTCAAGGTTTTAAAAACGAATGGTTATACAGGGGTGCTGAAAAGACTTGAAACTTTTTCATATTATGTATACTCGTAACTTCCAAACATAACCCTTTTTCCCGTGATATATGGAATAAAATTGAATTTTGTTATGCAGTTAGTGTTTCTTCACAACCTCAGAGGCATGGGCAGTAAAACATCGTTCGAAAAGCTTAAATCCAGATTCATAGATCGATGTGCACACCGTTTTTAAAGGTCTTCATTATTACAACATCATCCTGCAAATTAGACCTCGAAAGGTTAATACTAAGCAAAATGGCGGTACTAGAGACATTTCAAAACTGATGTTATGTGCAAGTTCAAGAATGCCTTAATGTTATTGTAACCATATTATCAGATGAAACTACAAATTTTCACACGTCATTTCAGTACACAGAAACCTACAGTATTCATTGCCCTGCTTTACTTTTTAATAAACGGATCACTAGGAATCAGTAGAATATTTTTATTGTAAACACAGTTGATATGTACATAACTTTAAAGGACTAGTTATGAAAATAAGTATGACACAAACAGCACTTCAAAAGCTTTGTCCCTTTCAATATGGTGATGGTGCAAATATTTTTTTTTAATAAACTGTGAAATGAGTAGAAAATTCAGAAAGTAATTGAATATGGCGGTTAAAATGTAAAAATTAATTTAATATAAAACTGCCATTATCTGTATTCAGTCAAATATTTTTCATAGTTAACTAAAAACTGCTGCATGATATTCCTAAAGATATAAAAGGAATACCCGCGGTACGATCTCATGTATGTGGCAGGATCGTAGATATTCACTGAAAGGACATTAAAATGATAGCAAGGTTGTATCTCGTATAATTCTAAATTTTGTTGAGTCTAACGACCGTAACATTATAATGAGAAAATGTATGCCTCAAGAAGTTATATATTGAGCTGTCCCTGTAACCGTTCCTTATCATATTAAAATAACGTCTGTATAAAGATGGCATTGTGTATAATATGGAATATTAGCAATTTCCTTGAAAAATATTTGTTTAGTGTTTTGTACAAGTTTGTACGGTTTATCCTCCAGGGAATATCCTGTAATCTTCTAAAAATATTCCAAATAATAATTTGGCTCCAATAATATCCATCCCATGGATTAATTTTGTATGTACTCTAGAGAATATATTTCACCATAGATTAAGTGTGGCAGACCATTTTAGCCATATCCATTACTTAGATTAAAAAAGCCTTCGAATCCAGTTGTTAACTTCCATATAAGGACTTTAGTGCAATACCAAACCGCATTAAAAGACTTGCATGAATTCCGGTGATTGTAGATGCTAATTTCTAATGCATAAAATATATTTTAGTAGCATTTCTGTCGTTTGTTAACTCATAGTAAAGGATTTGGAACATAAAAAACACTATCTATGTTTTTTAGTTGGTTTTGAATACATTTATTTCTGTTTTACTCTTTTCTTTCTCTTCTTGATCTCTAATCTCCAAGTCCTTAACCTCTAAACTATACGAAACATCGATTGTGAGCGTGGGGTGTTGAAAGTCGGGACTCATGCAAATTACATCGACTTTGTGGAATTCGACAAATTATAACATTTTTATTTCGTATTATCATAAATCATGTTAATTATTCGAGAAAATAATCTTTAAACAGTATGTTTCTTACGTGTCTTTATTAGCACTAATTTTGTAAACAGATCTTTACTTGAAATTGGAATATAACCTGAACACTAGAATATTTCGTTCGGCTGCAAATGGCTGAAGATAAAACTTGTTTAAACAATTCGCTAAGATGCTCTAGTTTTGCAAATACCAAAATTGAAGTGGTTCCAGGAGGACATCAAAATTTAGGACTGACTTAGTCTTAAAATTAAATGTTAATAAAACTTGTTATTCAATATACATTTGTTTTACGTAAAATGTAAAACATTACTAAGCCAAATGTCTTTCTTAAATATCCTTGACCAGCCAGCCAAGAAGAAATTATTCAGTTTAAAAGCTTCTCCAAAACCAATAAATATAAATAATAAAGTTTTTTAAAGTCCACCAAGTAATTACGATTGCATAGGTGACGACTGTGTTCTGATGTTCTACACGATGGACACGTAATCAATTGACTTAGTATTCATCAATTGATCTAAAACAAGATGCTGATTAAATGGGTCATGTAAAAAATACTTAGGCCTCTTTCTCTTTTTGATTTAGCACTATTAGATAAGGAAATTACCCCAATGTTGAGTTTGGCTTGTTGCTACGATCAAGAAAATATGCAGAACACTGTAAACGTATGGCCATTGGAATTTACTCCGGCCTTGGTATGTTTTGTGCCTAAGTTGATTTTTCCTTGTATTCTTGACAAAGAATATATGTATATTAGCTCTTACCACCGGTCTCACACACACAATTTTGAACATCGAAGACCTTACAGTAGTTTTTACACATGATGTAGCTATGGTACTACAAAATATAGTAGTTAAATCATAATAGTACACACGCAGAGCAAAGTTTGTTAACTGATCCGGATATTCAGGACTATTAAGGCAAGCAATTAGGGAAACTTTGATCGCCAAACCCGGCTTTAGCTGCTTACGTATATCCTGACTGTAATCACTGAAACCACAGTCTATTTAAAGTTTGGCTCAAAACAAAGTTGGTAAATTTAAAAGAAAAACGCCAAAAATTGCTTTTCAATGAATATATAATGTTTTTTATGCAAATCTTTCCTTGGGTTTAATAGTTTATTTCAATACTTTGTCCAATGATATTATTAGTTTACAAAGTATAAATAAAATAATAATGGTTCATTTAAATTAGTTCAAAAAAAATGGTTAAAAAAGGTGGTTTGTTTTGGGCAGACAGCCTTCCGTTACGCTCTCACATTTAACATTAAATTGTAAGTTATTACATAGCTGTTACACTCAATTTATATTTTTGTGAGTTTCTTAAATATCATTCTCAGTATGGCATCAGAAAACTGTGGCGATTGTAACGATAAACTTTCTAAAACCGGAGACTATGCATCGTGCTCATCCTGTAGCAGAGGCTTCCACTTTGAAAGATGCAGTGTGAAGAAACAAACTTGGACATCCATGGGCGCTAAGCAGTCTACTTGGGTATGTACTAGTTGTAGAAAGAATAAAAAAGGTTCTACATCCCAAAATGAAGATGAAGACGTACTTCCCAAAGCAAACACGGATGACGATTTAGAGGTTAGTAGCCTAGGTGTTCAGAGGTCTATCCTTGCCAAATTAACGGCCCTCATGGACATGAAGGAAACCTCGACAGTATTGAGTCATCTATGAAGTTTCTCGCTGAAAAGTATGACTCATTGCTGGATTAGGTCGTCGAACTTCGAGCTGAAAATAAAGAGCTTAAAGCCGAAGTTAACACCCTTAAGTCAAATGGTCAAGCTTCCAGAGAAGCAGTTGACAAGCTGAACACCAAGGTGGCAGAACTTTCAGCTGAGATTGCCGACCTGGACCAATACGTTAGAAGGCTAAAACTTGAAATACATGGGCTGAAAGTGAAAGGAAACTCAGCACAAGAAAATCTTGCAGAGGTGCTACAAAAGGTGGCCAAAGACATCCATGTGGACTACCAGCCTTCCCAGGTTCATCAGGCACATCGTCTACAACCTCGTAAAGACGGCAACCCACCCACCATCATCGTCGAATTCTATTCAAAGACTATAAGAGACAAGTGGCTGCACAGTGGGAGAAAAGCAAGAATCAGCGGAGTTTATTTCAACGAGAGTCTTTCGGGTTATCATAGGCTGTTACTCAAAGACGCTAAGCTAAGAGCCAGAACACATAGCTACGCTTTTTTTGGTTTAGTGGCGGGAGAATATTGGTTAAAAAGGGAGAAACCAGTCAAAATGTTCTGGTCATCAAGTCTAGAGACGACCTAAAAAAGATAAACTAGGTTAGCCTAAAGTAAACTCAAACAAAAAACTAACTTAAATTGTTTAACTTCGAAATGGAGCCCTTTTTCACCAGTATTCTGGATATTTGTTTGTTTATATTGTTTTTTGGAAGCTGTAGCATGAATTTAGCCTATATATTACAACCACAGCATTTCTTACGATATTTATACTATAGTAGGCCTTTAGAAATTGTTGATTTTTTTCATAGTTTGTTTAATTTGTTGTTGTTTATTGTATCTAGATCTCTGTTGTGTTTTGTTATTGATTGTTGTTATTGCTCTTTACACCTCTTTAGTTTATTGTTCCCTTTATTGGAGGCAAAGAGGGTTTGTTAATTTTTTAATAGTCTATTTAGCTTGTTATTACTTGTTGCCTCTCTACCTGTTGCCAGTAATGTTTAGATTTTGTTGTTACATTTCAAATAGTTTAGTCTTAACTCATTATTCATGCAGGAATTAAATTTAGCCGATAGTCGTTTATATTACTGTAATTATGGCAGTTTTGAAGAATGGACAAATATCCTAGGTGAAAGTAGAAGGGATATAGACCTTCTTTATCTAAACATCAGATCTATGAATAAACACTGGGACACACTAAAATTACATTTTGTATCCAATAATGGTAGGCCTAAGTTTGATCTGATTATTTTATCTGAAGTGTCATGTGACTCTCATGAGTTAGCTTTATTTATTTTCATTTTTTTTCATTTTCTTTATTGTACATATTCTTAGAGAACAGAACAAAGGTCAAGAAGAAGTGTTAATGTTATAAATGAGTGTAATAGTCAGTGTTTGTAAATTCATTATGTGGTCTTCATTTAGTCAAGGGCTCTCTCCAGGAATTCTTTCACTGAGTAGAAGGGTCTGTCTTCCAGCCACGCTGTTAGTTGTCTACTCAGTCGTTGTCCAGATACTTTCTTGAGGTGTCCAGGCATATTGTTGTAGAACAAGGCTCCTCTGTAGCTTGGCTTTCTTTCATAAAGACTCAAGTGGTGAGTTGGGAGTGAGAAATCTATTGCGTTTCTGGTGTTATGTTGATGTAGGTCTCTGTGTCTGTCTTGGTTGGTTTTTACTGCACACAGGATGATTTCTCTTATGTACAGTGCTATTACAGTTAATATTTTAAGTTCTTTGAAAGATTCTCGACAGCTATCTTGGTAGTTTAACCCTGCAAGGCTCCTAATCGCTCGTTTCTGTTGTATAAGCACTCTTTCCAGATTTGAGCTTGTTGTTCCACCCCATATTGCCAGGCCATACCTTAGATGTGATTCAAAAAGTGCAAAATATGCAATTTTTGATGTTTTTATCCCACTTGTTTGTTTGGTTCGTCTGATTACATATGTTCCTGAGCTGAGTTTTTTACAGAGTTGGTCTATATGAGTTCGCCAGGTCAGATTCTCATCTATCACTATTCCGAGATACTTTGTGTTTTCTTCTCTCTTCAGTTCAGGTAGTCCAGCCTCGATTTCCTTTTTCCGAATGTTATAGATCATCTGCAGAGTCTTTTTCTCGTTCAAACACAAGGTCATTTGAGTAGCAATATTGTTTTGTCATATTAAAGGCTATGTAGGCGTTGATGTCAAGTTATTCATTTGATTTTTCTGCTACTGTAATGACAGTGTCGTCTGCAAACATAACAGTCTGGCAAGCATCTTTAAGTTGGTCTGGTAGGTCATTTGTTAGTAGCAGGAATAGGACCGGGCCCAACACTGATCCCTGAGGCACACCTCTCTGCATTGGAGTTAGAGTTGATTGAGCTTTCTTCAGAGTATTATTAGAGAGGCATTCAACTTCCACCATTTGTTGTCTGCTCCTTAAATAGCTGTCAAACCAGGCTAGTGCTGTTCCCGTGACTCCAAGAGTATTTAACTTATCAAGTAAGCAGTTATGATTTAAGCAGTCAAAAGCCTTGCTGAAGTCCAAATATAGACTTGTCACCTTAGAGCCCTCTTCCAGTTTGTCAATTATATTTTTCAATCAGCTGTATTAGCGCTGTAGTAGTTGATCTGCCTTTCAAATAGCCATGTTGGTAATTAGTTAGTAGATTGTTTTGTTCCAGGTGTAGTAGTAATCTGGTTAAGGCGATTTTTTCAATAATTTTTGAGAAAGTCGGTAGTAGAGAAATGGGGCGGTAGCTGTTAATCTCTGTGGTTGGCCCATTTTTGAATTTCGGGTAGACTTTTGCAATTTTTAATTTTGATGGAAAGATGCCTTGTTGAAATGATTTGTTTATTATGGTTGTCAATGGAATGGCTATCTCTTCTTTACAGCTCTTGGCCAGTTTGGCTGAAATTTCATCAATTCCAGTTGATGTTTTTGGTTTGAGGGAATCTATAGTTTTCTTGACTTCTTCAGGAGTAGCAGGATACAATGAGAGTGTTTCAAGGATGTTTGGTTGTAAAATTTGGAAATTTGAGGCAGGGTTGTTTTTTTGGTTATTTTCATTCAATGTTCTTTCTGCAGTGTTTGAAAAAAACTGATTGAAGTTATTTGCAATATCTTTTGGTTCTCTCACATCCCTACCATTCACCTGTAGTACCATTTCGGTTAGTTTTCCATTTTTTTCCTTTCTTTCTTGGTTTATGACCTGCCATAATGCTTTTGATTTGTTGTCCGCTTGGTCAATGAAAGCTGCATTTTGGTCTTTACGAAGTTTTTTGAGCTTTAGGTCATAGTCCTTTTTCCTTCTTGCTACTTCTGCTTTGTCTTCTGGTAGCCCAGAGCGCAGGTACTGTTCATTTGCTTCTATATATATTTTCCTTAACAGCTTGCTTTCCTCATCCCAGACGTACATTGTTGGTTTACGTTTTTTGTTTGAAGTGACATGTGGACAGGCAATATCTAGAGAATATTGAAGTATATTGCAAAAAGAGTCATAGGCTGCGTCAACATTGTGTATTGTTTGAATTTATGTCCAGTCTTCATTGCTTAAGAGTAACTTGAGTTGATGTACAGATTGTTCACTAAAAACTCTTTTTTTTCTTTGGGTGTTGGCTTAGAGATGTTTTGGGAAATTAGGGTTATTATTTGAGCGGTATGGTCTGAGAGGCCTGTTTGAACTACCTTAATAATAATTTCATTTTGCTGCAGATTAGTACATACCCAGTCAATTGATGTTGATGAGGTTGGTGTTGTTCTTGTTGCCGGAAGTTTATGTCTGGTAATGTTATAGCATGCTAACAGCTCTGTGATCTTTTTACTATCATTATTTTCTTTCAGGATGTCTACATTTATGTCTCCCACTATCACTATTGGTTTCTCTGAGGTTAGGCCATCATTTATCATACTTGAGAGTTGGTTCAGTGCTGCATCAAGATTTGAACTAGGTGGTCGGTAAACTCCTAATACTAAAAATGACCCTTTCTTCCTTCTAATTTCATATAATGCTGACTCACATATGAGTTCAGAATCTGGGCTGCTTGTTTTTAATAGCCTGACACGATTTTCAATACCACTCTTAGCAAATGCAGCTACACCTCCCTTTGTATGAAGTTGTCTACAGAAACCGCCAACTAAGGAGTAGTTTGTTATCCTGGTGTTTTCCAGGTTTTCCTGGTTGAGACCATGTTCTGTGACAATAAATAAGTCTGGGTTTTCTTCATTTAAATAGTGTGTTACTCTATCCAGTTTGTTGGTTAGCCAGTTAACATGTTGGTGACCAATAATTATGTTCGCTTTGGGCCTAATGAGCGCACATTCTTGAGTTATGAGAGAGTTTTTATCTTGCCGTTTATCAGGTTTATGTGGTCTAAAAAAGAATCAGAGTGGTGAATGTCGGCCTGTGTTAAGATCTGTTTCCCTGATTCTTGTACGAGGTGTGGGGATACAGTCTGGTGTGAGTCAGAAGTATCTCCTGCCCGTGGGGTCTCTTGCTGTGGAGTTTTCAAAAGAGATGGGATCCGCGGTGATAGTGGCTGATGCATAGCTGCATGGTCCTGTTTTTTGGTTATAATTTTGAGGTAATATTCAATGTTTTCAGTAAAAAATTCTTCTACACTTTGATTTTGTGGCTTTTCTTTTGCATACATGGGTGGTTTTTTAGTTTTTTTCCCTTGAGTATCTGGTTTACATCTGATTTGGCAGACAAAGTGTGTTCTCTCAAATTGGATTTTGCTGCTTTTTTTGAGACTTGGAGGGATACACTGAAAAAATTTGTTCTCTCACTCCTCTTAGAGGAGAAGTTTTTGTAAAATTTTCTGTATTTACTGTTGGTCAGGTTATGATTCAGTTTTTTTGTTGGAGTTTGGCTGATTCTCCCAGTTGATTCAAGGCTCAGTTTTTGTGTTGGAGTTTGGCTGGCTCTCCCTGTTGATTCAAGACTCAGTTTTTTTGTTGGAGTTTGGCTGATTCTCCCAGTTGGCTCAAGGCTCAGTTTTTGTGTTGGAGTTTGGCTGTTTCTCCCAGTTGATTCAAGGCTCAGTTTTTTTGTCGGAGTTTGGCTGGTTCTCCTTGCTGACTCAAGATTCAGTTTTTGTGTCGGAGTTTGGCTGTTTCTCCCGGTCAGACAAAACGTCAGTGTGTCTGACAGAACGGTATTGTTTGTAAAGCCATTTTCTGCCTTGTATGAGCTCACAGCATTAAGGATTGGCTTAGTGGCTTTAAAGAGAGCCTCAAGGTGTTCTCTTGCCGTTCTTGCTTGCTCACTCAGTTTATCAGACAGTTTTTCACAATTTGAAGTCATTTGGTTTACCAGATCGTTTTTTATTTTTACTTCTTCCTCAAGGGTTTTCATGCTACCTAACATCATATCATTTTGTTTATTTAGAGAGTCAAACTTTTGTGTTTTCAATTTTATTTGCCCTTCAATTTGTTTAATTTTTTCCCTAAGAGTTGAATTGCATGATAAGAGATCATTCACCTGCTTTGAGAATTGGGATTTTTCAGATTCAGCTTGCTCAATCAAATCATTTTTGAGCTTGTGTTCGGTGTCCAATTTATTCTTCAAATGCCTGAGTTCAACTTGAAGTTTATTATTTTCAACTGTAAGGACCTTGATAAGTTCTTCCTTAGCTACTATTTTGTCTTCTAGTTCTAGATGGTAATCAGATTTTTTTAACTTTTTTCCATGTGGAGTTTCTCTTTGAGTTGTAAATTCTCACTAAGCAGTGCATTTCCAACTTCTGCTGCTAGGATTAGGGATGTGTCATGGTCCAAGCTATCAGACAGTGAGAGGTTTTGTATTTTGGTTTCAAGATTGCCAATATCTGTTTTAGTGGTTTCCAGGCCTTCTTTACACTTATCACATACCCATGATGAAATTTCTTCCGAAGTAAGTTTTTTAAATTTTTTTGTCAGACCAGGTTAAGCACCTGGAATGATACCACATATTGCAGGGTCCAGTGCAGCATATAGCCTGGTATTTTACTCCAATGTTGCAAATTCCACAGGGGTGTCTAGACATGGTCAGGAACAGTATGAATTTTTTAAAAAGCTGTCAAAACAGTGTTTCGGTATTTCCTAGTTTGTGGAGTAAAATACAGGTGAAGTTTATAATTAATTCTTTGTCAATGATAAAAAATGTGCATATTATATTTGATTTAGATGTGCTATTCAACTGCTTTGTCAGATAGTGAAATAAATAATGAGAGAAGTTTGTCAAAAACACATAGACCTAAAAACTCTTGATTAAATGGCAATCAAGTGCTGTATCAATAGTATGAGTACAGCAGCTGGCTGTATTGCTGTAGGTCAGCGCTGACAATGCTGACACAGTGTCTGGGTCACTGGTCTAGTTACAGGTGGCCAAGCAGCTGTGTGCCAACGCTGTATGATGTGGAATATCACTGTTAGATTGTGACTTGGCAGTGACGTCACTGTTGTTTAGTTATTTCATAGATGAGTAATACACAAATTATATTTCATATTATTTTTAAATCTTAAAAGGCTTATAAGTTTGGAGTGAATAATATAGTTCTGTGAAGTGTTATGCTTGATTATTGAGTCTTTAACTTGGCTTAATCTTGATAGTTTACTTGCTTGTTCGTGTTCAGTATTTAATTCAAGTTTCTTGATAAAGTTCTGAAGCTTCCATGAAAGAAAATATTTGTTTTTTTAACTTACATGAGATCCAAGGTAAGTATTGTGCACAAGTAAATAATATTTTGTTGGATTATTACCACTTAAATACACACTTTTCTTGGAGTTCAATTTACTGTGACTGTAGTCAGTCAGCCATGTTGAGATCACTTTTAGTTTGCCATCCTACACTAAAGTGTCAAAACTTAGAGAAAACAAGGCGGGAGGGGGGATTGTTATGTTTGTCAATGACCTAACGCTTCAGTTTTCACAAATCACAGTTGATAACATAAGCACTTACGAACACATTACTGGAGAATTGAGTATAGTGGGATCGAAAGAACCTTAAAAATTTATTATTCATGCAGTGTACAGACCTCCCACCTCCTCTAGTGGTTTTTCACTCCCACAGGCCACCGAAGTGCTAACTTATGCCCTCACGAAACTGCACACACTCGAAAATTGGATACTAATAGGGGATACCAATATAAATCTGAAGAACAAAAGTGATATAAATGTATTGAGTTATGAGGCAGCATTAGCAGAAAGAGGCCTAGAAAGGGGTATATGGGACTACACGAGAGAGGAAATACGCTTGGGTAGTGTAGTAAGATCATGCATAGACCACATTTATTATAAACTGGATATGTCTATTAAAAACATCTTCACTGGTATAATTAAAACCAAACTTTCTGACCATTACCCTATAGTTGCCAGAATAGAGCTATTGGGAGGAAGAAAAAGAGACACTGAGGTTGAAAAAACTAAAATACTAAAAGAACCACTGCTAAAGAAACTCATAGAGAAAGAAACTTGGGATATAGAAGATACAACTAGTGTAAATGCAGGATTCGAGAAAGTAATAAATAAATTCATTAGCATCTATGACAGAAATACTATTACCATAAATAGGACAGGTGGGAGGATTGATAAGCAAGGTGGACAGCACGTAAGGACTCCACTGAAAGAATGGATGAACCAGGAACTAATAAACTTAATAAAGGAAAGGGACAGAATATTTATACTATGGAAAGGGGACCCCTCTAACATCAGATTCCGAGATTTGTACAAGAATTTAAGAAATAGTTTGAACAATAAAATAAAGTATAGAAAAAATAGGTATTACCAGCATTTATTCGAAGTCAACAAAAACTATTACAGGAAGGTTTGGGAAAACATAAATTATCTTTTGGGAAGAACAACTAAAAATAATATTGATAAGACAATTGAGGTGGCTATGGGAAAAACCATGAATAACAAAGAAATTGTGGATAGCTTTGCCAATTATTTTTTAGAAGGCATTGATTGAATAAAACACTGCTGTGGTAATAGAGAGGAATGTGATATAAGTGACAATATGGATAACAGTGTATTACAGAATTTCTACATACCTATAGCTACTCCGAAAAGTATTGTAAAAATAATAAAAGGCATTAATGCTGACAAGTCCCCAGGAATCGATGGAGTAAGAATGAAAGACATTCAAAAAGCAATGGATGGTATCACCAAACCATTGACTACATTTATAAAAATAAATCATTAAAAGAAGGAATATTTCCTGATTGCTTGAAAACATCTATTGTTAGACCAGTATACAAAAATAACAGTAAAAAGGATTTTCAAAATTATCGTCCGATAGCCATATTATCATCTGTAGAGAAAATATTAGAAAAATATGTATTAGAAAACTTAAATAAATACTTAGATGAGAATAAAATATTAAGTCACAAACAATTTGGATTTAGAAAGAATTACAACACTGAAATGGCATTAAAAGGGTTTGCAGATATAGGAAATAAAATTATGGACACTAAACTGCATGGATTGGCTTTGTTTATTGATTTTTCAAAAGCTTTTGATACTGTAGAGCATAATAAGATTGTTGCAGCCCTATTCAAAATGGGTGTGAGGGGTCCCTATTTAGAATGGTTTAAGAGCTATTTAAAAGACAGGAAATTTGTGGTAAAAGTATTGAACACATTAAGCGATGAGAGAAATATAAAGTACGGAGTACCGCAAGGAATCTAAATCGGTCCAGCTCTTTTTATAATTTATTTAGATGAGATTTTAAGAAAGATTGAGGATTGTCACATTTTTGCTTTTGCAGATGACATACTACTCCTGTCACAGCATAAAGATATAAGAATTGCAGAAGAAATACTACAGAATAATTTTAACACGTTAAACAAATGGACTCATGACAATGGCTTGATAATAAACAACCAAAAGACATGCTTAATACATATTTGCCAAAAGAATATGAAAATTGATAGAGTAGTAAATATTAAATACCATGATTGTGAATGTTTGCATGGTCATAAACAATGTCAATGTGAGAGTATTAAATTGATTGAAACTGTGAGATATCTGGGCATAACTGTTGACAATAGGCTAACATGGAAACCTCATGTAACTTTACTACAGAGAAAACTCGGCCCCTGTATTGCCATAATGCATAAACTGCAAAATAAACTTACTGAACCAGCAAAGATAGCAGTTTATAAGGCACTATTTCAATCAATAATCAGATATGGAATAACTACCTGGGGAACAACAGCGAATAGCCATTTAAACCAAATACTAAATTTACAAAAAAGATGTTTAAGGGCACTCTACGGATATGAATTGGACATAAATGACAATCAATTGGACCAGCACTATAGTTTAAAGGGACAACTAACACTGTTAAAATTTTACAGATATATTATGAAAACAAGCAATTTAAGGAAACCCTGGACAGAAAATATAATACTAGGCATTTGGCTAAGTACAAAATACACACCCCAAGGACAGACTATGGGCGCAGGCTACCAGAATATATAGTACCGAATCTATTTAATCAACTGCCTAGTGAAATAGAAAATTTACCAAATCTAAAGATGATTAAATCGGCAGCCTACATTTGGTTAAATACAGCTAGACCTCTATATCAAGTATAAAGGCAAAACTTGCCATTTGTAGATGTCTTAGAAATAGGCCTAGCCTGGCCCAATCCCCACTAGCCTGCACTGACATTCCACTACACTGCACAACACTCAAAACTATTTTCATTACTCAGATTTACTCTCACTGTACTAGACTGTTGTTTATTCACACTACTTTATTCACTGACCACGAAAAAGCCACTAAACCCACTTTACTCAGTGAGCAAACATAACATAAACATAACCCAAAAACAAAACATAACCTAACTACGATTAGCAGAAACTGTTTCGACCAGACGACACTACTGCACACAACTGGAGACAGACAAAGAGGGACAAATTCAGACAGGTATGCACGTATTACACACCACTGAACTCCTAGAAGAATATATTGTTATTATTATTAGAAAAAAACGTTTTAAAATATCTAACCATGTTCTTGTAATTTATATTGTTTTTCGTTATGTAATCGCTATATTATTTTATTGTTATTGTTATTGTTATATTAAGTTCAAAGCATATTCATACAATTGCCAAATATAAATAGAAACATGATGCCTGCCCTAAACCGCAAATAAATCGTCATTAGTATTTTAATTTAGTAAATTGATTTAAGCGATACAACTTATTAAAGACATTATTGCCAGTAGAAGTGGAACAGTAGAAGTAAGGAAATATCGCTGGACCTCGCCGACAAGTTTTTTATGTAACTTGGCGAGGCCAAACTGTGTAAAACAATGTAATTAAATAAATAAATAAATTTAAAAAAATGAAGGTAAAATTTCGTTTACATGATAATACGCACTTCATTAATGTTCAATATTTGTTTGTATGGGTATTTTAAACGTTCCTAACCTCAAATGTTAGATCGCGTTCTTCACAAATCCTTTTAAATACGTAACTATTAATCATGTTTTTGCTTAGCAAAGCATGTATATTTTGATGAGTGATATATTCAAGTGTAAGTGACTATATTTGAAAAATACCATAATTTATAAATAAATTAAATTTAACCGTGTTATATCGAAATAATGCATTATAGCAGTTAAAAGGTTACTTTAAAATGCAATATCGAATATTTTTATAATGAACAGATATGTCTTTTACAGGAATCGCTACAAATACTTATAGCTACAAGGTAGGAGTGCACCCCACCACGTGTTACAGGCGTTTTCTTCTCTGAGGTTGAATGTAAATGTTCAAGCTTTTTTCATTCTTACATATGTTACTCTGTCGATGTTAAAATGTTATGTGATTGTAATCAGGTTGCTTACAGATTTATTTATTTAGTGATTTCATGTAAAGGCAGATAGAATGATATATTACATAAATACAATCTCCCAGCTCGTAGTTTGATTGGTTTCGCTAACGCTTATGCAATAAGATACATAGAAAATATTTCAATGTGTAGGTGCTGTTGATATTATCTTGAGTTACATAAATATTACAAAAAATACTCTGGGCAGGAAAGTCTATATGTAAGTTTTTCTGAGTTTAACTATTTTATTAATACAAATTATTATTACCTTGCTTATAAGTTTAAAAGCAATTTTAGTTAAAAATCGAATTAGAGTACACCACTAACTTATTCCGTAGAAAAAGTTTATGTACTCTAAAAATACATCTTTGCCTTCAGAGGTGATAATAATCACATACCTGATATATACGAGTAATATGAATTATCCTAGGATGATTATTGCTGCTTGAATTTAAAATTACAAAGTTAAACACATAGTCCTATAGCCCTAAATACGTCCTTCCAAAGTTCCCAAATAACTTGCCTAGTAAGAATACTTCCCTTTAACTAGAAAACCACACATCTGGTACTACAAAGTAAGGAACACGACCATGAAATTTGACAACTAGGAAAGTAAATTACTTGGGACACCATACCAATTTAAAATTACACAGTCCTGAAAACATAGTCCTATAGTCCTAAATACGTCCTTCCAAAGTTCCCAGGTAATCCTGCCTAGTAAGAATACTTTTTTTTAACTAGACAACCGCACACCTGGTACTACGAAGTGAAGATGACTACCAGGTAATTTAACAACTAGGAAAGTAAATTACTTACAGCACCATACTAATTAGCTTTAAATCAATGAACCGCTTCGCCACAAGCGTTAAGTACGTGAAATTTCACTACTGGCTTACTTGTCAAGAAAAAAGGATATAAATAATTTCTTTCATCATTTATTGTACAATATATTATATGAATACTTACAAGAAATTCTTGGCTTAGTAACTATTACTATACCTAAAATTATTACTTAGAGACACAGCAGCTCGCAGGAATTTCAGTTTGTGGATTAAATAGCCTAATTTTCCTAATGGATATGGGCACGCAAGTACCGGAAGTAGGTACTTAATTTAGCCACGCATAACAATTTGGGGGTGTTATGATCGTTTTTTATGATAAAAATATCAAAATGGCGAAAACATTTTTTATTGATATACTGTGCATCTTTTTTTATATAATGGTGCACATTATATAAAATACAAGCCTACTATACATTTTAAGGCTTGATTTTGCTTAAGCACAACATTCACTTGAGATCAATCGATTAAATTAATAAAAAAACTGTTTTATGGAATAATTATTATGATATGTAAATGTGTCAAAGGTATTAATCCTTATTAAACTAGTTCTGAATCGTGTAATACGATTTATATTGTGTCTGGTAGAGGTAAAATATCTATGAGTTGATACTTTGAGATCATTTGCTTATTTGTATTTTCATACGTCAGATATAAAAATTACTTGACTATCCAGTGATTCAAGTAAAAATAATAATCTTATCACGAATAAAAAAATTTAGTGTTTTTGAGAGAAAACAGGTAAGGATAATATGTCAATAAACAGTTTTGGATACTTGAAATTTTTGGTTACTATTAAATACGTATATAATACAATGCGCTAATCCATACAAATCAACGGATAAGTTTTAATAAACGTTTGGCATAACTTGATATATGTTTTGTAAAGTTGATTTTGTAATTTTGAAGTTTGTAATTTTTGCAGATTCGCTTTTATTAAGTACCAAAACTGTTATCAATTTGTAACTAAGAACGGAATAGAACTTTCTTTTAGTGAAGAATACTATATAAGTTTGATTTATTAAACCCATTGATATTTTTATGTTCTTCAGTTTTATTTGATTTCTTCTTTGGTAACGAAAACTCTATTTCAATATGTTTGGAACAAGTAATATCCCATATAAACTTACTAATATACTACATTTTTTTATTTTTGAGTTTCTATGTTGCAAATGCTGATAACCTGTTTATAGGTGTCTATTAATACATTTCTAAATTATTACAATAAATTATTTATTGCACTAAGCAATATATATTTTAGAACTAACAGTTCTTTCTGTAATTTTATCCTACTTTATAATTTACAATAATCTGGTAATACTATTATTACGTCCATTTCCCTGCCATAGTTGAACTAATATTTACTTTTTTGTATAATTTTGGATGAATATTTATTATTTTAAAGCATTTAATTACTAAATTAATTACTATTACTAATTTGAAAAATATAAACTTACTCTTTTATTGCCAACCGATTAATAGTGTATTACAGTGTTCTAGTCTAATATATCTACGTAGTTAGTAAAGAGAATCTAAGGCTTAGCTATAAATTGGTAGGCTCAGTTAAACCGCTGTTGTACTTAAACGCTGATGGACAATTAATCTTTGTTTTATCACTCACTTTAAATGACTAAGAAGCCCCACTTTTGTTAAAATAAGAGGAAACTCTTACATACGCAAGTGTTACAAGTGTTTAAACCCTTATTCGCAATACTGTTCCAGGCACTCAGGCAATACGATATACACACATAGTAAAAACACGACATTTATAGTTAAACTATTGCAGTATATAAATGTAAATATGTTGTCACTTTTTATCATCATTATATCTGTAACTAAAATAAATAGTTACAAAACCTGGCAGGGACATTTTACTTGTTAATGGCAAGGTAAAATTCGTAATTGCGATTAAATAGAATTAGGTCCGGAGTACAAGTGTCATACATTTATTGTTTAACAACTCAAATAACACATATCTTTTCTTCCTTGTGAAGGTTTTCAGTTTATAATTTTCAAACCAAAATTGTTTAATTGCCGTTTTGTAAAGGTAACTGATCCGGATTAACTGAACTATTATGATGAGCAATTAAAACCATACACTGATTAGGTTTTATTTCTAACAAAGTGGTTAAAGCGTTCAAAAACGTTTCTTATCATTATAAATTCGAAAGAAAACCATCATAACGTGTCATTGTAATAAAATACACCACTCTTGATGTTTTCTTGATTTTGAAAGTTTGTTTCAACACAAACCTAATCATATTATTAGTTTCAATACTGTATGCATTTAAGTTTAATGGGTTAATTTTAAAGTACCCGAGTCTATGCCTCACTTATGTTAATTAAATTTCTATGGACATCACATTTATAAAAGATTCGTTAAAAAACTTGATATTTTGTCGTTATATCTAGTTACTCACGCACATTTTTTAAGTATCAACTAATGGTGCCTTTTAATTAGTGTAAATAAATAATATTCATGGAAATATATTTTATTAGTAAGTACTTTGGAAGATAATTATGCTTGATAATGAAACCTATAATTGTTCTATAAATTTAAGTTTCATTAGTTATCTGATGGTGCGCATATATAGTATTTATATTATTTTCTATCAAATCGATTTGAAACTATGGTTAAGAAACTATTTTTAAGTGAAATAGTTGTGTTGCATTCAAGATTCGTAATATAAAACTATGCCTTTAATAAAGTAGGAGTAACCACACCGCGTGTCGCGTAGCACGATATCGCTGTTTTTGCATGCATACGTTCCAGTTAAAGCTCATTTCTTACTGGTGAATATGCTTCATATGTTAGTCACATCATTTTGTATTGACATTTAATGTAATTTTAGCAAAATTCTTAAACATTTATGTGTCTCTGTAGTTAATGCGAGGACATACAGACAGAAATGAAATGTATCCACCCACTCGAGTGATAGACTTCGCTAACGCTCAGGCAATAAGTTTCAGTGCACACCAAATTCGCATATATGATGGTTTCAGTTGGAAGTTTCATATATTTTACACGTATTTAAATGCACATTTCTTTTATTTGAGTGTGTATCTGTAATATTGTATTACATTAGCTCTTATTTTACTACCAGTAAGGTTATCTTATTAATAAAATCTTAACCAATTGTATTAAATTGAATTAACCTACATGACTAGGTTATATTGTATATTGCATTTACTAATATAAAATTTCTGTATCATATTGGTCATATAATTATTTGTTTAAACCTCTAATATATTTGTATTTGCCTTTAAAAGTTAATGTTATTAACGTTCAAAATAAATTAAAAATTTTATAATGAATTAAAGAATGTTTTAAAAATGTTTATGATATTGTAAGATATTTTTATTGAATGATTCTATATATGTAATGTATTTAAGGTAGCGAAATCACATTAAATTAGTTATTAGGCCTATAATGGATTTAATTGATATTTCGTCCTATAGAGCAAAAAACATTCTAAGTCGACACCGTAATATAATTGGTATATTTACAGTTTAATTGGATAAAATTAACCCCAAACAAAGAACAATAAATTAAGGAAGGAAGCTTAGTTAGGATATTGGAAATATGTTATGTTATTTTCTTGTTTTTTAGATTACGAAAACTTCTTACTCAATCTTCCACTATCCAGTTTGAGGTAAAAAATGGTGTTTCTTTCGAAATTAATATCCTACTTAGTACATTTTACATTGGTTTCTAACATAGCAGTTAACACATAAATTATTTTACTAAACGTCCAGCTATTTCTTTAGCGTAAATTAAATTTTAAACAATATTGTAACGAAGGGTTTGTGATTATTGCTACTAATCTTATAACTAAGGTCAAAGCCGTTTTTATTGCCTCTCAGAAAACGCTTTTCTAATACTGAATCGTGAAAAGCTTTGGTCACGGTTGAATACGCAAATACACAGTGCGTTCATCCATACATAGCGGCAGATAAGGTTGTGATATATGTGCCGCAATATTTGATATCTGTTTTGTAAAGCTTAAGTTATTTTTATTTTCCTGTTGGGATTTATTTAAGTTCATAGACATTGATATATATTTTGTTATGAACAGATTAGCATGCTCTGTTATTTGAGAACAGCACGTAAACTTATTTGATAATACCGTTACATTTTTATTGCTTGGATGTTATTTTATACAACCTTTAATCTCAATAGATGATTGTATGAATGCATATTATATATTGCATATATGTGGTAATACGTATAAGACATGCATGGAATAATCTAACTTTGATACGTAAGATATATCTTTTATTTTTGTATTATTATATCGTTATCCCTCCTAATCGGTTTATAAGTAAAACGCAGTACTCTTGAAACACATATTTACTATTTCCTTAATACATATTTGATAGCTTTCTACTTTCGCTATTATAAAATCTACTTTTTCGTATAAATTTTATTATGGTTTATTGTAATTAACTGTAATACATCAGAATTTCTAAACTAATTACTGTTAAATATTTTTTACAACAATAATACTGTTTTAATTCCTACCAGTTGTATAGTAGAGTTTTAATATATCTAAGTAATTACTAAAGAAATTCTAAGGCTTAGCTGGAAAATTAGTAGGATCAGTTAAAGCGCTATTTTGCTCAAGCAGTGATGGATCATTAGTCTTTGTTTTATCCCTATTTTGAGACCCTCCATTTTTGTAAAATAAGGAGAAATCTCTCATATCGTAATTGAGCAAATTTAACTTATTAAATGTAGTTATTACTCATAATATACGCTTATAAAACTACCATGGCTATATTTATTTTTAAGATAGGTTCTCATTCCAGTTGACGCCAACGGTCACCCCTTTGTTCAAACTACAGTATTAGTGATCAGTCATCCTCATAAAAAGATGCGTTTCTGTAAACATTAGTTTCGTTGAATTAGTTATGTGGACTGCCGCAAGATAGCATCACATGTACTACCTACCGACAAAAAAATCTAGACACCATTGAAATGGGTACTAGCCACCTTAAGTCTGGAGTATGGCTGAGTTTATTTCTTTGTAAACGTTACCTTTTATCAAGAGCAGCGAGTGTTTTTATTATGGAACGCTATTTTCAATGATAATATGCGCACGTTGTTAACGAATTTGGTGAGAAATATACAAATGTTTGTAGTGTATCAAAATATAACAATAACCAGACTAATAGCCGGTTCCTCGAATGTGGATTAATGCAGACAGGAAGAGAACCGGGAGACCGGCAACTATTTTGACGGCCACTAAACTGGATGAGGTTAGAATTGTGATACTACGCTTACCTTCTAAAAGTTTGAGGAGACTATTTACACACACACTCTCTTATCGTACGGTAGTGCTCAGAAAGCGATGAAAAAATTAAAATTTCGTTCGTATTACATACGTAGTGTTCAGGAAATTAAAGAGCCCTATAAAAAAGGCGCCTCTTATACCGTAGACGGTTTTGGACATTTGTTGATACAAATTGATTTCTACAGTTTAACCGTGTGTTCTTCACTGATGACGCTTTGTTTAATCCTAGTGGTTATTTCAATAGTCCCAAACACAAAAGTTTAGTCAACTGAAAATCCTCATGTTTCCACGAAACATTCCTGCTCTGTCAGAAAATGGGAGTGCGGTGTGCCGTACCACATCGTCGAAGAGTGAACACTATTTTTCTCAAGGTACCGTACACAGTTGTGTATGAAAACATTATTGCACAGTTTATTTCGTAGCTTTAAAACTACGAACGTGATTATTAGTTGTAGCAGGACAGTGTCACATGTAAAACATCTAATGACACAATTCTTGCTCGGGTTTTTTGCCAAGCAAATCATATCTAAAGGGTGTTGGCCCACAAGAAATTCTAATTTTGACATCTCGAGATTTTTTCCTCTAGGGTTAACTTAAATAGGTATGCTGTTAGTGAGTGGCTCACTGGCCTCTTTAAATGCCGTTTCAATTAATCTCTTCCTAATTAGAATCCTATAATATTTACCGGATACCACGTGTAATGTTTACAGTGACCGTGTATGTCAATAAAGCAATTTTTATTTCTTTCTACTACAATAGATTTTTAATTATTACATCCTATGTAAAAACTCATGACATTTACTCTTTGGTATTGACATAGCTATGGTCTTCACCACATTGAGGTATGTTTATTTTAGTTTATGTGTTATTTATGCAAGAATGGACTGTTAAATGTTTAATTTTATATACATATATGTGTGTGTGTGTGTGTGTGTGTGTGTGTGTGTGTTGAATTATTCAAACTTGTAATATTCGTAATTACTTGGTTTAGTTTACTTGTTGAGATATAATTTTCTATAACTTGCTAAACAAAATTCAACTTTTGTTACGAATTAGGTAGAAAAATATTCCGAATGTAATACGTATAAATGATTTAGATGGATATGCTTTTGTCTCTGTGCCTTCATTCTTTTTAGCCTTATTAGTCCAGTAATTATATTATTTTTTACTTGTGGAAAAAGATTCATGCTATATCTTTGTAAAGTTTAGATTCATGCTTTATGAAGGAAACAGGATTTTTCCGGACATTTGCCATCGTTAAGTGAAACAAGAAAACAGTAACACTACGTTTCGAGATCTGCAATCTGATCTCTTCTTCAGGTAAAGAACTAACCTAATACATAATTACAAACTAGGTTAAAATAAACAAATCTTACTAAAGCGTTGTGGCACGCCTGAGTCAGGAATCACAACCTACATGTTGTATGTCAACTTCACTAACACTAAAGACATGCACTTAATAAAAAAACTATACAAAACACCAATCATTAAACTAAACTACGGAATACAGGTCACAATATGTCTTCACTCGTCTACTAACCATTTACGACTGACCAGAGGGGGTAGCCAATGGTAATCGTGACGGCCGGCTAAAACAAGATGGCGGAAATACAAGGGAAGGGGAACAGGAATGGGCCCTTTCGTTATTATTGGTTCATGCGAGATGAACTTCTTAAAACCATATTGTAAACCAATGCGGAGTCACAATATGGTTTTAAGAAGTTCATCTCGCATGAACCAATAATAACGAAAGGGCCCATTCCTGTTCCCCTTCCCTTGTATTTCCGCCATCTTGTTTTAGCCGGCCGTCACGATTACCATTGGCTACCCCCTCTGGTCAGTCGTAAATGGTTAGTAGACGAGTGAAGACATATTGTGACCTGTATTCCGTAGTTTAGTTTAATGATTGGTGTTTTGTATAGTTTTTTTATTAAGTGCATGTCTTTAGTGTTAGTGAAGTTGACATACAACATGTAGGTTGTGATTCCTGACTCAGGCGTGCCACAACGCTTTAGTAAGATTTGTTTATTTTAACCTAGTTTGTAATTATGTATTAGGTTAGTTCTTTACCTGAAGAAGAGATCAGATTGCAGATCTCGAAACGTAGTGTTACTGTTTTCTTGTTTCACTTAACGATGGCAAATGTCCGGAAAAATCCTGTTTCCTTCACAATCCTTCCATCGTCAAAAATAACCTTCATGCTTTATCTTTATAAAGTTTATTAGGAGTTGCTGGTGTAAGCATGATTATTCCTGCATATAAATGTAGACATTGACAATGCAAAAAAATATATATCTGTTGCTGTAACTAATAATATTATATGTGATAGGGAAGGGTGAAGAAATAGGGAATCAACGCCGTAAAAATAATAGGAAAAGCTGCATAATCAAGGTTCTACTTTGGTTTTGTTACAGTTACATTGTAGCTGTCAGATGAGATTGATGAGGTCAGACTGTGAAGTCATTGTTTAGCGAGTAAGCGACGAAAGGTGTCACAGGTGGACATCAGTCTGGTTTCCTTACATGTTGTTTTGTTTTCAACAGCCAGGATAAGATTAGGATATTATTTGTTGAAACCTTTATTATTTCATTTTCTAGTTAATATTTCTAAAATGTATAGCTCTTCAATACAAATATTTTGTTAATGAATAAATACAAAGACAACTGTATAAACTCTATAAAAAATAAGTTATCTCCTCCACTTAAAAAAAAATCATATCTGGTAGATGTTGAAATTTTTCACAAAAACATTTACACGTATACTTATTTTAGGTACTTTATTGCCATCTCATTAAAAGTGCCTAAAAATGCTTTAACATGTAGTGTACATATTATGTCAGTTACGAAGTACATGGCTACTTATTAGTTCGAAAGACCTTTTAGAGCTAAAATGTTACATTTTGGCTCTCAGTATGGTAAAAAACGTGCTTTATCTTCTCCAATCAATGCACAGTTGGCGCGCCCGCATGCAAATACCCGTATTATACACGGCAAAGCAGGAATGTATCGTTACATTCTGCACATATGCTGGTACAAGCATTCTTATTAACTTGTTTCGCTCTTTGTGAAATTATGCTTGCTAATAGCGTATTTTACTGTTAATGCGCTTTTTATTGAGACCCGCGTTAATTGTACAATAAATATAATTAATATTACGTCAAATTTACTATCGGTCTCCTAATTTGGATATCTGGATATTTTAAGGTTTATATGTTACGTATTTAAACATCAACAAATCAACATGTTCAAATTTCAATAGAATGTTTCTGTTTTCCCTACCAAATAAAATTTCTTTTACTTTGTTTCTTTTTTAAATAAATCACTTTGAATATTTACTAATCTGAAATGGCTGTTAAGTGTAATTATTTATCGACTCATGCATTTATCAAAAGCTCTAATTTTCAAATCAATTAAAGGAGCTGATTACTTTCTTCATTGCTTCTATAATGACTATATTAGGTCTCTAAATAGTTGAAATATACCTACAAATTGGACAAGTTGGTTAAAAAGCTTCAGGATCTATACAAATAATATAATATTGTTAGTTTGATTACGAAAAGCAATTATAGATAGTGTATAACTTCATAAAAAGTCATTATTAAACAGCATTTTCGTTATGTCGGTTCTAAAAATCATGTAAAAGTGGAATGTAAAGTTTTTGAAGAGATACGTAAAAGAAAATGTTTTAATAGTAGACTTTTTTTAGTACATAAAACGCATTTTTCTTATGAAGCCTTTAAGTCTATTGGAGTAGAGCCTTAATGCCAGGTAGTATCTAGTGGTGTATACATAAAAATGTATCTTACATAATATACAGGGTGATTCATGAAGTTCTCCCCCCACTTCTACAGCACATTGTACTAGTAAAAATAATGAAAAAATGTTATATAAACATAGGTCCGAAAACGCTTCGTTAGCGAGTTACAGCTAGCGAAAGATTTCGCCTGAATTCCTGGGTAAAGAGTAAAATAAAGCAATACTGAACTTTTGGAAAGGTTAATTAAGTAAGAAATATCATGGATTCTTATGTCTTTTTAACCTGATAAAGCTAATAAAATAGGTTTCAGAACTGTACCTGTAGTAGTTTTTGAGGGATTCAGGGTTAAATGCAAAGAATTGGGGCACGAAACAATGTTTTTTTATGTTTGATGTACAATAACTTTGTTAAATTGGTAATAAATACATAAAATCAACGAACATTAATTGTAGAGAATTTTATTCTGAGAAAATTTATATAATCAAAGTCTAAAATAAAACAGAAATAAGTACAAAAAAATCGATTTTATTCAGTAGAATACATTACTTGCTGTAAAGAAATACCGTACGGTATTTAGTTAAAATAAAACAAAAACAAAATGTTTGTTCCTTAATGATGAGATAAATTGAGAAAACAAGATTAACTGTTAAATAAATTTGTTTATAAATAAAAATATCATGTTTTATTACGTTGTATTTTTTTTTATAAAAATTTACATCAAATGATCGAAAATAAATGAAGCAAACATTTTCCCATTATTGTTTACTAATCATCGAAATGCAGTTTTTTGTTTTATTAATTTCTAAGTTGGTAACGCACGAATAACAGCTGATCAACAATGGTATTCTGTACTGTTACGTTAGAACTGTGTATTAGTGGTGTTTTGCAAGCTACAGCAGAGATCGGATTCTGTGAATCGTGTTATTAAATGCAATTTTTCTGTGAGTTATAATTCGATTGTTTATTCAGCGAAAAAATGCCTTACATATTTACATCAGAGGAATACGCTGATATGGTTTTTTATTTTGGGTTACTGTAATGGTAATGCTAGAGCTGCTGTAGAAGAATATGAACTACGTTACCCTAATAGGAGGATTCCAGATACCAAAACAATTTCAGGAACTTTCCGTACTCTTCGGGAAACAGGATCACTACCAAGTACTAGAACCAATTATGAACGAGCTGTCCAACTTGATGATGATATTGTTATTAATGCTGTTCATCGCAGTCCAGGTGTAAGTACACAACGTATTTCTAGGCGGATAGGAGTTTCGCAGTCAACGGTGTGGAGGTCACTTAATCGAAACAAATTTTATCCGTTTCATAAACAAAAGGTTCAACATCTACAGCTAGGGGATGGTCCGCTTCGCTTGGAGTTTTGCAACTTTTTGAATATTAATAATCAACTCTACAAGCGTATTTTGTTTACGGATGAGGCACAATTCACTCGGGATGTTGTCAATAACTTGCACAATGAAAACTCATGGGCAGAAGAAAATCCACATGAGGTAGTGGAACAGAACTTTCAACACCGATTTAGCGTCAATTTCTGGTGTGGCCTTTTGCACAATCGGCTGATTGGACCTTTCATATTAACTGGACGCCTAAATGCTGAATTCTATTTGCATTTCCTTCAAGAAGAGTTGCCGCAGCTGTTAGAGAATGTTCCTTTACATCTCAGATAAAATTTGTACTTCCAGCATGACGGAGCACCTCCTCACTTTTCACGTGCCGTTTCTGCTTACTTAAATCATCAATTTCCTGGACACTGGATTGGTCGTGGAGGGCCTCACCCTTGGCCACCAAGATCACTAGATCTATCTCCATTGGATTATTGCATCTGGGGATGGATGAAAGACATTGTATACAAGACAAAAGTGAATTCTCGTGATGAATTAATTGCCCGTATTACGGATTTGGCTGTGCAGATACAGGGAAGTCCTGAACAATTAAGAAACGCAACAAAAGCAATGCACAAACGTGCTGCAAAATGTATTGATAATGATGGCCTCATTTTCGAACATCTATTATAAAAAGGTGCGTACGGTTGGCCCAACCTGATTAATTTTGCTTAAAACTAGTAATGTATTATACTGAATAAAATCGATTTTTGGTACTTATTTCTGTTTTATTTTAGACTTTGATTATATCAATTTTCTCAGAGTTAAATTCTCTACAATTAATGTTAAAAATTGCATTTAATAACACGATTCACAGAATCCGATCTCCTGCTGTAGCTTGCAAAACACCACTAATACACAGTTCTAACGTAACAGTACAGAATACCATTGTTGATCAGCTGTTATTCGTGCGTTACCAACTTAGAAATTAATAAAACAAAAAACTGCATTTCGATGATTAGTAAACAATAATGGGAAAATGTTTGCTTCATTTATTTTCGAACATTTGATGTAAATTTTTATTAAAAAAAAATACAACGTAATAAAACATGATATTTTTATTTGTAAACAAATTTATTTAACAGTTAATCTTGTTTTCTCAATTTATCTCATCATTAAGGAACAAACATTTTGTTTTTGTTTTATTTTAACTAAATACCGTACGGTATTTTCTTTACAGCAAGTAATGTATTATACTGAATAAAATCGATTTTTTGGTACTTATTTCTGTTTTTATTTTAGACTTTGATTATATAAATTTTCTCAGAATTAAATTCTCTACAATTAATGTTTGTTGATTTTATGTATTTATTACCAATTTAACAAAGTTATTGTACATCAAACTTAAAAAACATTGTTTCGTGCCCCAATTTTTTGCATTTAACCCTGAATCCCTCAAAAACTACTACAGGTACAGTTCTGAAACCTATTTTATTAGCTTTATCAGGTAAAAATACATAAGAATCCATGATATTTCTTACTTAATTAACCTTCCCAAAAGTTCAGTATGGCTTTATTTTACTCTTTACCCAGGAATTCAGGCGAAATCTTTCGCTAGCTGTAACTCGCTAACGAAGCGTTTTCGGACCTATGTTTATATAACATTTTTTCATTATTTTTACTAGTACAATGTGCTGTAGAAGTGGGGGGAGAACTTCATGAATCACCCTGTATAACTAAAGCACATGAATGAGAGAGTTTTTATAAAAGCAACAAGGTTTACGTATACTTCCAAATTAATCGCAAGAAGTTAGGTATATTTGAACTGCGGTTGCTGATAAATCTATCACATTTAAAAGTTTAAAATCAGGCACTACTTTTTGGGAACGTTGGTTCTTGATAGGCAATACCAGTTTCTCACCACATAAGATAAATTTGTCCCTGTTAAGCTCAATTTTCCTATTTGACTTAATTTCATTGACCGACTGGACGACGCGATGCATGAAATAAGAGCTAGGACTCCTGCAACAATTTGGTCTTTAATGGCATCAAGAAATTGCCTCTGTTACTGCAATATTTTTACTTCTAAAATATTATGGTTGAGAATTGTTCTAATAACTTGGCAAACAATTATATGGTAAGATATTCCTTCTGGATACTGGATAGTATAAACTTTTGTTTATACTACACGAATTACATATTATTACGTATTATTTCATTACATACACAAAGTAATTACAAATTGTATTTAAAAACCCACTATGATAAAAACGAGTTATACTGTAATGAATAAGGTCAAGATTCACTCTGTGCCAGTACAGTCACGCAGCTGTGTCTGACAAATCTACCACAAATCTCAAAATTAGATCTAGGTCTGATACAGTTGGCTCCTTGTTTAGAAGGTACATGGTTAGTGAATTCAAAATAAACGAGACAGGTTGCATTAAATGCTCGTAACTGCAGGGTAATAATCATACGTTTATAAATAACAGATCATTATCATCTGTTATTCGTAAGATTTTAACACCATTAAATAAATTGTGCCATATACATTTCAGGTCCATTTAAGAACAACAAATTAATTTGTTCAAAAGTATTAGTTTTTCGTACATGAAAACAATATTGTAGATACTGTAATCAATTTTTACTTACATTCTTGGCAATATGTTTTGGCCTCACCTGCAATATTTCTTCATTCGCTTCTATTCTCTGCTGCTTGAGATGTAACTACCATTCTACTTACGTCCTTATCAACGTGAATAATATATCTCACCTTCAGTCTACTGAGCGGTTATTTTCATTTTAGTTTGTATTTGTGTACATTCTTAATTATCGCCGTTTCTTCTCTCATCTTATAAAATGCTACAATGCCTGTATACATATTAATGTATCTCAGCTCTTTGTTTTTCCTGGTTTTCCAATAACTTTAATCTTCGACTAGACGATGAATCTTCTCAATGCTCACTTTTAAATAACTGTACGGAAAGGATGAAACACGTGGGGTTGGATACCGCTGAGGTCTTAGTAATGAATACTCGATTTGCAAAGTTTACTTATATGTTTAATTGTGGTAAATAAACATAGAGGCACCGCTTCAAGATGATAAAAATAAAATAGCATATTTCTACGTTACTGACAAACAGAGTGATAATGAAGTAAATAATATCAAGGAGTCGGCGTAATGGCTCCAATGTTTTATAGAACATTTGCATAAGAACTTAATAATTATTAAAACTCTAAAATTGATGTTGATATAACCACAACACAAGTGCGGGCGTCAACATCCTGGCTAGACATTGCACCTGTACTCGGAAAAGTGAAGATAAGTAGACTATAAATTTAAACTTGAATGCTGGAAGTACTGGAAGTTGTACTCATAGTTAAAATCAAACACTGAGTCTCGAAGTTAAACTCGCGGACAAGGCGCGCAAGGTATTGCCCGGTAGTAGGATCGGCAGCTATCAATTTCATGGCTGGAAAGAATTAATACGCGTGCCTAATTAGGTTATTGATCCATCAAGTAACGAGTAATAGTGTTCGAAAATATGTATTATATAAAATACAATTAAATAACGTTACACAAAAATAATATTTACTTAAGCTTTCTAGGTATTATCCATGTTAAATTTTTGTACGGAGGTGATTATCGAGTTATAAATGTTAATATTTTTCTAAAGAACCGTTAAGAACAAAATGTATTTCCGTTTCTAATTACGAGGATATACCAAATAAAGCGGTTAATCTATTACGGGAAATTAAAAATATTTTATTCACAATTTACAACATTGAGTAAAATATATTTAGTTGAAATCTCTTAGCATGACCCACTTCAAATTTTAGTACCCTTTTATCGACAGCATGAATCTTTGATATTTTATGAAAATCTCTAAGTTTCGGAATAACTTTTTATACTATTCTTACGGCTTAAGGGACATACTATGCCTTACAACAAATGTTAGCCTAAATGTTCTAGTAACTAACTTCCTCACTGATTAGATAGGTGAATGTAATATAAAGGGGGGAAATTTAATACAAGTATACCAATGGAACATTTATTGAGAATTGGAATTCAAGAATATTTTCCATAGTTATTGTATTTAATTTCACAGTTTCAAGATGTCGGCTTTTCAAAATTATGAGACATTTTATAGTATAGTATAAATAAATATCGACACTTCTTTTGCCTAATTTCTGACTGAATTAATCATAATTTTGGGCAGAGGTACACATCTCCTGGATATGATCTTTAGCCAATATCAATGAATAAAACTACTCGAGATGGACGTTTAAACCTTCAAAAAGTTAATATCTCTGTTTTTTTTAAATTTTAGATATACACAACTTCAGGTACCAAACATTTCAGATTGATATGAATCAGAAATCACGTAAAACGACGTGTAGTATGTATCAGTAATATGAGCGGAATAGAATAAAAGAATATAACTTCATTAATATGAATAAGATGTCCTGCAGACTGAAGTGGATTTTTTCCAAACACTTTGGTGATAGAAAGGAAAATATAATACTTCTAATGTATTGCTCAATTCATTCTCAACGCATCGTTCTTGAACAGCCAAATCACATCAAGGACATGCAACGCCATCGAACTTTAGATTTTCTGTTTAAATGAACTGATTCAACGGCATAAAAAGGACCTGATATAATGTAACGAAGGTCTCACTTACCAACCCACAAAATACCACATAGTAAAATGTAAGTTAATTGAGTTCATTCAGCTTAAATACTTATGTATTCTATGATGTTGCTCGTTCCCATCACGTTTACCCATAGTAACAATGTAAAATACCCTTTGGTGGTGGTTTGGAGTCACATAAAAACTGTTGGATCTCAGATTAATTTAGGGGAGCTTTTTTGTAACATCACCATTTAAAAGACATTCCTTAATTTGCTTTTAAATAATAATACTCATAGATACAGATCTTTGATCTCGAAATTACGTACGAAAATAAACTTCATTCATAACTTCATATATATATATATATATATATATATATATATATATATATATATTAATAAGTTAGATCGTTCTCCAGTTATCATGGAGACAGATAGACAATCAGACAAATATAAAATATGTCCAACCTCATAAGTGATTGACTTTGCTGCTGTTTAAAATCTACAAACTACAATTTTTTTTCTTTATTTTATTTTCTCAATTTACTAACTAGTAAAATGGTATATTTATGTCTTATATAATCACTTTTTTGGTTCTAACCATAAAGTCTTTTTATAATTTTGCAAGGAAATCGAACAAGAATAAATAATACGTAAATGGATGTTGTTTTAAAAAGTTGCAGGTACATGAGAGAAAGTAATAAAAGAGACAGTGTAGAGCAATGTAACCTGCATACTGTACAACAATGTGAATAAAACATTATCTGTCTTGAGCTTTGTTCAGGTTTCATATTGTTTCTGTTTGGCTTGTACTGCTTGTTTTATAATATTTACTAATACAATTTTAGCATATATAGTTTGATAATTAAAGAATGTTAAATGGTATTATTTTTTTTCATTCCAAACTCCTTTCATAACTTATCATGTTGTGTTGTGCCGATAATAGATTTTATATCCATTTATTAATTGAATGCAATTTCGATAATATTAAAAAACACGTTATTGGTACGTGTAGACTTTTATTTAAAGTTTCTAGATACTTTGTTGTGTTTATAGTCCAGGAGACTAGAGCCAATTCACACTGCACTTTTGTTTGAAATCGATAGATATATTAACTTAAAAATTAAATCTATTGTCAGCCACTGTAATTTCAGTGAAGGTCGAAATTTTAGGGTATAAAAGGCTTAAGATTATGATTAATGACAGTTTTTCATGTATAATATAGTTCCTAGCTTGGCAAACCTAGAACCAATCGTCACACACATCTATAATGTTAAATCAGTGGTAGCTGCCCACTTATAGATATCCAGAGATATTGGTGGCTATCCATCCCTTTATCTAGTTATATACTTTATATCGGTCAAACTATTAGGTAAAGTGAGTACTACTTACTACCTGGTGTAGTGAGGTAGGAAAATACTATCACTAATGGGTTTAGTTCGTATATAACTCAAAACCATAGATATATCTAAAGTCAGATATTTTCAAGTGTACATTATTAAATATTAGTAAAATATTTAAAAAAACTCTTGTAAATACATACATTTTCGAAAATAACATTTTATAAAATTTTTGTGGAGGGGTCCATCATCATACAGGACTAATGACCCTGTAAATTATAACTATTTAAAATAAAATTATTAAATTAAATGGTAACTTATGTATAATTTGAATGATAATTAGCTCTATTATTGAAGTAGTTATAATAGGAAAATAGTATAGAAAAGGAACCTTTGACAATTCAAAAAGATGTTTCCGTTTACGAATGAAAAAACAAAAAAGCATGAAGTCAATTAATTTTATTTCCACAATCACAGGTGGTATTTTTAGTTTGCTTGATTTTAAGAACAGAGGTTTTATTTTTATTTTTTCCTGCAAGGGGCCCCTTTTTGAGTAAAAAAGTTATATCAGAGTTACTTTCAAATTCCTTAAGTGAATTGCATGTAGCTCATAAGTTTCTCAATTAAAACTAGGAGAGTTTTATACGCATTTATATAAATCGTATATTAATACGTTTTGATCATGTTTTACCCCATGATGCATAGCGATGATTGGCCGACCTTAATAAGCTTTCGGTTATTCATTTCTCCTCATAAATATCTTAATATTTCCAGTAAACATATTATGGTGATTTGGTATATCATAGTACGTACATACAGCGTAATCGTTTTATAATTTAAATGTCATCATCAATTGAGTGCTTGAACAAAGGAGAAACTTTCAAGAATGATTCATTCGTCGATATGACAAAGACAGCGCTTGTAGCACTTTGTTATATTTTATTTTTAGATACTTTTCCAACTTACTGATTAATCATATTCAGTACATTTTAATTGCCTAAAAGGGAAAGCAGTAACAGTATATTTTAACTGGTTGCATATTTCGGCAATTACTACTCTGATAGAATCTCATTTTAATTAATCAACAAGCTGGCTGAAATGGTTAATGTTAATTGAGTGTGAAACCTATGAATGACGTCATAATCCATACAGCTCGTAGTAATTGATTGCTGCTCTCATACTAATGACTTTCATAGACATTATATATCTAGCAAGTAATGAAAAGTTACCACGGTTTCATGAGATCTCACTGTAAATAATTGCATCGTTATATATGATTTAAAATAAGGAAAACTCTGATAACGAAACAATTTCTGTTAAAATTTTAAAATGTAACGTATTAGACCTTCAATAATCTTTCAAACTTGTTATATTCGTTCTGTTATTTTACCCCAACAACTTTTATCTTGGTTACTCTCCTAATTTTAACTGTAAACGAGCATAAATTATCTTATCAAGGTTTTTTGATTTATTAATCTATATAAGTAAAACAGCAACAACCCGAAAGCAGTACAAAGAGAGGAAAGAAAGCAGGACTACTGTTACTCAGAATACTATAATTAACTATTAAAATGATTTACCCAGAGATCCTATTTCTGTTATAACTGGATAGACTCGCTGAGAACATAAAGATGACAGATGGTGCCCATATCACTCTACTCACTCAGAGAATCCCAATCACAACTCCCTTAAGCATCTTGGAAAGAAGGATGATTTGAAGAAAGTAAGAATTATTAAAAGAAGAATTATTTTTCCACAAAGATGACCCTAGATGAATACTAATTAAGAATGAGGGTGTAAATGAACCATAAAATAAGAAATAAATTTTCCAGATATAAGTCATTAAAATCCATAAAAACAATAAAATTATGAATTTTTTTATGTTTAAAATAAAAACAAAATATGACGTATATTATAAGATTGATGGCCCTTTTCAACATTACCAAAATTGTACATTAATTCTCTTGTTAATGTATATTTTACTTTTAATTATGTCGAGCGAATAACTTTCTGTGTAAATACATATACACCAATAGCAACTAGTACTAAAGCCAACTATATCATAGTTGTATAATATTAGAGCTTGGAAGAACACCAGAGTATTCTCGTGTTCATTATACAAAAGTAGGAATTGTATAGTGGAAGCAAATATAGGCTGAGGCCCCAGTGTTATAATAACCTCGTTACTCCGTGAATATACTTTACATTTCTTTCCCTCCTTCCTTTATTTCTTGCACGTTTTTTTAGTTTTATCTGCAACTTTAGATGTCTTTTTACAAAAATGTTAGCTTTATATTAAATTTGAAAGTAATATATGTTTTTACGCGTTGCACTTACCAAATATCTCGTAATCATAGGCAATATCATACAACTGATGTTATTTGTACAACGTTATAGTTATATATTTTGGAAAAAACATTATGAGATTTAATGTCTCATTTCCATATGAGACTGGATAAAATCACTTAAAAATTTTAATGTTAAAGAATGATATCAATGTTACGAAAATATTCAAAGAAATAATTAAATTTAAAATAAAATAGCAATAACTATAAAAATACGATTTTTATTTCTATTACAACTACAATAACTTAATTCCCTTCCGAATAAGCCTTAATATGTAGTTTATTCTCAAATAGTAAATTTATTGTTAGAATAAATCTCGCCTTCACATCAAACTTTCAATATGTTAACGTTAGTATTAAGTATTTGCTTATCTTGTGTATTAATCTTTATTTTCAAAATAATTAATCTACTACTTTCCCAGAGTTATAACTTTTCTTGTTACATAGTACATTAATAATATTACTGGAGGTTTTAGTATTTAATAAAAATACGACTGTATCGATCGATTTTTATAATTGATTATTTTGTCGCCATGTTTCAGAAGGTGACTGATTTCTTCTATGGTCTTAGTACATATAATTATGACTTTCATTACCATTGAAGTATAATGCAACAGAGGTGGATTTTTACTCTTGTAGCAGTAATGATTTTTAAGAAGAACATGCAGTAGTTGTTAGTTATTACTATTACGGGATACTAGCTTTGACTGGGGGGACCAGGCATCTCAAAGTTGGGTACCTCCACGTGTTATCTCTCAATACAGGGTTTGATTAAATGTTTTCTCTTGTGCGTAACTTTGACTTTGATGCAATTGGCTTTTCCTAGACCTGGATTAAACCTGGCACCCAATCACACAATTATCAGATTTTGGTATACACTTCTGTGTTGTGATCGGGAAGTTTACATACAACAGGAAGGCAACCCGGTGATAGGCACGAAGGAGGAAATTACCTTCGAGCAGCACTCATTTGCTTAAGATGTAGAATCCGGTATCGTTAACTGAGATAATAGTCCACTCACTTATTTACTTGGGCGAAAACCATATAGATTAATTTTCAAAGAGTTGCCATGAAACTAAGTACCTATGCCAATTCGTTCAAGAACAGAACATAAGGAAATAAAATTAGTAAATGAGCTACCAAGTGTGAAAGTAACCTCCTCTAGCTTGTTAGGCCACATTATGGAAGACGGGTCAGTTGAGAGCGGGAGGACCGGCGTCTTGATGATCAGGGGTCCTGGAGGAGTAAATATATCTGAGCAAAATTTGATATATTGTTGTATAAAAGTTCAGAATGAGAATAAAGGGCCGAAAATTTTCACTTGCAGGGTTTTTTTTTAATTGGACACATGATTTGCTGTTGAAGCAGTAGTTCAGATTGTCTAGGAGAGAACAATGGACATTTATGTAGTTGATAATATTGAGCACTTTATAACAACTACCTTTGTGAGCATTTTGGATTAACTGCCCGTTTTCCAAAAGCAATCTATGCTTGACACCGTAAAAATTTGTCTGAAACTGCCAAATTTTTATTTTATAGAATAATTATGCAACACGCTTAGAAAAACATTTTAAGCGAAATAAATAAATTTGATGACAAAATAGTTAAGTATCTGCCTCAGAAATCTAGGAAATATCCATTTAATCATTAGATCTAATTTGCAATGTCTTATGGACTTCATATTAAAAATACACTAATCTAATATAGAAAATATGGTGAAAATTGTATTAGCTATATTTGCCTTGTTAAACTAGTAAATTTTGTTCCTCGCCAGAGCAAAATACTATAGAGCCAGTACTGATGCAAACGAGAATTTACATTTAATTACGTTTTCAAAATTGTAATGAGTTTTCATGATAAGGTCTTTACATCCTGTACGTAATCCTTACTTACATGTATAATGTGGTGAGAGATAGAGATGTTAAACTGTGCGAGACTAGAGGCAAGAACAAGTTCCGCATACAACAATGCAGAACTAAGGTATTCAACCTAGTCCCGGCAAAAGTTATATGTATTGACTAAATAGCTTTGTATGCGCATGAATCAAGTTATCAATTCCAACCAATGTAAAACTTAACTATAACCCTTTGGTGCCTGTGGTTTCTAATCAGTTAACAAGTTGATATTAAGTCGCTCGTAAACATTTTTAAAATTTAATATCAGAACTGAAAAATGTCTCTAGTAAATTTGACAAAAATGTGGTTTTGGGTGAATGAGTCATGTATTAATATGTGCCAATTCGTATGTATAATTAGAGAAGATAACATTTATGCTACACTTATATTATTGTTATGAAAAAATATAATTTAAGGATCACTGTAGTGTTTTTATACATCTTAATCTTAATCCATACATCCCAAAACTACTAATAATAATATACATAACGTTAAATTAAACAATTCTTTTTTATAAATTTACGGCACTGCATTATTTACAGAAACACTAAAAAATTCCTGAGAACTTAATTCTTTTGACTCTTAAGAAAGAGAGTACACTTCAATCGCCAACATAGTATTTTATTTTTGTAACATAACAATGACATATTATTACGGAATCCATATTATACTATCGAACCATCCATTTTAAATAACAAACTTTAAGCAAAGAAATAAATACTTGGATGATTGCTTTAAGTAGAGCAGTACACCCTAGTTTTTAAGATCCTACCTTTGTTTCAAAATTTTGTACTTAAATATAAAATAGAGGAAAAAGTAGAGATTTCAAAGAAAAAAGAAGAAAACAAATGCGTCCTGTGTAGAACTTTTGCATGACTGTAATAACTATAAAACATCTCAAAATAAGTATTTAACAAGTAGTTAAGTGGATGTTTGTGTAAATATTGCTGGTAAGAAACGTGAGACCACGTAAGAAGGGAGTTTTTGACTTACTTGGAGTTTTCTTATTTGAAAGGCAAGTAAACCTGAACGCTTCTGTTAAAAATAAAAATTAAGTTACATAAAAATAGGTTTATCAAAATTCCATAATATAATTATTTTAAGCAAATAAAATGTGTTGCGATAAGGATCTTTCATATAGAAACTGATTTTAAAAAGACTTTTTGAACATTTTCATATGATTAAATTGGATAACCCCCCTGCATTTAGAAGTATTTTGCAAGTTTAAATTGCTTATAAAATTATTTGTATTATTAATACGGTTATAATATGTTTCAGAGGTTTACTTTCTTCAATTTCATATGAGATTATTATTACATTTTATTTATATCACACAATATATATCTTAAAATTCAAATATTACTACGGTTTGTTATTATTTTTAGTTTTTAAACGAAGAATAAAATGACCAATTATAAGAATAACTTACTAAACGAAATGATCACTCAAGACGGCAAGAACACGTTATGGACAGTGAAGAGCAGGTAATGCAGGTGATTGATCTCTTTCTGAACTTTGGATGGATGATGTGATTCATGAATATCTTCATTGATTTATCAGGCACAACAGATTAAATTATAAACAAAAATAAATATACACTCTATTGGGTATATGGCATTTAGAAATATATAAATCAGTAATCAATCAATATATCTTCATTATATTTTTATTTATAATACCAATAACTTACTATCAGTATGATTCCAAAACAGGCTATGGACGCTGAGTGTACCAAAATAAAACAGTAAAATTTATATAGATAGGTCTACTAGTTTATATTTTACTAATTACACGTAAAGCTCCAATCCTAGACCAAGAGTCACAGTCCTATAAAAAAATTGATTGCCATGAAATAAGTTTTACGTAAAAAACAGAGTTATGAATCTGTGGTTGTTTTCTTATTTAAAGTGGTTTTGAGTTTATACTATTTCTGAATTTAATAAAAAAAACTGTTTTGTACTTTCTAATGTACCTTTACTTGTGACTGTTTGTTTCTCTCTGCTATAGCAGATTGAAATTAACCAGCACAAAAGTAACCCATGCGTTAGTAAAAAAGCATTATTCATACATAATAGTTCATAATTTCATACATAAGTTTCAGAATGCTTCTGACGCATTCATATACCTCATCGATCCATTTAGATACTAATGGAAAATAATCAATATCTAATAAAAAGAGTTCTCGAAATATTGTAGATAAGGTTAAAGTAAAATATTACCATAAGTACCTACTATCTGGCAGTATTATAGCAAGTTTTATAGCAGTAACATATCCTGCTCAATAAAAACATGTAATCATCTAGTAACTGCAGATCACTGTGTTATGAAGTGCATATTTTTTTATTATATGTGGTTAATGATATGTATTAACAATATATAATCATCAACGTATTAATGAAGCAATATATTGTGTAATGAACTTCACAACCCACAGAAGAGATGCACGTCATCTCTAATCATCCAGCGCTGAGAACATTGCAATAATGATAGACTAAAGCGCTTATGAAAACCGCTTACCTGGTAATAAGTGCCATAAGCCTGATAAAGGATGTGATAATCACCTTCCCAACGATCCTCTGCTCTCTCTTCCTGAAGTTTAATGAAAACTCTGGGATGGTATAGTTTCAAGTATAAATAGTATAATATTGCATTTAGAGCGTGCACGTGTTTACTTCTCAAATGTAATAAATAACGTATTAGTCGTAAAATATTACAAGATAATATTCTTAAAATAATACGTATAATGGAAGAAGTGTATTTTAAAGCTTTATTTTGGTGTATCGACAAGAAAAGAATTCTAGTACAACTATCAGCCATAATGATTACTCATATTAATTACAATATTTCTGAAAATAAAGATAACTTAAAATTGTAATTATGTAAATATATAAGATTTTGTATGAAGTAATGAAAACTAATAGCAATATAATTACACATTAAACAGTTTAAAAACTTTAACCTTGCGACGATTTTCGAAAACTGAATTTGGAAAGACTGGGTCCTAAATATTAAACGAGGTCGTGAAACGTTGATTGGAAGGTAGGCATACGATATTAACACCAAAACACCGTGCCGGTTCGTAGAGGGAGCGGGCAGCCAGCTTTGATTTTGTAACTCCGACCACAGAAAACTCCAAGATGTCCTTGCCCTATGGAAGTCAGAAGAGAAGAGGACAAGAAACCTAATTCCCGATATCTAGAAAACCTGAAAATACTAGAACCAATCAAAAAGCCAGAAAGCCACAGAAACATCTAGAAAGAGAACAACCATCTGGTAAAACAGATGGCTCGACCCGCTGTAAGGAAACAGCTCCCGGTCCGTCCAAAGACCAACAAAATAAAGTGGCAAACGCCACATCCTCCCCCTCTACCCCGGGAGAGAAAAGAAAAAAACTCAAAAGGATAAGGTAGGAAGACAAGGACGGAAAGATTAGAGACTACAACTGGTACTGCTGTCGTTAGCAAACAGCTAGAAATAGCTCTAGTATGGATATCCTGCACGCTCGCGAGGCGCTCCAAAAGCGTAACGGCTAGAATCCATTCCGACTGACCACACTACTCAAGATTAAATCTTTTTAGTTTAAAGAGGCTTGAGGAAAAGCCTAGTAGTAGTAAAAAAAAACTTGAACAAAATTAACTACTTTCTGTGGTAGCTACCAATAAATAAAGGTCTGAAGTGTTGACACAAGGATGGGTTTTTTCGTTTGTTTCTACATCACTAATACGCTTGGTGGTCAAAAGGCTACAAGAGGGTGTTCCAGTAAGGTTGGGAAGGAAATTAAATAAGTGTACACTTATTAGCCAAAGCTTATTAGCCAAAGCACTTCCTAAAGTCTCCACCATCCGGGTATCTCCACCCCGGAACCCAAGGGCCACTTAAGCACCCGAATGGAAACCCCGAACGGCTGGCGGAACTCCTTGGACCACCGGGAGAGTATTACTCCAGACATAAGGTCTGTATTTTTTTTCTTCAAAGATGGGAGGAACAGAAGGGATGAAGAGACCATTCCAAAGCGAAAATTAAAAATATGAGAAAATTACACCCATCATAATATCAACAGACCCAAGTTCGTGTTGTAAAGGCTAATTAGGTAAAAACCTGGTACTGGCAAAATTTAGCAAAAGTGGGCCAGTACTCTCCTCCCCCTACGGGACGGCTGAGAAAAAAAATTGGTGGCCAGTGGGAAAAGACAAAATAAAGTTTTATTTTTCCATACTAGTTTTTTAAATTTAGAGACTTGGAGCAAATAAATTCAGGCTCTTAAAAGGCGTGAAAGAAAAACTGTAGAGCTACGGGAAGAGCTTAACGGAGTAAGGAAATCATTTGGTCGTGGTAAAGTGGTTTAATTAGGAACTTTAAAAACAAAAAAACAACTAGTTTCTAAGTGTTGGCCAGGAAAGGCAAAAAAAAACCCTGAAACCTACGGAAAAGAGACCCAAAAAAAACTAACTGGGCCAAAACCCAACAAAATTAGGTTAACAATCAATAAACCTCTAAAACAATAACAATAAAAAAAGCCTTCAAAGGATAACAGTAACAACAGTAAAAAAAAACACTTCCAATATAAACACTAAACAGCAAATAAATAAGATAGCTGCTGGAACATTTAGCAGCTTCAGAGACAAAATTATAAAGTCTTAAAGACACAAAGAGATAACAACAACAACTAACTACAAAAAATATATAGACAAACTACAATCTTCAACAACATTTTCAACAATAAAAACTAAACCTATCCATCGCTGCTAACTTAGCTGAAAAACAAAGAATTCCACCTACTGCCAAAAGACTGACCCTACTAAGCAAGAGAAAGACAAAGAAAAGGAAAAGGGAAAGAAAAAGTAAGCTTGTGTTGTAAAATGTAATGGGTTGCCCGAACCAAGGATAGCAGGCTGCTCGACTGCATTAGGGAATGTTAAAAATAAATAAACATAAAGTTCACTCCCAATGTACAGCCTAGAAAAATTGCTGAAGCAAAAAGAAATTCTCAATGCTAAACAGCCAATGCTAACCCTGATCCCCCCGTGTATATGTACTGTAAAAGAAGAGGAGTAAAAGTATCAGAGTGTTAATGTGGTGTAAGGAAGAGAAGAAGAAGAAGAAGAAGGAGATAGAAAAAACTAAACTAACATCACTTTGCCCTAAACCATCCCTATAAACGTCCCGGCAGCGGCGCTTTGGTCTTAGATAGGCCCAAATTATTTCTTCAGGTGGGAAACATGGGCCGACCTAATAAGTTTCCCTGACTTGGGACACCTCAAAGTCACAGCAAAAAGTAATCAGAAAATCATTAGAGCAATTTTACTGTGGTGTAAGCAAAAAGTACAAGTTGTAAAAAAACTATTTCAATTTATAGTATTACAAATAAATACAAGCATAAAGTACATTGCCTTATTATTACCATGAAACCAACTTCCAGTATCACCAACAGGTGAAGGCAGAAAATAAAATCAACAAGTTTGGCTTTCAGAGCAAAAAAAAAATCGGTTGCCATCAGTCGGGGGTAGACTCAATTTGTTTCCTCTCAAAAGGTTGAGAAAGTTCAAAGTATTCAAAAAAAAACTAACAACACCTTTCAAAACCTAAAAGAATAAGAGAGGGAAACAAAGTAAACAAAAGAATTAATCAAAAGCAAGAGCAACTGTACCGTAGAAGAGCAAAAAATAATATATATGTGGAGCGAGTCGTAAAGTAGCGCTACCGGTAACTACTACATAAAGTTCAACAAGTCCCAAGTGAATAAGACACAAGCCCAAATAGTAAACTCTCCCTTTAAACTGTAAATAGTTTAGAACACCCCCAAAAAATCTCTTTTGAGGCCAAGAATCCAAAAAAAAAAAACCCCAGTGAAAAATTAAAAATTAAGAAATTAAAGACCAAAGGAAAAAAAATATTTAACCACTTAAGGCTTAAATTAGGCTAAACTGAAATTTAGGTAAGTTAAGCACCCGAAGCTGAATCAAGCAAGCTGACATATCAATCAATCCAAAGAGTCCACTAGGGTTTGGTATATTATAAAATAGTGAACCCTCAAGGTGGCAAACTATAGTTTTAAAAGTTTGTAAAAGAAAGGATGTTTCAACATTTTGGAAAGAAAGTTTAGTTTTGTAAGTAATTAAATCACTTATATGTATGTCAGCACGTCAAATCCAACCCCAAGCTGCAACTTCATAAAAATTACAAAACAAGCCTAGGCCTATGTTACTTTCAATACTAGTTGAAACTAAAGGTGCACTCCATATTAACTTTAACTGTTTTAATTTAAACAGGCACTAGTCAAAAGAATCAAAGGGCTTTTAATAATAGACTATGAAAGAATTATTATTTTTACAATAACATTAAAGTTTTGAAGAAGGTTTTAGAAAAAAAATTGCAAACTGTTAGACTAAATCAACCCCTTAAGCTTGAACTGCCCCGAACAATCAAATAGCATAGGCCTACATAAAAGTTTGACATGTTTCTAAGTAGAAAAAAATTATCAGATAAATTTAACAGTAACACTTCACTTACCTTGTGTATAGACTAAGATTAATTAACAAAATTGTGTAAGACTCGAATAAATTCAACGCAGTAGACAAAATCATCAAATTAGTGCTATAAAAAATTTAAACTCTTATCAACTTAAAACATGTACAAGTGGAGTAAATCCGCTGGAAGAATAAATAAATAACTAAATAATTAATTAAATCCTAGAATAACAACAATTAATTGCATTTGGAACTAAGGGTAGGTGTGGAAAGGTAAAAATTTTAATTAAATCAAATGTAGAGATGAAATATCAGAAGGAAAGCAAGTTATATAAAAAAGAACACTTTTAATTATAAGCCAACCCAAAGTAAATAATCTGGTGAAACTGAATGGGGGTTTCAAATATTAACCAGAAAGCTAAGAACTTTAAAAACAAAAGGTAGGCTATACATAGGCGGCAGTACAATACGCAGTCACCAACAGCATCTATGAAATCCTTCGACTTTACTTGCACAGATCTGAGCCAAAGTTTAAATTAAAATACTAAAAGGTGCTAATTAAAGTTTAGAAAGCACAAGTAATTAAGTACCAGGTATGTTTAAGGCAACAGGCTACACTGTAGGTGAAAGTAAAAGTTAGGTTAAGAGTTAACTTGGTGAAAGAAAAAAATTTATTAAAATTGGTTTAAAGTAAAATTTTAAGCTAGAAAAAATCAACCAAATACCTATGCCTAAATAATTAGTGAGAATAAGTTACTAAAGTTTAAGAAAATACTGCCACTCACATGTTCAATTATTACACAACTAGGCTTAGGTAGCAGTTGGTTGCAAGAACTGCTTGGCTCAGACCTGCACATTAAAAACAAGCTACTTCGAAAAAGTTTAACATTTTGAGTAAAAAAAAGGCAGTGTAAGGAAAATTTAGAAAACTAAAAAAATTTAGAAAAACGTCTACCCCTTTAAAAAAACTTAAAACTAGGACTTAGCTCTCATAGCTGTGTAGAATTCTTCCGCTCCCACCGGCAAGCCTAGCCTTCCATTTCAAACCACGCTCTGCTACCAATTTGCGACGATTTTCGAAAACTGAATTTGGAAAGACTGGGTCCTAAATATTAAACGAGGTCGTGAAACGTTGATTGGAAGGTAGGCATACGATATTAACACCAAAACACCGTGCCGGTTCGTAGAGGGAGCGGGCAGCCAGCTTTGATTTTGTAACTCCGACCACAGAAAACTCCAAGATGTCCTTGCCCTATGGAAGTCAGAAGAGAAGAGGACAAGAAACCTAATTCCCGATATCTAGAAAACCTGAAAATACTAGAACCAATCAAAAAGCCAGAAAGCCACAGAAACATCTAGAAAGAGAACAACCATCTGGTAAAACAGATGGCTCGACCCGCTGTAAGGAAACAGCTCCCGGTCCGTCCAAAGACCAACAAAATAAAGTGGCAAACGCCACAACCTCAGGATTAAAAAAATCATAAAAGAAAAATATAACTTTGCATACCAAATATGACCGCAACCAGCCGCCCCAAAGTACAATGTTTACAAATAAAACTTTGAAATTAATTTGTTTGATTGTGTAATTAAAGTAATATAACTTTCCAAATTATATAAAAATACAAAAAAGAAGTTACAATTAAATTCTAAATGGCTTTAAAGCTGTATTTTGTTATAAAAACATAAAATAAGTGTCTAAATTTAAACTTCTCTCTCTTATAACAAATTTTGATTAGTTTAAAACTATCATGTTTTATAAACACAACCTACAGGTTTTACGTAAAAACATTTACTGCAAAATATCTTGGAAGATTAAAACGCATATAGCTAATAACAAAATTAAAATCATGTAAATATCGTTACATGGAAAGGAAAATGCTGCAAAAAGGCCATGACTACAATTACACTTTATAATACGTAAAAGTTATTTTAATACGCGATAAAAATGTTAATTAAAATTGAAAAGTAACAAAATGTATTAGTCACTGAATGCATCCTTGTAATCATAATAAGCCGTAACGCAAGCCAAGAACCAAATAATCAACCAAAATATAAACAAGTCGTGTTTGGTAAAATATATTTTGTTGGGAACATAGAGAACTACGTGTATCATATGTTTTTTTTTAATAAGTGATAATAACAATTATTTTACGCTTGTTTGCATTTTATTAAATGTTATATAAATTATATCCGAATGGAATTGTTCCAACTCCTTTTGAATTACTCAATAAATATAAGTGCAACAGTCAATACGAATTAAATTAATACCAACACAAAATACAAACTCTTCTGAGCAAACTTCCACTAGCAATGTTAATCAATTACCACAACCACACAACATTATTGAATACTACAAGGTCATATTGATTTGAAGAAAAACGTATACATATATTTAGGGTGTTGACAATTGCAAAGGCTCGAACCGGGTTCTACAGGAAAGGAACTATAAGACTTTCCTAGAGTATTAAGGCAACTGTAATAAATTCTTGCCTTGTGGTGAAAAGTAATATTAATGCATCCTCAGTCGTATTATTATTTCTCAATATATAGTTTTTCTAGGTTTAGAAACAATAAAATTTAGAAGAGAAATAGATATACTGTCATTTTTACTGTTGTCATTGCTGTAGACAGGAAATCTCAATAGTACCAGTAATATTACATATTATGTATAAATTGCTGTAACAGACCTTGATTTAGAATGATAAAAAATCTTAGTTATCTGAAACATGACAAATATTCATATGTATTCTCTCATAAGTGAGATATTAGCGCTGATTACTGGATAATTATGAACAGTCCCACTTTACCTGTTGGTGTCACGTAGTGTTTATTACCTCAGGGATTTAATTCTTTTTAAACTCAACAAATAATTTCAGTATGTAAACAATTTTGTTTAGCAAGTACTTCCGATCTATCTGTATACATAAAAATGAATGTTTGTGTGTTTGTCGTTTATGGCATCGTAAACTATTTAACCGATCATTATGAAAATTTTTATGTACATGTATTTTTCCACGGAGAAGGTTTATATACCCACTGATGTAACTCGCCACCAAGTGACGCTGCAAAAGATAATAGTGTTTAAAGCGCCTGCACATTTTTAACTGCAATTACCTGACAGGTATGTATATTAAATAACCAAATACTATTTGAAGGCGATAAGTGACACTTTCTTGGTCGTGGCAACAAGGCAAACTCTACATCGGCGTTAGAAATCTAATTGACTCGTACCAGAATTGCACATACACGGGAAAAGCTTACGTAGAGCGTGCGAAGCCGCGGGAATCAGCTAGTATATATAATATCTTAAATTTTGGATGCCTAAGGAGAGGATAGATTTAGTTTTTGAAACGTAATATACAATTTATACACAGCTTGGGTAGTTCAAAATTGATTTTTACATACTTTAAAACGAATTAAAAATTAGTATAGTATATATAATATATATATACAAATATATTTAATACTGAATTTAATGAGAAATGGGTGACCTAGAAATAGTTTTCTGCTAATATAGTTACACTGAATTTTATTGTCTATTTATCAATCTTACTGTCACACCCCATAATTGATCTTTTGGGGTGGGACAGTAATTGTTGTTAACCTCACGCGTTAAATTTTGTTCTTTACTTCTGATAAGAGGCTGAAGAATCTATGCAACGAAATGACTTATAATTCGATTGTATATACGTTTATTGAATTTGGAATATGATGAAATAAGAAATTGCAGATCTAAAAGTATTACTCGTCCTAAAGCTAGAAGAGGTATTTCTTAAAGATCGTCGATTTTTGAAAGATAAATGCTTGATTTTAAAACATGTGAATTGATATTTAAAAGAAGTACTCATCATTTAGTTACTAAAATACTAATAACCCCTTAATCAATTAAGTATAACTATTTTTTCCCACATTTGAAGATAATATTTATCTAGATATGGCACATTATCATCACAGATAGTTTATTTAAATTATCTTACTTATTTTAACATTAAGAATGAAAATGTTATTAATGTGTCGTGCTTCCTTACTGTCAATCTTTATCTTAGAGTTGGAAAATTTTTCATTCATTAACTTCATAATAATACACAGTTTTTCATTATAAGAATTAAATTTGGTAAATTTCTCATATTAACTACCTTATAACGTGTAATTGATGGCAGAAAACAATAACTACGTGTAATTAACAAGCTGTTAGCCAAATAAGGGTTAAGGAGCCTATCCTCTAAATAATTTAATACTATACTCGTATGCATAGGACTCGTGTTTTAGAGGAACTAGTATTTCAAGCATATTTATAGTTTTTGGCGTTATTTTTGGGTTTTTTTTAGTATTTAGTGTCAATATGTGTTTTTCTTGTTGGCTATTTTTCTATAAAAATATACAATTTTTATATTTATTCATAACAAATAGTTATTTAAAAACATTTTCTATTAAATAATTTAAAATAATAAGGTAAAAAATAATACGGTCAGAATATAGATCCCAAGATATCTTATTTAGTAATCTGCAAGAACTATGATAGATAAAAGTTCTCTGAACTGTGTTTTATACTTATTTACCAATTCCAGCTCTAAATGGTCTACATTATTAAAAAAGAAAACAGTTTATAAACAATTAAAAACGTAAATATTGTCATTTTTAATGTTCTTTTTTTCTGTAAATCTGTAGGAAATATTAAGTATTTATATGAAAGACTAGGTTACTATAAAATTGAGTGGCTGTTTTAAAAAACATCTTGGTTGTCTTTTGAAAGAGATAGGCTCCTCTGATGCGTGGTATATGTTTTCTTGATAAGGAAACAATGAAATTTCCTAAGGCGATTGACCTTTAATTTTATAAACATTCCTACTTGTACAAACCAAGTTTCCATCTTTATAATATAAAATAATTAATCTAAACGAGTTCCAATTTTATTAATAAGTTCATAACCGGTCACTTCTTAAAAATTAAAGGCATAAGGATACTTTATACCTAAATTTGTTACATTTTTTATAGGCTTGTAATAACAATCTATAAGATTAGTCGTTGATTTTTATAAAGAGCTTTAAACCAAAGGGTACATTCACGGGCATTTACTCTTAAAATGATAATTTGGACTAAAAGTGTATTATCGTCGGGGCAGGGCAATCTGATACTACCATAAAGGTTTTTATACTCTAAGAGTTACACGGAGTTTGCTTTTTCTAGTCTTTATTAAGTTTTACGTACTTTTTATTTACTACGTATATGGAATATAAAGGGAATCATTTACTTTTTATTAATAATAATAAAATGTTCTTAATTTACTCTAAATTAAAAACTAAATAAATAAAACCATATATTTGTAATGCACAGCAAATGGAGAATTTTTCAGAAATAAAAACAGAAAGCCCTCCTTCAATCATAAAATTTTAATTAAAGGTTTCATTATGATTAATAATTTATTTGAGACATCCCATATGCCATATTGAGTGCTAATAAAATATCCCAAAACAAATTAAGAACATTTTTCATAAATGTAGTACATTGTCTTGATCAACTTTACCTCTCTCTAGCTGGTCCGAAAACACTTGGCCAAATGAGTATTGAAACAAGTTTTATCAATATTAACATTAATAAAGCTTACATGGAGCTCTATGAAAAACGGAGTTGAGGATAGTGACAATCACTGTAATAATATCCCTATCTATTTTCTACCGAGGTTTGTAGAGCTAGGTCCAAAATTTAATACATGGCAAGCGTTGCATTAAGCGGGATTAAAGTGTTTGGAAAACTCCCAATAGCCTCAACATAGACTTTCTGGAAATGATATAAGGTTATTTTCATACAGAAAGGGTATTCTACATTCCTTTATTATTTATGAACACCGGAAGAACTTAAAATAAGCAAATCATCCGTTACTCAGAAAAATATTTATACCATTTCTTACCTGGATACTATTTAATTCGTCAGGGAAATTTAGGGGATCCACACCTGGTTGAGTAAATTTAATTATTCTATGTCTTGTTGCTATCAATTTAACTCCAACACATATGGGCCTTATACTGTACTTCAGTTATGGATATTTATTCTGTATCTGTACACAAAATGTTACATATTTTATTTTTGGTTTAAACTTACTGACTATAACGTCTAGTCTTCTCACAATATTTATCAAACTGACCTATGTATACAGGTTAAACAAAAATATATAATTTGATGTTAATTTTTAATTAGCTTGATTGGACGCTGAAGTCATCGTTATGTAAATTTGAGATGATTTCCTTTTTCACATCTGATCAACGTTAGAGAAAATATAATTCAGAAATATTTCTTAAGCACTGTCCTAACTAATCGATGGCAAGACCTAGTACTACCATTGATGGGACAGAACAAATACGGATAAATGTTCTGTTTAGTATCTTCAGTGAGACGGTTGGTTTTTGAGTTTTTATAAGCCAGTACCGTAACATTCCAAGCAGATTTATGTAACAGAAACACACCTGCCGTAACACATAATTCTGTCAGCAATATTACTACTTTATTTCATTATCCTTTAATCCTTTGTGCCCTATACGTAATTCGTAAGCACTTAACGCTGTGATGCTCTTAAAATTATTAAAATTAGTTAGATTAACTAAAGCACCATTTCTACATAGTTCACCATATAAACATACTCACACACAAATTTACGGACCAAATTGTTATATAAACTACATATATAAATTAAAACTTTACCATATTACCGCTCTCATGATATGGTAAATATATTACAAACTTAACGCTGTTGAATATGTAAAGTGGGTTCCCATGTCTGGGAGGCTAAGACCTCGAAATGAAACCACGTTCTATCTCTTGTAGCAGCGTAAGTGTGTACACAATTTACACTTCAAACTGTTATTAAAAATTTAAGATGGCTGTTGTAGGGTAATAAATTAATCTGTATTAAGTGTAATAATTTTAAATTTTGCTATCTCAACTTTGAGAAACGGTACTAAATTGTTTTGCAGAACAAAACCGTTATATCTTATTTACAACTATCAGCAAGACACAAGAAAAACTAGAGCCCTGTTGTTTATGCAGAGTATAATGATTGATTTCCTTAGTCAAAATATTGTGTTATTGCCAATATCTTTATAAAATTCGTTCGTAGGAAAGTGAACTGTGTCTTTTACATGTAACGTACGGTTTTTTACAGTGAGGGCTGTCTATTAATCAGAATAAGGTGACAATACTTTGCTGATATACCGAAATGTTTATGTTACTAAATGTAATGCTATTTTAAGGAAATACCTATTCAAATTTCTCCTTCAATATACTCATCCTAATAGGCCACATCATGATATCTAACATAATAATTAGTTTATTGGGTACAGTAGCACTCGGTAGCATTAGAGAGCGAGAGAATTTAAAAATATTCCAACTCACATGTACTGCCTGAAACTTTGTATTGTATTGTATTCATTGTAATTAATTACATGTATAAATTTGCTGATTAAACCATCTAATATTGTCACTAAGCACCTATATGTTTTTGTAAAATAAAAAAAAATTGTTTTTATATGTTGAAAATAATTTTTAAATAAATCACAGTACATATTTCCATATTCCACATAGTAAATAGAACATAAGTTTGTCTTAAAAGGGTAGAACAAAGTAGAATTCATATAATTTGTACTATTATGATTGTATTATTAGGTTGAAAATATAATCAGATTCCTATTAATCAGTCACAGTTTATAGGAATAAACATATAAGTTTTCTTATTGAAAACTACCTTTTCTACCTATTTTTGAACATATGTATTCCGTATGTGCATTATAAATATTTTAATTAGACGTAGCACGTTGTTAAACTCAGAAACCTTCATATTTCATTACTTATTTATGCAAATGTAAACAAACAACAATATTAAGTTTAGAGATAATGACGTTAGACAACACAAAGACTTAAGAGAGACCACAAAGGAGTATTCTGCTTTACTTTGATATTAGCTTATCAGGAAGTGACAATTATATTTACCAGATATAATTATATTCACTCACTCTGCGGCTATTGTTCAAACTTTTGACTAAGTTGGTTTTACTATATTAAAAACTATATTGGGAATCGAGAAAATATTATTTTCAGGTGTTTCATGAAAATTCCATGTATTTTTCTTTCAAAATAATATAATTAGATGAAAAAAGATGTAGAGAACATTTTTTATTATTAGAAAACTTGTCTTAAATGTCTCCAAGGCAAAGCATTATGAAAAACAGCAACATCTTTTATGAGATTCATAAAATAAAGCTTGTAGTATGTTTCAAGATATGTTACGTATTTTCAGAGTGCACATATAACATTTTTTTAACGATAGATATGTATAATCTTCTGATTGATTTGGATCAATTATAAGTTTAAATTTAGTTTTCTTTGATAAAGAATATGAATGGAATAGTATCAAAATGTAGAACTATAAACCTTCTTTTGAATTCATACACTTCTATTAACAATAGTTAGTAACTGAAAGAGAAAAAATATATAAAACGCACACACACAGTCAAGATGTTTTTGGTATTTTGTCCTAAGCATACTCGTCTTCAAACTCTCTATCCACATTGCACTCGGTTTCTGTGGTAGGCCACTGGAATATTTTGGAGTAGAAGCTTTCATACCCTACAGTATAAGGACTCAGCTTCTTTAGATCGTCGATCTTCTTCTTATTGATTGGTACCTTACCATAAAGGTAGGCTTTCACTGTTGGGAGCTGAGGAATGCCGTTGTTCTTCTGAAAATTAAAAGAAGATGTCGTAAGTCCATCAATGAAGTCTTTGACAACGACTCTTCCTTGATTGGTTTTGCTAAAGTTAAATTGTTTATAAGTTGACACTTTAAACGGCATTCTTTTGTCTTTTGGAAAACCTCTTCCAGAGATCTCGCCTGAGAAAACACATTTCTTGTAGTGCTGTGGCCACCATGTCTTGAAGCTCAAGATTGTGTCGCTTGTTACGTGGTGAACAGCCAAACGATTGGTTTTGCTGGCTTTGACAATCAGGTCTGCGTACTGATCTGGGGTGTACACTCGGTCAACTTTTCTTACAACGCGTTTTATGGATCCAAAATCACGATGGCAAGGTAAAAAGGAGTGACCCCTTACCGGAAAGTAGTGGGTCACAGATTCAAACATTCCGCTATCACAAAGATACATTTCAAACCGCACAACTGTGTGGTTTTTGTTTTGGCTTGATGGGCCATCACTAAAGAGAACTAGGTGCTTGACTCCACTTGAAACTTCTCTTTTTAAGTAATCCAGTAACAGTGAGCATACTTCATCAGGGGACTTGTTAGCTTCTCCCTCGTGATAAAGGTAAATATTAACTTTGTTTGTTTTTAAGTCGTGTATACCGAATACATTAAGCCAAAGCTGACGCATGTAAAACACTTCCTGAACCGGTATGTTCGGAAGAGGCAGGTTTTGCATAAAGTCAAGCACAGAGCCACTGTGTCTTCATCTTTGTTCCTCACTAACTCTTCAATTTTTATAAAAAACCTTTTTTGCCCTGTGCTTGTGAACCAGCTGCTCAGCAACAACGCTGCGTTTCACATTTTCAGCTAAAGAATAATCTCTAAGCCTTGCACTGAAATATTCAGATTGGCTCCATATGTCAACCTGTGGTCGCCCGAAAGAATAGTTAAAATTGTCTTTAAAATAATTGTAGTAAAAATGGTACTTGACTTCTTCCTCCATTTCAGGATGTTGACTTAAAAACATTTTATGCATTTGAGTTATGCTCAATCTGGCATCCAAATATTGTTTGGGTTTTCCTCCATAGTGAGTTTCTTTCAATTCAAACTGACTTATATGTTCATTAATAAGGGCACATGTGCTGCCTCTAATGGCATTTCCACTACGATTTTTCCCTCTCATATCAACTGGTGTTTTGTTTTCAACTAACAGGTTATTCAGCCTTCCAACTCTATCACGAGAAACTCCATGGATTTGTAAAAATACATTTTTGCAAGCTGGAGTAAGAACGCCTCTGATCTTAACGTTGTACACAAATGATTTATTTTTAGTAAATACCTGAAAAACCTAAATACCTGTTTTTTTTAATTATAAAATTATAATTAATATCAGTATGGTCTCAAGCTTTTCGAAGACGTCTTCTGTAGGAAGGATATTTTTTAACAATGGATCACTCTTTTAAACAAATTGTCTTACAATATTTTAAACTTAAAATAAAATGCTTCTATTTAACATGTTGATACATTCATACATACATATATACATACATTGATACATACAATATATTATTTAATATTTTATAACGTTTCAGTTCGAAAATTATAAACATTTTATATTTATTTGCAAATACTAGAACTCTGTTGAAAATAGGCATGAATAGGTGGGACACCAAAAGCATTCATAAATACAATTTATTACGACTAGAAAATCGTCAACTTTTATACTTATGAATATTTTTTTACCACACACAGCCTCTGATAAGAAACTAAATGAGAGTGATTTTGGATTAAGAGTAGATTGTATAGACTAAAGTAATTTTTAGATTTTACTGCATCTGATTTTGTATTGTATTTGTGTGATAAAGGCCTCATGACCATTCAACTTTTCTATTTGCTTAAACTGAGAATACGCTGAATCTTATTTAACACTTTGGCTGCCAAGCAAAGAAGAGAAATACAATTAATATTATGACTACGTTAACTAGTCTTAGGGATGTCACCATTATAAGGGGTGTTTTGGAATTGTATATGATGTTTAGTAGTCGGAAATAGATGACCATGAAAACTGAACAGGCTACGTAGAGTCTAGTAGTAATTCTAATGATTCTACGTTTTGATTATATTATAAAATGGGGTAGGTCCCGTAGTTCGAAGTGGGATTTAATGATACGAGTTGGGATCTATTGAAATTTAAGTGTAGATAAAACATTTTCGTTTACGCGTAATTTTGCTTGCAGTATTTATTAAAGAATTAACAAATAGATATAAAACAAGTAAATAACTTTAATATTTAATCTTACTAAATCTATATGATTACAGATGTTCCAGGTTATTACAGTAGTAAACTATACAAACTATATTTTCATGACGCTTTAATACAGTTTACTTTGTATTGAAAGAATGTATATATCACTATGTAAATCTAAGTATTTTTTGTTCATTAACATTGTATAATACTTAACAATTAATTATTACCTTTGATGAATTAATTCGCGTGTTTTAATTATAAATAAATAATTTATTACCGTGTTTTTATTAAGTTAATTGAAATAAGAATTTACATTTTAAATTACTTAAAAGTCCTAATTATTTTATTAATTGATATATATCACTTATCTAATTTAGAAATTTAGTTTAATGTTTTATACTAAACTATTCTAAGCTATGTATTTCAAGTTGTTCTCTATGTCTTTAGTAATATACTAGGTTACCAAGTCAGCAGTAATAACATGTCCCCTAGCTCTAAGCGGTTTACTGTGGATACTTCTGTAATCTCTTCTGTCAGAATCGCCGCGGACCCTTTATGATCCATATCAAGTTGGTGGTTTCCGACATCTGTAGAAAACAGTTATACTCTGTGTGGAATTCTTTTATATATAATATATGTACTTTTACTCCATATATCTTATAATAATGTACATATTGTATCTCTGAAAACGAAATTTAATTATGAAATTATGTAGTAAATTTATATATTTATATAATTTACAACTGTTTGGGAGATTCTAGATTGATATTTTAATTACATTTATTCATTTTGCAACCCATAAGAGCTAGAGTATATAATGTAGCAATTTTCAAAACCAAATTTCTGTATCTATATATGATTATAATTAAGTCCGTCATTTTTAAAGATCTTTAAGAAAATCAGCACCATAATGAAAAGTTACGTTATTTCTTCAGTAAATGGACTGACGGAGTACAGATCCTACAAGGGTAAAACCCAGAGTCAAATGTTTCAAAAAACTACTCTAGACATCGTTCTATAACCTCTACTCACAAATTCTACTTAGAGCAGTTCTTCAACAGTTTAAGAAGGTATAAATTTAATAAAAACGTATTTTTCACAATTGCACTAAATTTCAAAAGGGTCTCATATATATTAATTTTTTTACCCAAAACTTACAAGCAAACTTCATGGAATATTCGTACTCGTTCTTTTAATTTTTTACTTTTAAAAGTATAGTCTTTTAATACAAGTAAATATTTATAGGGCTACAATGTTTTCAACACTTACTATCCCATACGTCTTTTATTTTTTTATTTGTACCACAATTGGAATGGATATTCTGAGATGCTACACATTTAAAATTATCTGTTTATATTTTCGGAAAAATCAGGAATGAATTCTTGATTATATCTATTCACATTGGGAATTAAATTTTTATTACCACATGGTATACTTGTAATATTAACTGTCATATTAATAAGTTGAAGTAATATGTCAATAAATAAATTTTGTCAAATTCACAAGAAACTAAACGTGAAAACAACAGTTAAGCAAGTATATGCAGAGTACAATAGATCAATATCAAAACGAAAACCAACAATATTGAAGTAAATTTTGAGTAATATATAAAGCAAGTTTTAAACCAATTTACATAAGTAAGCTTACAATTTACTTACATGTTTTGAAAATTAATTTAAAAAAAATAACTCAAAATATTAATCCAAATAATCAATTTTAATAACTACCAGATCGCTAAGACATTTTGCACGGATCAACCAAAAACGGTCTGCCTGATTTACCCATTACGATATACTGGTCATAGTGCACTATACAGCAACGTATAGAGTATTACAATTTGTAATATTAAATATAACCCAAGTTACAGTACTCTAACTCATTAGATAATTGCTAACTGGATTAGTTCAAAATATAAATTACCGAAGTCTATGTCGTTCAAAAGAATGGAAAAACAAAATAAACATTCACTACAATCGTGAACTAGTACTAATATAGTAAACAACTCCATAATACAATAAATAAATAGACAATAAATATAGGAAAAACGACTTTACTGCAAGTCTCAGGCATATAACACGATAGAAGGAAGTTATTCTGGAATAAATTGCTTACTCTATATTTTCAAATCAATTCCTGAAAGATATGATTTATTCAGCTCAATCTAGAGTGAAATTGAATTTCCATTTGTCATGTTCCAGCGACGAAAGCTTCTTTATCAGCTTGTTACTTCCTTGAGATGCTGATAATTGATTGACACGGAACGGATTTTAATAAATTATTTCAGTCTTAGAAGCATCAGTTCTTAACTCTCTATCGATTTTAAATTCGTCTTATGACTTAAAATTTGGTTTATGTATGGAAATAGTTTTAAAATATCATATGAAACTAATATTATTATTGACATTAAACTTTTAAGTGTAGATAATGATTTTCAATGTGTTATACTATATTTACGTTTCAATATTAAATTACGTCATTTATTTGAGAAAAGTATTGGTTAATATTAACGCGTTTTAAATACTTCATAAACAAATCCTTTTAATTTGAAATTGAATATACTCTAAAACTGTATGCATCTACATATTGTAATTAAAAATACTAACGTATTCTTTATTTTTAACTTCAGTCAATCTAATTAATTTCCCTATGTATTAATTTAAAAAGTATGTTTATAATATTTATTTGATTAATTTTAATAAAACATATCATTCGAAAAACTTAAATATTTAATTTATCTTGTCCTTCTGTTTGTCTCCTTGCACGATGTTCCCAGGACGAAATGACCTATTGACATAAAATTTTACTATTAAGGTGCCGTGCAGGTTTTCATCTTCACGATAGGGCCTTTGCTGTTTCATGACATTACCGACAAGAAGCGGGAATGCTTTAACTCAGTCCATGGCTAGTACGCGCAAATTTGAGCTAGTTTTTTATGTACCAAAGTTCCATTCAAAACAGACAGACTTTTAATAAATATAGAGGATTTCAATAATAAAGAAAGGCAACGGGTTGTACAATCGATGTTTTTTTTTTTAATTCTGAAGAATATCAAACTACCTTGTACTGATTAACCAATTCATTTTAAAGCATGTCTTGACTTATGAGTAAAACCCGTATATTTAATAATTGTTTAAGTGGATGTATATTAACACATGATGTTGATGGAAGCAGTGATTTTGTATTTTAAATACTCAGAAGATATTGGTTGCTTGTTGGGCATTTCAATTTTGTTTTGTTCTGTTTAGTTCCAGTAAATAAAATGCCTGGGAATCTAGTTTTGATCGCTTATACCTTCCAAATAAATCTACATTGGATACAGAACAAACAAATGAGTCACTTAAATATAGGCAATAACAAGAAATTTCAGGAGCGGCGCATCACTAACCGCAATTGTCAGGATATTGGGGAACATGGGTAGATTGGTAGGTCTAGTTTACTGTGAGGAGTATGTTGGAATGGGTGGAGACCCCTCAGTGTTACAGGTTTTTGCTAGCCTGGACATGAACGAATGATCTTCCCTGTCCGTTTTGATTGGAGAGGATGGAATAGAGCTGGCCTTTCCTTCTTCCAAAATGTTAAGACTGAGATATAGTGTGCACTATCCTCCTTAAGGAACTCGAAGGTAGCTCTGTCTTATTCCTAACCTATTATAAATATCCTGCAATTCCTGAAAGACCCTTTTTTGGGCTTAGTGCAATAAAAGGATGCTTAGCTTTTTCTTGCAAGTGAACAAACTAATGTTTAAAGACTTCACTGGGACATAACATCAGTAGCATTAACAAAATATATGAAAAACATAAAAAATACCTTAAAATTATGCTTAGAATATTGTCTGTAACTTTATAGATGTTTTTGTGCATCAGTATAATGAAATATAAACTTAATTTTTATAAGTAACATTATCAACTAAACTGTACGAGTAATTAACGTAACATAAATGTATAAACCGTCTATTATTATTTCTGAGTTATTTGATACACATACAAAATATTCTTTCTGTGACGCAAATTTATTCTGTTAAATCGACGCAGTGATGCATTCCTAACCACAAAACCTATTAATCTGCTTTACAACAACATAATTAGCGGTTTTAGCTACTGTAGTCATTACACGTAATAACATCAAATTTGTACCTAGTAATAATCTTCAATTATAAATGGTACAAGTTTGATAGTATAACAGATACGATTAATTAGATATTAGCTTGTATTATCAGTTAACATTTTTTTACCAAAAATCTTAAATACGAACAAACCGGATCGACTATAAGATATACCAATTGTATTAGAATTTCTTAGTGTAGATAAGACCTTAATATTGATAGCTGGTACCTTTGAAATGTTTTCGCACAAAGGGCCCAAGGGCATGACAGAATCGAATTCTTGTATTTTAATAATACAGAATAAAAAGGGTGGTTTTAGTTACATATGCTTCATTTCTAAGTAAGAGTTTAGGAAGGCAATAGTAATAAAATCCACTAAATCCTTGCATGAGAGAGAGAGAGAGAGAGAGAGAGAGAGAGAGAGAGAGAGAGAGAGAGAAGGAGAGAGAGAGAGAGAAGGAGAGAGAGAGAGAGAAGGAGAGAGAGAGAGAGAGAGAGAGAGAGAGAGAGAGAGAGAGAGAGGAGAGAGAGAGAGAGAGAGAGAGAGAGAGATGAAGGACGTGAACCCGTATCATTTCTTTCTAAACTACGCTCAGCCTTACCCTGATATTTCAAGCGTACACATCTGGATCAGTATATAGTTGAAATTATGATGTTCATGAAGGAGCGGCATTATGCAGTGAAATAGGATAGACCCAGAAATGGGAACTTCTCCCTTGCTATTATTTACTCAGAGATGCTAAAGGATTATTTTATCTACAAAGGAATAGTGTCAATTGCGTTTTCTGTAATACTACATTATCCAGGTCGTGCTTTATTCATACATATAAATTACAAAACCTTTTAAAAAACTTTCTTAAAATCAATTCTTATATTATTAAATACAATAAATCCTTAAAAGATACCATGCTATTTGTTATTACTTTTTATATAAATTTGTATTACTTCTAAATTACATTTTTTCGCTATCAGAAATACCTCGAGATATTGGATTTAATGAATTATTTTTCCAATATATATTAAAACGTTGTTATACACTAAAATATCTAGACATTGTATCTAAACTTACTGTATTATACTAATAATTCAATTAAATTTTAATAATATCAAATATTTTATATTATAGAATAATAATATGTGATAGCACGAAATTCAGGAATGAACACGAGTTAAAATAAGATTTAAGGAATAAAGGTATTCTGGATAACGGACAATATCTTTATCCGTAGAGCGCTTCCCTTGGGCACATATCTATAAACTGGTAGTAGATATGGAGTCTCACATTAAATTTGAACCGTTTGAGTTTAATTATTTAAGTGTTATCGTGCATCGGTACGCACACACACACAAAGAAAATATAATTTTGCCATCAACTACTGGAAGATATTCCGTCACATCAATTAAGATTCGTAGGAAGGAAATCATTGAATATAATCAATCCTATATTTTAAAATCCGACTTGATAAATAAGAACTATGTTGTCCAATGACAAATACCTATTTATGTTCAAATGGCATAAGGTGTTTCCTATTTCATAAGGACTCTATCCTATTTATATGTAAACTTATCAGCAGTATCAGTCAACTAACGCAGTAAAAACATGTATCTGATATATTGTGAAGGTTAATCATAAGAATTTGTTTTTGAAATTTACTAACAACTGCAATGAATTTCTTTACATATAAAGCTAGAATACTTTATCATAACCTGCAATCCTACATTTATATGACTGTTGTCTTATATAAATGTAGGATTGCGGGTTATGCTAAAGTATTCTAGCTTTATATGTAAAGAAATTCAATGCATTTGTTAGTAAATTTCAAAAACAAATTCTTATGATTAACCTTCACAATATACTCTGCTTAATCATTTCTTATATGTAATTTGTTTTTTTATCGTACGCAAATTGTCACACATGTGGCCAGTGGAACCAGAGTCATTTTTGGACGAACGAAAATTGATATTTCTGGCGAAGGGCTACCATTTCAAAACAAATATGGATCTGACTTCGTTCGTTCATTAGTAACGAAATATTCGTTTTTGAAAATAAATTATATTTGTTTGAAATTTAAAGTTTTAAAACTCGGATTGTTAACGATATAATTGTAGTATACCTGATTCGGTTCCTCGGTAGGTTAGCACGTAACAGGGATAAGCTAGCTAAGCCCATGCGAAGTATACGAAACAAAATAACAAAGAATCGTGACAAAACGTCAACAATAAAGCTTTATGAGTAGAAACATGCATGGCGCGATTAATAATTCAGAATGAAAGGAAAAAATTACCTTATTATTTATTGACAAAAGTGGCTTAAAAGTTTAATTTATTTTCTTTTTGGAGAGGCCTTTTAAATTTATTGACTTCTAAGATGAATCTCTTTTTCTAGAATTTGAAACAATATAATAATAATTAACAGTTTTACAAATGTAAATCTCCCAATCGTAAACCCTTTGATTAAAATCGGTCTATAATGCAAATCATTAATATTATTAAAACATCTAAAATTATATATATATAGTTAGTTTTTGTATGTAATTTTATGTAATTCATTTTATCAAAAAAAAAAGAAAGTGCAATTGTAAAATATAAAACAAATAAATAAAAATGTATATATCTAAAACATTTATAATTTCTTTTTAAAACTGCCAAATAACCATCGAAAATTAAAAGCTATATTTGATTTGTCAGTCAAAATGTAACGTTATTCAAAACAAAATAAGTTATAATAGATAACTATTTCCAATTAATCCTAAGACGTACGATAATAACAAAATAATTTATTTCAAGTCATTAAATTATTCATTTATTAGTATAAATTGTCAAACAGTATTTACTTTGATAATGGGTATGAACACTTTGACGTAAATTAACGCAGACTGAAACAGTTCTTGGCTCTTCTCGTTGTGGTATATTGATGGTGTAGTATGTTAGATATACACTATAGCAAGGAGGCAAGTATTGAACAGGAGGGCTAAAAAGTTAATATAATGAAGATTCTAGTTCAGTTAGTTGAAACATCATCCTTTAAACCTTCCCCAATTGTATTTTCATACTTACAGAGGCAATTTTAGTTAAATGAGTATTATGAAATAATTATCAATTTCTTAAATAGCTGTTAAATCATTAAATTATTCCACAGGTACGCAAAAACAGTGACGAAATCCCGTATAGTAAATCAATTATGCACTGTTTTAATTGCCCTTATTATGATTTTAACTCCGTCTGGATTACAAAGTATATTACTGCATTACAATCTGCACGGTTGTTTAGGAATCATAGCATTGTAATATTTCATTCCTTTTAAACTAAATCTGCACATACGCTAATACTTTATCTCTTGGTTTTCGTTTTCAAGATCTTGTAATGATACTGTGAATTGAGTTAAGTATAATTCTTTGTTCTTAAAAAGGAATAAAGGCATCATAACAGTTTTGATTTTGATACTGACTAGGAATCATATCATGAATCAGTACTTTTACTAAACAAACCAGTGTGTTTCCAATGAATCGTAACATAGTTACTTAAAACATACTTTGCATCTCTTCAATAATGACACATACGTCGCAAAATAGGTTAACAAAATTTAATCATATCAAGTTCTGAAAAACATTTCCGTGTTAAAAAAATTGCAAATGTAAAATTAGAGTAAAATATGACAAATACTAAGAGAGCTTTTAATTTGCCTTAGTTATTTTATTATGATACTGGGAATTGACATGTAAAAAGTATTTTGTCAATATGATTCCTAGTCATACCTATTGTTATAGTTTCAATATTTAATCACGACCTAATTACTTCAAATACACTTTGTCTCGTCATATTGAAACATATGCCTCAAAAAATGATTCCTAAAATGACTACGTGAAGTTGTATAAGACCATACTTATTAAAAATGATTCCCGAACAGTAATGTAAAAAAACGCTTTCAATCTGGGGATTCCAAAGGTGTTCAGCAATCTTAATGAAGTAGATTAAGACATCAGCCATATTTTTCATTGGCCTAATTTGAAGACAAGTTCGTGTAAAATTTCGTCAAATAATAAGTGACTGTTTAATTCACTACTTCTATTCTAAAGCTTAGCCGTTATGGTCTTATCAGACAGAAGATGGATCTATGTTAAATTTAAACTAAAGTTCAAAAACAAAGTGTTATAATGAAAATATAAAAGTAATTAATAGTATAAATTATTGTTGGAATAACTAAAATTTAAAATTACATTATATATTCAATAGTAGTTATTAACAGGCTATTAGGCATTTAACAATATTTAGTAACTCTCATAAACCACTTTTTCTTAGCTATTTAATCGTATAATTATCTATAAAGTATATAAATAAATACTTATTAATTTAAAAAGTAAATTAAGTATTTTATTGGTTTCTAAATATTTAAACTTTACTTAAATATTTAAACAAAAGTTAAAGATAAAGATAAGATTCAAGGTAGTTAGTGGTTTCAAACTCAAAGTTCTGAGAGAATAAACAAGCCAGGCATTGAGAAGACTGGGAACTCCGCATCTGTGTCATGTGTTATTCTGATAAAAGTTTGTTCTGGTTTTCTAACAATGCTTTGTTACCAAATACTTTTGTTCAATTAAAAAGGATGATATGATTTGACAAACAGTCATACTTCCATTGTTACTTGTAGTTCCCAATACGATTTTTAATAGGATCGCGATATAAATACGATAGATCAATACGATCAGTCGTAGATGGTTAGTCGACGAATGCAGACGTATTGCGACCTGTAGTATGTAGTTCAGTTTTAACTATTAGTGTTGTGTTTAGTTTTTTATTAAGTATGTGTTTTCGAGTTAGTAAAGTTGACACACAACATAGTGGTTGTGATTCCTGACTTAGGCGTGTCACGACGCTCTGGTGTGACTTGTTTATTTTAGTCTAGTTTTTTATTATGTGTTTGGTTAGTTATTTACCTGAAGAAGAGATCAAACTGCAAATGTCGAAACGTAGTGTAGTGTTACTAATATTTTTTTTCACTGAACGATGGCAAATGTCCGGAACAAAATCCTGTTACCTTCATAATATATTTATGGCTTAGCTATTTTTAACTTTTACTTTGAAACGTGAATATCATCTTTCGAGAATATGAGTAAGGAACATTTTCGTCTTTATTTGCTGAGCTTTAATAAAGCCTATTACTTGATAGACTGTAAAAATCTTGTTAAATAAAAATGGCTCCAATGCAACACAGTGCCTAAGCGTACAGTGCTTACATGGTTCTGCTTTAGGAACTTTAGGTGTGAATAAATTATTATTTGTAAGTATATGGATAAATGTTATATCTATACACACCGTGAATAAAATTGTGGATACGCCATGTTGTCTTTTTTAACGACCACACCTGTAGATTTCCACAATGCATTTCTCGGTTGTATCAAAAATTGTCCCTGCCCTCAAATATTAGTTTTTAACCCTTTAAATATTTAACTACAAACCTCCATCAAGTTATACATTGGTTAAAATATTGTAAAACGGAAAATATACTACCATAAAAACAAAAAGTACGTCTTAAGTAAAGCTCCCTTTCAGCATAAGTATTAAATTTAAAGGCTTAATCAAGACGTACATGGTATTAGAATATTCTTTCAGTCGTATTAGGTGGTAATAAAATTACTACACATCAAAATTGAAGAATTTTGTCATTAAGTGTAGAGAACTGTCTCGACCTTCCCCCTCCATAGTCTAACACTAGGCCCAAAGCTTATTAGGTAGCAGAAATTATAACTTTACAAAATTATACATGGATCTCAATGTAATACAATATTGATATTAGTGGAAAACATCGTAAGGAAACTCCTTTTCTACATCCAACCCTCATTCGCAGCGTTAGGTCTGAAAGATAAAAGATGGAAAATAACGTAGCTAAATTGGGATTGGTTGATTCGACGCAAATGTTGAGTTCATGTCCAATTCACTTTGCTTATTGCAGCGTCTAAAATCTGACCATGTCACAGACTTGAGTTCCATCATCTGGAGACCATGTCCGTCTGAAGAGATCCATCGCTGTCTATGAGGAAGAAGCTCATAACAAACTCTGCATCGTATAAATATCAGAAAAACCTATACTAAGTTCTTTGAGATCGTGTCTAAAACATCGTAGAGTACTTCATTGTGCACTTGATGAAAATGAAAAAATCTCTTCTTCTACTGTTTTATTATGTTATTTATTTTTTATTTATTATATTTTATTATAATCTTGTAATCGAGGTGTATCTGAGGTTGAAAAGATGCAGAGTTTGTTTTAAGCTTTTTCGACACATAATTTTGTTTAATTTCCTCAGACTGACGTGGACTCCAAATTTATTTATTTATCAACGGTTCCACCATTTTTACATTAAAGTACTTATTTGCTATATATTAACATTTCAAGACAGCTTAAATATCTTACAAAAATTACATAAAACAATGCAACAGTAATAGTTAGATGACAATGAGTAGCACTTATTCAGTGAGTAAACTATCATAGCAACAGGTGACCAAACAGCTATAAAGGATACTTAGAGTCTGCAATAATAATCATATACAACTAGAAAACAACAATGAGAACAACAATAATTATAATAACAACAATAACAAAGCTAACGGATAACAAGATGACAGTTTAATCGTAACAATGAGATAATGCAACAATAATTTGTCAGGACATCTATATTATATACAACCGAAAGAGAACAATCATATACAACTAGAAGACAACAATGAGAACAATAATAATAATAATAATAACAACAATATAAAAAAGCTAACAGATAACAAGATGTCAATTTAAGCGTAACAATGAGAAAATGCAACAAGTAATTAGTGAGGATAAAGAGTATAGAAACATGTCTGTATAAAATATTGCAAACTTAACAAAGCAACCATAACAAAGATTTTATAAGTAATAATTAACAACAAAAATAACAAAAATAAATAATTACAGTGAATTGAAAACATAAAGCTATGGGGATATAGGATAATAAATTTCTGGTAAGAAAGAGGATTTGGCATTTGGGAATGTAAAGGTAAAGCATGCGTTGATGTAGTGGTTCTTTATAGTTACCCTGTATGTTCATCATCTCCCCTCCTGTGCACAATGCAAGTTATACTTCCTTCGCAGTGACTGTGCGCTTTCAGCAAAGAGATCAACATATGTAACATGTGTATTCCACGAGTCTAGTCAGTTTTCAGATTCTTTTCTAAGCAGAAGGTGAATTGGAACAGAATTCAGCATTTGCAAATGGCTAGTGCAGACGTTGAGCTTGCTACAACTGATCTGAAGAACTTGACCTTCAGAAAGGATGTTTTTGGGCTCACTAATGATTCGCCAGCCAGTTCAAAATGTATATTGTTCTTTTATGAACAATATAGAGACTATAAATATATAAATTATTCAGTGGTCAGAGTGTAACATGTCCACGTGTGCTACTGTGCTTAATCGCTTTTTGAATTGTAAAATGTACAGGGGGAAAAAGTGGATTTAAAATACTTATTTTAACATTAATAAAATTTTATATATTCAAAATTACGTACTAAGTAAGTGTATAGCTTTTAATCGTGTTTTCGTTGCTCAGGTAACTAAATTCACTTTTTCAACACGCTTTACTTTTTATTTTACTTCATTATATTGTTTATAAAAACACAATACTTCACAGAGAGTACTTTATGGTTTCTATAATCGTTTAGACTTATTCTTTTATCTCAATATCAGTAACACCACTCTATGTGCACATTTTAAACGCAAATATAACATGGTATTAATGTTTCAGAAGTTCAACTGCTCGCTGAAATCATCGTTATTTAAATTCAAGTTGATTCCAATTCCTAGTGTGTATCATAATCAAGAAAACAAAAAACTCAGAAGACTGCCTAAAAGACTATTCTTAACATGAATTAATGGCCAGACCTAGTACTAACATTATTAAGACGGGACGTAGAGGATTGTTGGTTTTGGTTATTAACGTTATTGAGACGATTAGATTTGGATTATTATTTGAGTTTACGTGACTACAACAATTCGTACATTTTTGTAAATTGACACAGATGATGTATTGATCAAGTGAAAACAATTTTCAAACACATATACATAAAAGAAAATTATTTCTAAATCATTCAAATAACAGTTTTTAAAATTCGTAATAGCGAATCAAAAATAGGTTTTCTTAACTTGTAATTTAAGTTTCCCTACTATGTATCACGGCGTTATAATAATATTCCTATTAGTTTCATCACAAATGTTATAATATAAAAATAGAAAATATTTAATTTTGGGAGAATTTTCAAACAATGTGGTGACTATTTGTATTCGATACATGCCTTCTATTTATCTTGTTTAGAATTGGAAAATGATTTAGCTTAAAGCCCTTCGTATTTCGACATCTTTTTATATTCAAATCTGAACAAACAACAATATTAAGTTAAGAGATGCTGAAATCACGAAACCCAAAGACAAGAGAGTTCATAAAGGGAATTTCTATATTAGATTAGTTCGAAACTAGTTAATCATAAAGTGACAATGAAATTAGCCTTTGGAGAATTTCTCCTCTTGTTGACAGTTCAGCAGTACGCCAATTGTATGGCGACTTCTCCTAGTTTGTATTGTTTCTTGACTAAGTATCTCTTTTTCTATTAAAAGCAATAAGTATATTGGAAATTTACAAACCAATTTTCTACCAGTTCATTTATGTGTTATTTCATTATTGAACTTTCAAATTAACAGATAAATATGAAAGACGCTGAGGAGGGCATTATGTGTGAGTAAAACTTGATTTAAGTAGACCAAAAATCTGAGCATTATGGAATTTTCCCAACAATTTGCATAAGTATTCTAAATTAAAGCATGTAGCATATTTTACGGTATTTTACTTACACGGGGATTTCAGATATTATTTACACATCGTAAAGGTGGGCACGTAATTTTCTAATTGATATGAATCGAATTTCAGTTAACGCGAGGTTACGAATACGAATGGAATGGAGTGGAATAGAATCAAAATTTAGGACCATGTTTATTGGGCGAGGTTGAAGTAAGCTACGCTACTGTCACGTAACTGGTTTTGCTCGATATTTTTGAGATGTCCAGCAGAAAATGCTGAAATTTACAGACGAAGAGGAATTTTGCCAGAATCCTTTTCAAATCTAAGAAAAATGTACAAAATTTCAATTTCGTAACTCAATTAATGTTTGTGCTGTTACTCTGAGTTAATTATTTAGCTAGAGCTCAGCTAAATTTCATGAATTAACATGCACCATCTTTGAACTCATACAATAAAAATATAATATTTTATCATTTCAAGTAATTTTTCCTACAGTAACATAATATATTACTTCATTATATAAATAATTGCTTGGATTTAAAACATATACTTTAGTTTTTATATTAGCATATTAACCAAAGATAATTAATGGGTTAATGAGATGTGATTCAACTCAAATAGTAGCGAATAAATGAGAGAAGAGTAATAAGGGAGTCAGTGTAGAACAGTAAAATCAAGTAAACTAAATTAACTAGTAATACAACTTAAACTATAAGAATATGATAAGCTTGTAAGGAAAGGAGAATACTGAGAAAGCAAATGTAGGGTGTGGCCGCAATGTTATAATAACCTCGTTACTGTGCAAATATACTTTGCAATTCTTACTCTGCTCCCCTTACAATTTTGTACGCTTACAGTAGGTTCAGTAAAATTGTGTGACCTTTTCTCTACAATATCTTTATATTTCATTTTCTTATATTAACTTTAATTTACGACTGTTTTTACATGCTGAATTTGTATAATAGCTAATACATTGATGGAACATAACATTATATATACAACATTATACTTTTACGATCAAGAATATCGTTAGATCAAGATATATTTATCTGCACGATTTTTGGTATTAATCATGATTACAATTAACATTTATTATATCAATTCATATTCATTGCAACAGTGATTGGTTTATTTAATTTTAGCAGAAATGATTTTTCATTGGTCCTTTCAATGCCATTTTTAAGAGATGAACCTGTGATATACCTGTTATTCAACAGAAAATAACATGAAAGGACGTTAATTGTAAGAACATATATCATGAAGGTAATATTTTTTGCCTTCGAGGAATGGAATTTTATGCAAATAAACCAGTTTAATTAGTAACTAGAAACCGCTTTATCCCAAAGTCCTTCAGGAAAATAGATCAACGTTCCCATAATAGTGTTACGATATGCAACGTTTCTTTCTTTTGTGACATTTGGAATTTTATTATTTCAGAAATAATATATGATATATTTTGAATGCACATATTATTGTGTTCAAAATATAACCTACGATGGCTTAAACATAAAAATTATACAATCAAGCTTTAATTGGATCATTTAAGTTAGATTAAACATAATATGTCACCAAACAAACAAAACGGATTTTTATTTTTTCAGAGTAAAAAACTCGTCACGGAGAATCTGGCTGGTCAAGTTTCCAAGTAAGGCTATCTTTCCAACTACTGAACCGTAGTTTCCACTAGATTGAGTTTAACGGCAGCAAACTAACACACATTCTGTTGCTGAGCTTAAAATAACTTCTATGTGCCTAACATTGTGACAAAATAACCGTGTTTCCTTTATACTTTTCAAGAGTTTTTGATATTGCATTTTAAATTCATTAGTTGAGAGTTAGAAAAACTCATCACTCGAGAAATATATAGAATTAAATTTCTGTATATATATGTCCGCATATATTTTCTTACTATAAACAACTATTCTTCTTACTTTAATATTTTAATATTCAAATATTTATTATATGTATCTAATTTTTCTTCAAGTTATGAAACAGATTCAAATGAACCAACACAACTGAAGGTTTATTACGAGGTGTATAACAAGCCACAACAAGTGTCCACATAACCAGTTTATAATTAGATACTGCGAATAGATTGACAGACATTTATACAGAAAAGAAATTTTTACATCCGGCTCCGGCACTAAAACAGAGAAATTGTGTCAGGCTACTCCGTAACAGGATTCAATAGCGAGGGGCCAAATTCCATGGTCGGGCATGCGTTATCATATAACTCATTCTCGCCTATGTATAAATGAAGTTTCTCAAACAAAATTTAAATCTGCAGGTGAAATGTTTTCCAATATACCTTTGCACATGAAACATGTATATGTTTGTTAATTTTGTTGGGCTTCATGGCAATGTTTAAATAACCCATCAAGTCAAAAGATGATTTATGTGTTGTGGTTTTTTAACATTTATTTACTCAGCTTTAGTTGTCATCATTTTTTATATTAGACCAATGTATAAATGTTCTCTAACACTCCGTCAAATTCCATTGAGTAACTTGAACACTTATTGAACCCAGTGTTAAATACATTCAAAATTCCAGGTTATAGGTGAATTAACTGATCAAGATATTTTGCAGGCAAACATACAGATAGACAAAGAGAAATCGTTTGTTTTCTAGGATAATATGATTTAATGAATAAAGTGTAGTATTTATTACATTCCTTTAGTTTTCATGAAGCTTCTCTCGATATACACATTGGTCCTCCCAGTAACTATTTATGAAAACGCCAATAGAACTAGGAGAATATAGTGTTTAATTATTTATAAAATATTTTATAAATATTTATAAAATCATCATTTGAAAAATATTTTACTAATATTAGTTCCTTTTTTAAACAATATGATAGGAAGATTATATGACACAATTATAATATGTAAGTTATAACGTTGAGAACGTTGCAATAATGCAATAACGAGAGATTGAAGCCTTCGCGAAGACCGCTTATCTGATAATAACTGACACAAACCTAATAAAGAACTTGTTAATCGCTTTGCCAACGATAGATTTTATCTCGTAAAAACTAGGAAGGAATATATTCTTGTGTTGCAATAAATCTGACCGTTAAATAATAAACAATGGGAATAAAAAGAATATATCAACCAGTATTATTATTGTTGAAATTTCTACATGGAGGATCTCTCACAATTACTAGTAATTTAGACACAATAATAATCACTACTAACATTAATTAAGGAAATCTAAGGTAAGATTAGAATTAATATTAAATAACTTCTTTAGTTTGGAAGACCAAAATTGTTCTATATGGAATCAATAGATGAATTCTTTCTACAAAAGAAATAGTACGTTAGACTCGCTAATTTTGGTCGATGTCGTAATTGGAGGGTAACGAAAGGGTTACAAATGAAATGACAATTATTTTTCCAGAATATTTTGTGTAGTGGCTTGGCACAATTAAAACCAAACATCAGAAGCAAATAGGAATAGTTACATAATCTTCAGAGAACTAGATAAAGACACTAAAATGGTTATCAAGTAGTTTGCCTGTCTAAGGTTGGCTGCTGTTGATTTAATACTTATTTATATGTCTGAAATTCAGTTTTATGGCGAGTTATTATCTTAACACTTCGAGGCTATTTATCGCTTTCATTTTTAACAATTATAGCTAGTGATTGATTATGCCAACTCTTAGTATGATATGATTGGTTAATATGGGTTTTTTAATTTAATCTTTATAATCAATATAAAGTGAGCATTTGAAAAAATGTTACTAAGAAAAATCTACTAGATTTCTTTAAAAAAATGGAAATTAAGGAAATGTAACACAATAATAACTTTGTGAGTTGGCTTCAGGCCCTGAGTCGAAGAAGTTTATGTACAAACAGCTTGGCTGTAATTGGTTGGCCGGGGGCGAGTTATCATCGGGTTGGTAAAGCGAAGTGAGCTGAGCACCCTGTATAGAAATTGGTTTAAAATAATATGTGCCTATTGTTATTTTGTAGTATTATTTGTATCACTTTTATGCTATCTTCATAGAGTCTGATTTTGATCTTAATTTATTATATCAATATTTGCTTTAAAAAATTTTGGTATCTATACATTAATGAATTTTTAGTAGTATATTCATTGATTTTCGTTGAGTTTTGTAAACCTCAACCAACTCTTTCAAACCTCTGAAAGCAGTGAAAGGATCCTTAAATGACGAACTGTAATGAGAGGTTAACACTGTAGTAAATTCATTTCATCCCCTATATAAAGATCAATATATGACATTAATTTTGCGTATCAATCAAACTGTAACATCTACAGACTGCGTGAGTATTTACAGCTACTGTGAGATTTACAGACAATTCAATCACCCTACATGTTTCCAATAACAGTCACATCGCGCTATCTACAGTGTCTGGGACTAACTTAAGAGGAGTTGTCCTTCTGCTTCTAGTTTAGATCAGATTTAGAATATTCACATGTTATTATACATATTAAAAATAAATTTTATCTTATACTGAATTAGATTAAAGTACTGTTGTAGTTGTCATGTTTATAAAATAATAAATATATACTATACAGCACAATGCCTTGCAGTGTTAATATGTCCGCCTTATCTGGTAAGAAGAAATGTCGTGAAAACCCTAGGGTATAAGATTCCGATTAGATATCATATGGTTATGAATAAACTACAGGAGCAGAATTTGGTGAATTAACAGCTGTCAAAATAAAATGTATTGAGCATTTAAAGTTTTCTATACAAATAGAGGAAGGAAAGTATTTTTTCTCTGCTATTTAAAATAAAGTAATGCAGTCAGGCTAGTCAAGTGTGAGTACAACACTGTCTGTAGCAGTCTTATTATAAACTTATGTTGACCAATGCTGAATATATTTTTATTTCTAACCGCTTATTTTCTTTCTTTGCTTTTCCCTGTCTAACAACTAGTTGTGTGATCGACTCACAAACATTTTATATAAATCACAGCCACGTATAGGATTCGGACCCATACGGCTCTGTATTGTTATTGTAATTTGCAATTTAAAAGAAATAAAAATTTCTTATTTATGACTATTTAACTATATCATGTTTATTGAGGTGCAATATTAATTTACTAAGTAGATTTTTAGACACTTTCGAATACAGTGAAAGAACATGGGGTGGAATGACTATAAGTTTGAGTAGATAAATACAAGATTTACTTTCTCAAATTAGCGTGAATATTTATAGCATTGTTCAGGTCAACACATACTAGTTCAACAAAAACGCACAAAAACAAATTTTCGATTGCACCGTAACTGTGGTGATGATAAACTGGGAAGATTGTACACAATGGCCATCTGCCCGTCCTCGTGGGACACTGGGCTGTGTGAGGATCTTATCAAACACAAGTGTTATTCGTACGTTTAGAATGTAAAGTATGACTTTTTATACAACTAGAACATGGATGGATATGCAGTTTTTATTCTCACTGATGTAAAATATGTGTTATTTTAATAGTATTGATTGTATAAACTATTGATTCAAAGGATTTTTAATAAGGTATAAAGCATAATATTTTTAATTAATAAACCGGAAATTCCTGAATAATAACTTTCTTGACGTTCTTATACTGTATACTTGTTCAATCATCTATAACACATACACAATTCGGGCAATATAGGAACTCAGAAACATGTTTCATACAACGTTGTTAATAATCTATCATTGACATTATTTATGACTATTAAATTAGCGAAGTAAATTTATATTTAATAATATGTACTAAAAAATGTATTCGTTTAATATACTAAACAATTACTGTTTTTAACTCTTAAAATAAATAAGAAAGAAATTCCACTGCTAGTGGTTTTTACTGAAAACAACTACTCTAACCACGTTATTTAAACGACCGGTAATATTGCATTATTAACATCATGCCTATTACTGTCGATTAATGCGTAGGATACAATAGAGACGATTATACAAAGCTACAACCAAATACATAACGTAGCTATGGTGGAAAGAGTTGTTGCAATGTAAATGTTGAGTTTATTTTTAGTGCGTCCACTAAGAGGAAAGTGAATTGGAGCTAAACTCAGTAGTCCCAATGGTTCCTAAATTTAGTTTTTATTTCGGACATTATTTTTTAGGATGAAATGTGTTACTGATATTTACTATACAATAATTTTATACAAGTTCTTTACTTTTGGACCGAATAAATGAAGATAGGTTTTGAGTTTCTAGGGGAGATGCTTAATTGTAATTTGTAATCCTTAACTGTACGTAGTTGAATCAAAATTTCTTATTAAAACTAATTACTATTGTATTTAAGCGAATTTTACCACTGTTACCTATTTGTTGATTAAAATCATATTCATTTCATTTTAAATAACCACACGCATCCATAGATTTATATAATGTAGTTAAATATAAAACATGGGAACATTTTATAAAAAGAACTTGGGTGAGGAAATAAACGTTCTTCAGAGCTGCAATTGCGATAAAATTTATTAGTTTCTTATGAAATAATTAATGGGAGTAAGTTCACCTTAAAATAATTTTGGTCCAAAACTGATAATGACTTTTTTCTTCCTTTAAACGGATTGCAACGTCTTTCGTTAATGATATTACTCATTACGTTTCATCTAAGATTTATTAGGCATGTTGCCTTGCTATTTAGTTATGTATACTTGAGCTGGGCGTAACACTATAGCTTAACCCTATCTAATGTAGGTGTTAACCTACTAACAAACTAAAGTATGTATTAAATTCATACCCTTTACATTACTTGTATATAACTTTCAACATAATAAAAATGGAGGTCTATTTAAATGCATTTCTAATGAAGGAATTAAATTTCAGCACGGCAACTGTCAAACGAATTCATCTGCAAGGATGAAATGTGAAGTGAAAGTCTATTCCTATTACCTATAGATCACCGTTTAATATGGTACAAATCGGTTCCTTGGGAGTCTCATTTTCTGTTTGCAACAAATTGACTACTGCTACGTAAGTCTTATTTGTAAATTTATGTTTAACTACATTTTCCAAATTATTAAAAAAGTACTATATTATGATGATTAATCTTATGAATATTTCCAGTAACTTATCAACATGTTACTTTAAGCCATCTGAACATCAATAGAGGTTTGTTACTAGATATGAAGTTTGTATTTATTTAAAACATGGTTTAAAGTCTTTCTTTAATGACTCAGTTAAATTCGGTTTGTGTTCAGTCATATAGAGAAGATGCAAAATGAAATGTTATAGTGCATTTATTATGTTTTAAACTTAATCTGTAGCGCTTAAAACTTATTCAAATATCTAAAATTACGGTCTACTAATTATTTCAGCGGTTATTTATGACGAAATCATATTTGTGTTTGTTAGTGTCTGGCTATATGCACGATACATTTCCGACGGTTGTAATTTGGTGTGATACTCCATCTCTAATCGAAATAGACTCACTGTAATTGCTTTCTGGGGAAGGATCTTCTCCGCTATGGGGTGATGCGACACTGACTGAGTGTCTTGCGCATACATCTTGTTCTAAAATGGGCTTATTTTTTTATTTTCGTTGTATCACCAATACTTATATCATGAAATACTTGATATAGATGCAACATAATACATGAAGGTACAAAGTTAGATTTAACGAAAAGATATTCCACCGTTAGCATATCAAAAAAATAAAGCATAAATTGAACCAAAAATATTTAAAATTCAACACAAAACTTTTTGTTGCTACAAAAAACCTCTATCAAGAATCATAACAAATATCTAGCTAGTTTTTAGGATCTATTTTGTTTATGATTTAAGGAGCTCTAAAAATTGCATTTCCGACATTTTTCAATTTATAAATACAGCTTGACCAAGAGCTCAAGGTATAACAGAAGCATTACATATAAGATATCCATAATCATCTATGAGTCATCAATAGATGATTATACAAAATTATAAGGCAACGGCATGTTTATGGGCTTTCACAACAATCATTTACTGACTCAATATAACAACATGTGTTTAAGGTCCATGTTTCTTTCTTTGAATCGAATAGTGCTGATAATATAATTATTTAAAAAGATATTCAGTTTTAATATTCAACTTAGCATAGTCATCAATGATGGTGATGAAGAGAACTGGAGAAGTCCCTATTTATGCATCTATCCTATATAACTGTATCAATATTATAATTTCTAGCCTTACCTTGAGAATCACTATTCAACGACCTATAAATCGAGATAGCTACAAAGGTCCCATATGAAAAACCTGAGTATAATTGAGGCTAGCTTAAAGAGAAATGACAGAGATATTGCGAAATGGGAGTTTACGTAACCTCAACCAAATCAATACCTCTTAATTGGAACTTTTAGTACTACAAGTAATAATGGTCATTGTTATAAGCAACATATCTTTTTTATAATTTGTTATGTAAAATACAAAAATGGGATTCTATCATACTCACAGATCTTTTTTGTAGAAAACTAATAAAATGCCTAATAAAACTAACAAACTAACAAATATTACAGTTTTATACTAAGAAAATCTAAAATAATTTGCAAGTCTCCGATAAAGTCCGATATTTTTGTTTGAATATTTTGACAACAAGCAAGTAATAGAGAACTGATAAAAACTGTTAATACCTAATTAATCGCATGTGTAGCTCTATAATATCCGTAAAATTCATATAATTGAGGATTATAATCTAGAGCGCTTGTTATGTAATTGTGTGCAATTACCCACAGTAACAATACATAGCCTAAACAAATGGTAATGTGTAGTAAAGCTGATTAATAGCTTTTGTAGTTAGAAATCCATATTACTAGGTTATAGATTTACCAGGTTATATGAATTACTATGGTAGAATATTTTGGGCCTGGGAGTACAAGTGTATTGTATAATAAGTAAAGAAATAACTAATTAATTATAATGTTCAAATATTTCATACGCTTAAAAAAGTTAAGTTTATTCAAATGGGTTGTTAAATGTTTTATTTTATCTCATTCTTTCATACAAACATTATAAGATAAACACAATATTATTTTCATAATTATTAGGTGTCCATTATGTTTGAAGCTATTACTGTCACAACTATTTATGTTATGTAACTGTAAACTCTTAAAATACTCGTAGTTTTTGTTTTCTTAAAGCAAGAAGCTGAAAAATCTCTCATTGCTCGTAGTCCTAAAAAGAACTTTTACACTTACTTCGGAGTTAAAGAATATTCAGAATGGGAAAGTTGAGAGCAGAGTATCTCCTCTCGAGCATTCTTAAGGAGGAATAGTAGGCACTATATCGCAGTCATGTCATCTTGGAAGAAGAGGAGTCCGCTCTCTATCAGCCTTTGTAGTCAAAACACCTGTCTAAATAAATAATAAATGTACAGAGTTTAATTAACTAGCTTACACACACTGTTAGTAGCATTAAAATATTACTAGAATAATATTTTTTGAGTTTTAAATACTATATTATTAAGCACTCCATTGTAAATTTCATAGAATTTGTTTTGAGTACTTTAACTGGTCTCCACGTGATTACCTGTATTACAACAGCTGGCACATTGCACTACCAGTTCAATATACTGTATTATAACAAAAAATATAACTAAAAAAACTTTTTTACCATCCGCAATTCTTTATTGTGTCATGATTTTCAGGGATTGTTGAAATAGGTTATGAATTTACAGGTCACGCTTATAAATATAAATTTAATAGACGGACTGAGAACGAGAAAGTTATAAGCGAAAAGATTTAAATTAAGAAGTGCTCATCTAATATCAACTTAGGATTAAATTAAATAAACAGTTGTAATCCAACATTTAGTGCTTTATATGACTGGAAAATTACTATTTAAGTGTCAAAGTATCGCATTTCTCAGATTCCAAGATGTCTACTCCGTTATAAAATCAAGAGAGGAATGCGTTAAACAACAAGTCGCATAACAGCCATTGCTGAAGTAACATAGAACATATAAAGAATATAGACCATTTCATTTTATTGCTATGCTAGACGTGTTAGACGTTTAAAAATGTAATTTTTTTTCTCACTGAATTTTCTCAGGATCGTGATTATCCATAGGACCAATATAAATACATTCGCAAACGCATAAAAATCCCATGGACGTAGTAACATGCGCCGTCATTGAACTCAGTTTTGATATTATTTACCAGCATAAACCTACTTTTAATTCATAATATGGGGTTTTAAAACACTTAAGAAGTAAGAAAAATGCCTTTAAATAATTAAAATAAATTATTAGAACCAGTCGGGTGTAACGCAATTATCAGCATCTCAAAGAAATAATTTGCTGATAAAGAATCTGTCGTTGCTGGAACATGATAAATGGAATTCAATTTTACTCCAGATTGTGCTGAATAATTCATATCTTCCAAGAATTGATTTGTAAATAGAGTAAGCATTTTATTCTAAAATAACTTATTTTTATTGTTTTTGATGTGTGAGAACTGCAGTTTATCTGTGATTTTATATTTGTTATTTAACTTTAGTGTTGCTTACTTATATTACTAGTAAGACTATTTTACAGTAGTATTGATAATGTGATTTGTTTAACTGCTTTATAGAATTACATATATTCACATGACTAATATTGTTTACTAATTATTTACAGTAATTATAAACAAGCTACAGTATTAGACTACTTAGAATCTTACAGAAATATTTAAAATTTACTGTTAAATAAAAATCCAATAAAAATCATATTTAAAATTACATTTAAGATTCAAAATTTTAAACAACGTAGGTTTTAAAAGCTCTAATTCGCTCTGACAGGTATACCTACAATATTTGAGTTAGGTAGACCATTATTTGTTGACCCTTACCAAATGACTTAGCAATATGGTATTTATTATAATTAATTAATTTATGAAACATATACAATATATATTGAAAATATAGTTTTTTTTAACATGTAAGTAAAACATAGTCGTAAAATATTTTTAAATAAAACCGCAAAATTTTGATAATAGCATACATTATCATCTCAATTTATTTTATCTTTAGTATAGTAATCTATAAGAAGATAGCTTTACTATAAGAACGTAGTAATGTCTCAGATTTCGTAACGAATTATTAATTAAGTAGCGACTTACGACGAGACTCATTTTCTAGTTTTATTTTATATGGAACAATATGTAATAGAAACAAGATTGGTTCCCCTGTGAACTAAAGATATTGCGTTACATTATCTTACTGGAAGAAAAGTTATAAACTAACGTGTAGTTTTTAATTCTGTCTGAACAAAGTGGCCTTTAAAATTACGCGATTCTATTTCACTATTTTAATTAATGGGCCTTAAAATCGTATCTAATACATATATACTACATGGATCTATATAAGTAGTACACATTTCAAAGGGATTGCAATCAGTTTTTTGTTTATGTTTAATAAATATTTTCCCAAAAAATAAATAGAAACAAAAATATATTTAGTATTTTATATGTTTAAATATATATATATACAATATTATGTAGAACATGCCGTGTTTATAAAAACTAAAAGATACCTTTAGAAAGAGCTGGATAAGATGGAATAAATAGACTAAATTAGCTTTATCTTAATGATAAAACTTTTTACTAGATGATAAAAGCTGGGCCTGAGAAGCAATTCTCTCTTTTTTGAGTATTAAATACAAGTGTTTTAAACTTTTTAGTAGTTTCTTGAGTGGATTAATGCCACAACTGTAGCTGACTATAATATTTAGTATAATAGTTAATAAAGGAAATAAATTTAAATTAAACATTTCAAGGATTGGAATATTATTTTTATGCTTTTCATTGATTTTCATAAATGTTTATAATCTAACAGGTCAGTGATTTAGGAAATATATTTTCACCGATGGGAGTGATGAAGATTATTGGATTGTGGTTTTGAACGATATTGCAGCTTTTATCAGATACGTGCACAGCTATCTAATGACCCTTTGTTTTATCAGGAAATAATCCTAAGATTCCTGGTAAATTACAAAAGTTTTGTAATAACTGAAGAAAGCTCTTAAAAACACACATTATGGAACAGTTCGATAATCCTTAACCTTTTTAATATGATTTATTATTACTCTTAGAGATGCGCTTTTCTGCATCAAAAGCAACTTTTCTGCGGCTACAAGGTAATATAAAGTGTTCAGTTTCATCAAGTCTTTGAGTTAAAGTTGTTCTTAAGACATTATTTAATAAAATAAAATTGCTTCACTGGAAGGGAAGGTTGAGAACGTGCAATTTTAGTTGAGATTTTTACTGAAAAAAAAACCAATAAATGATAATTGAAATATTTCTATGATTTACTACACAATACTGTACATAATTGCTAATATTTACAAGAAGCTATCTGCTTTTTAAATAACCGCTCCATGTAAGGTGAGAGCTTAAGTTATAGTTCCCACTACGGAGAAACAAACAAGTATAAGTTAAATAAGTTTTTTATAAATCAAAATTAGTTTTTTTTATGTAGCAAAATTATTATTTTACGAAAATTCGTGCGGGATCTTGTCTTTGTGGCTGAGGCAGGCTAGTTTGTGTAACGGTTATCACCACTTTTCTACCAGAAGTAAGTGTTTATCTTAGCCTTGTAAAACAGTAAGGAGCGTTCATGAAGATTATTTTATTGTTCTATGAAATATTGTAATCTAACATATATGGTGTTGTATTTGAGAATGTCCAATCGAATTTCTGTACAAACATAACATCTACTACACGAATAGGGTAGTAATGTAGAAAACATTGTAGTTCTAGGTCCATCTACTTGTATGAAAGGGCTATACGTAGTTATTGTCAGAAACCATACTTTTTATACATGCATGTCAATTTCGGTTAAGCATTTTTCAATAAGAATCTTTGAACATAGAGTATATTTCTGAAAACTTTTTTTTTGAAGGTTCATCCTCTTGAACTGTTTGTAAAAAGCCGATACACCTTTCATTCCAATAATCGATAACAGAAATTTTTACAGAAGTCTTCTTAAGAAACGTTTTGACTGGATTTTTATCCCTTGTAGGATCTGTACTGCGTGACTCCATCTAATTCAGGAGCACCTATTATTGTCATTTCCTTGTATATTATCGTAAACATCCTTTACAAGTGATAGACTTTATTATGCTGTTGCAGATACATACAGTTGTTCCATATATTTTCAAAAATTATCACATTACATATTGTTGCCCTAAAGTTTTGAAAAATAAATAAATGAAGTTAAAAATCATTCTTTATTTTCCCACAATTTTATGTGAAGACAATTGCAATTCTTGGTAGTTATAAATAATTCAAATACTTTCTTTTTCTTTATATTTTAAACATTGTTGCATAACTAAATGAGTTTTAAGATATACAAGATAAACATTATTATAAGACATATGAGGAGTAAAGGTCGTGTAGTATATGGAAGAATCCACGTAGAGTAAAACGTTTATATGTAGGTGACAAATATCACCAATTTGATATGAAGTATAAACGCTCCACTAGAATTCAAATTGAAGAGATAGTAGAGGTGTATATCAAAAATAAACTGCTTAGAGTCATGGGACACGTTATTACTGCTTTCATTATAGTTTTACATTGAAGAATATTATTATAAAACATAATCTGTTTAATATTTCTGGGTATTTACAGCGATTATCATTAGCATTTACAACACCGATTCAAATTTAGTACAACAGTGTTAGGTTTGAGGCCTTTTAGCATTCATGATTTTGAGGGCGAACTTGCAATTGTACTATTATTAATATATGCAGTAATAACAATTGCAATACAATTGAAACCCTTGCAAACAAATAAATATAAATATTTACTCCAGGCTATCATTAGAATTATTAATTATTTATTATTCATAACTATATAATTAGCCAGGTTCACTTACAAGCTGGTGGCACATAGACTTTACGCAAACAACAATTTTTGAAAGCATTTAAACTAAAATACCAATCGCATAGTTGTATATATTAAATTAAACACCGGGTTTATATATCTTGGGAGCAATTGTTTTATGTATTTCTAAATGTTTTATGATAATCGGCCTTAACTTATGCAAACGTATCATACTAGAAGTAAAGATAACTACAATACTGGAAGGTGCAGAAGGTCAGTATATGAAGACATATCTTTTGGGAAGGAAAATTCTATATCATTGTGATGCATCACAATATACATTTTGATTATTAGTACAAAATTGGGTACCATAAGATCTAAGAACCCTTGAACTTTAGGAGTAAAATTATTATTCACCAAATACTAAAAGAATAACTTGATAATAAACTTCAGTACTTACTAAAGAGTAAAATAAAACTTTTCTAATGTAATTATAGTTATAATTTTAATTATAATTTTGCAGCGGTATTTACTATTATACTAGACCAAGAAATTTACTAGGGCAGAAATTATTCCTTCTCTGAATCACAAATAGGGTATATACAGTTATTATATCATGGCAACAAGATAAACATAACGTGTAAAATTTATTTTTCTATCGAAACAGAATTCTTCATAAGCTAAAACTTAAATTGTAACGAACTTTGAATCTCATAACAATGCTCACTCAGATACGTAACATAAACGAATTAACTTGAATTTCAAAAGTATTATAGGGCTCCATCATATTACACATAAGTGCTTTTACTAAGATTAATAAGGCTGCCTTAGTTTTCTCCACTCTAGTTTAAAATATGTCAAGCGTTGCAGTAACATTTAAACCGGAATACTAGAAACGATAAAATTTGCGTTACATTCAAATATTATGGAATGTTGAGGATATCATTGATACTATTTAACATCGTTTTTACTCGCCAACATCACCTCTTTATTTAACATCAGGACTGAAAAAATGTCATATCTGTCTTTCTGTCTGTTTGTCTGTCCGCACAATATCTTGAAAACGAACTGATCCAATGAATTTAAATCGTGCATGAATCTTCACTTATATATGAAGAACCTGAGTTCAATGATGTTACATGTACCTCCATGTCATGTGAGTGGGCGTCAGCGAATAGCTTTACACTTGTCAGTTGGATAACATAATAATGTAAATATCTAGAAAATATCATAATTAATACATTTGTAAACTAACGGAATGTACCCACAAGAAATTCAAATATGTAACAGGTACTAACAAATGCATGGTTTTAAAGTGTCTTGATGTTTAGACTTTTGTTATTTAAACACCTGATATGATACCTAAATTAATGAACAAGGATGTTATTGTATTAATTAGCCAGATATGTTGTAAAAAATCATAGGTTGCATTAACATTTTACCCAAAATTTTATTTTTATTCTTGATCCAATTTTATATCAAACTATGTTTTGTATGATTTGTTATCAGTTCATTTGCCCGCATGATATCTAGAAATTTAAATGAGCTATAAATATGTTTTTTGCAAGTAATCGCAATAAAGCCTGTAACAACACAAGGTTCAGCGTACTTCTATGTTGTTTTGAAGGGGATTAGGAAACTGTAGTATCTTCTAGTGACGAATTAAAAGCCAGTTGGAAGGAATATGCCTGTGACGTATCTGTTATCCAACAGGAAAACTCCTGCAAAGACATGCTAACTGCCAATATTATTATAAAACGCAAGAACATTATAGTATGAAGTTAACATTTATGACCTTGGAGGGAATGAGCTTTTATGCAACGAAAACCTTTTTTATTAGTGAAAAGAAATAACTGCAACCGAAAATCCTACAAAAAATATATCCATGTTTCCGTATTTTTGTTATAGTATAATAATCTTTATTCTTTTTAGTGACATCAGGAGTTGTATGAAAAACTATATGATATATTTGTAATGTACTATATTGTGTTCACAATGTAACTTATGGTCACTTGAACATAATAACTATACAATCAAGCTTTAATGTATCATTATGGTTATATTAAACTTAATTATGTCACCAAAACAAACAATACGTATTTTTACATTTTTTCTGACTAAAAAACTCGTTACGTAGAATCTGGCTGGTCAAGTTTCCAAGTAAGCCTATCTTTCCAACTACTGAACCGGAATTTCCACTACATTGAGTTGAACGGCGGCAAACTAAACCACACACTATGTTGCTGAGCTTAAAATAACTTATATGTGTTTATCATTGCCACTATAATAATAGTATATCCTTTATACTAATAAGGAGTTTGTAATGTTGCATTTAAAAATTCATTGGTTAAGCGTTAGAAATACTCTAGGGATAAAGAAATTTAATTTCTATATGTATTTCCGCATAGATTTCGCTTCCAAAAAACACTTGCGTATATAGATTTCATTTGATAAATAATTTTTATTTCATATAGGCAACATCTGCTACATGTTTTAAGCCATAAATCCATACCTAAAAATACAGCATTAACATTTTTATACGCTAATATTGATCACTTATATGTCACTTTTCTTTAAGCTGCCAAAAACTTTTATAGGTTAAAAAAACAGAAGGTATACAACGAGGTATATAACGAGCTCCAATACGTGTCCGCATAACCGTTTTACAGCTCTTTCTCAGATTTTCTGCCCATAAATAGAAAGACATTCATACAGAAAAAATCGCTGCATCCAGCTGAGGCAGACAAAAGGGATATTGTGTGAGCCTACTCAGTAACAAGCTTTAATAGTGCTGATACAAATTCCATGGTCGGACATGCAACATCATATAACTCATTCTTACTTACGTATAAATAAAGTTTCGCAACCTAAATCTAAATCCGCAGATGAAAACTTTCCCGAGATGTCTTGCCACATGATTCTGTTTTTGCTTATTTGATTAGATTTCATAGCTATCTTTTAATGGCCCAAAATGTCAACAAAATATTATAAGTGTTGTGGCTATACGTGTTAATATTTTACATCTGATAATTTCAACCGATTTGCAGCCTGTTTAAAAATTTATTTTCTACCAATATCTCGTCTACATCTTTTTTCCCATAAGACCAATGTAAACAAGTTTTCAAACGCTCAGTACAATTCCATTGAGTGACGTACCCTGATAGAACACAGGGTTATTTACATGCACAATTCACTTTCAAGATATCAAGCAGGAAAACAAGAAAAATATTTTCCAGGCTCTCACGTTCAACGAATACGATGTCTCTTTCTATTCATTTATTTTTCTTATGCTTCTTATAATGTACACCTCGATTCTACCAGTAACTAATGACAAATAACCAATAGAATGCTGTGAAAATAGTATTTAAACTATGTATTAAACTAGTATTTAGACAATATGTTATGAATATCTTATTCAAAGCTATATAATAGTGTAGCGGCGCAGTGTAGCGGGTACGGCGGTTATCGCAAGATAACCAGATCAAGCAACGTCGAGCGTGGCCGCTGCTTGGATAGTTGACCGCTGAGCGATCCTGTCCTTGCAAGCGGCCCGCCTGCCCGGCCATTGATGGTGGTTCGGAAGTCACCTTTAAGCCGTTGGTCCCCAGGTTAAGTGTTAGAGAGGGCTTCTTAGCCCTAACTTCGCCTGGTAAAATAAGACATTCTTTACTTTACTTTTTACTTTATAATAAAAAGAGTAAATTACACCACCATTATACGTAAAGGTCACACGAATTTATATATAATTTATAAACTGATCAATTTATTGAATACTGGGCCTGACGACTCACAGAGGAGATGAACATAATCTCTAATCACCCAACGTTGAGAATATTGCAATAATGAGAGATTAGAGTCCTTGTGAAGACCACTTACCTGGTAATAACTGACACAAGCCTGATAAAGGACGTGATAATCGGTATTTCAACAATCCCTTTGTTCTGTATGCCTTAAGTTTCGTCAAAACACTGGGAAGGAAAAGATTTTCTGTAAAGTGACTATTAGGATTGGCACGTATTAACTTCTTCAGTATACTGAAATATAAATAGTAAATTAATAAATATCCTTTTAACACTTGTATGATTATAGAATTTTATTTGAGATAAAATACGCTACAAGTAATACGCTACGCCACGTTTTGCGTAACTGGATTAACTATTTAGCTCATTCAATTCTCGAGATGTTCTGCGGGCAGGTAGGTAAGAAGGCAATGACACTGAAAGCACATTTTTACAGCCCCCAGTCAATCGGAAGAAATAATCTAATAGCGTAGACATTTATCTCCATTACACTAAGTTTTATCTACACAGAAATATAATTTCATGCATATTTAAACACTAGATATTCTTAGAATATAAAGGCATGTAAAGCATCAGTCACATGTTCAACATCAAATACTACGTTTTGATGTATAAATTACGATGGAAACAAAATTTTCAAATCTCAATTCGTTAATGACAAACCCAGCAGAAAATATTTACAGACATACAGACAAACAGTAAGAAGAAATATATCCCAGAACCCTTAGTGATAGTTACTCAAAATATACAAAATTAAAAGTTTATAGCCCTCTTATTTCCCGAAATATGAGTATATTTTCGAAGGATCATCCAAATTCCATTGTATAGTACTTTCACTTATATATTATTTAGGTTTAGTTATTTAATATTTCTAATTAATCCTATTAAATCTTGCTACATAAATCTGGCTTTCGTTTACTAGCCAGATAGTGTAAGCCAAACAACCCATTGGTTGGATATCACGTGATGCTTGGCGTGGTCTCAGCACGAGTGTATTTCTAATTCTCTTTCTGTGTTTTATAATGGTTACGGAGTCCCGTCTCTGTATTTATCTGAGGTTTATTGCCTTTTTCTCCCGCCATGGTTTACATATATATTTTCACCTTTCGAGCCGAAAACGGTAACTTGAAATTTTCTTTACGTGAAAGTTTCCAAGAAATGTAACTGTTTATTTATGAGTGTTCAAAAACTCCGCTGCATACGTCCTCTACTACACCAAATACCTCTATGTTTTGCCATTCCTCTTATAACATACAAAGCTTTAACATCTCTCCTGTATATCTTATGCCACCCAACCCACAAATTTACTCGTGACCAGGGCATGTTATATCCTAGTCTGCCAATTAATCATGTCTTAATTCTATTATATAGATATGTTTTTCTACTATGTAGGGTAAATTTTATTAGTTAATGTAGGTTATAATTAATTTTATTAGGTTTTATATATAAATATGTAAAATATAGTTAATTAATGTATAATTAATTTTATTAGGTTGTACACACACACACACACACACACACACACACACACACACACACACACACACACACACACACACACACACACACACACACACACACACACACACACACACACACACACATATATATATATATATATATATATATAAAACCTAATAAAATTAATTATAATCTACATTACCTAGTAAAATTTATTCTACATTTTAGTTCTATCAATATTTGATGGTTGGTTTTTAGAGTTATTTTTAATACAATCAATTTAGTTCTCTTCGAAGGGGAAATTTAACAACTTGGCATTCTATAGTTTAAGCATGGAGAAACACGCTTGGAGAAACAACACGCATTATCCTGCGTATCATAGTAAATCGCAGAACGGAGAAATCCAATAGATTGTATCAAAAGTCTTACCGATCAAATATAAAATGAAAATGGCTCGTGATTGATCTCAATCTAGTAACAAATTAGATATCGTACGGAAATTAGAGTGACAGAAACGAAATGTTATCTTTGCTCGAGTCATAGGCTAACGCCTAGCGAGGCCTATCACTCGTTTAATCAGCGTATTTAAACTTATTTATAAGCCTATCAGCATATAAATTAGTAACATTGGTCGGTGTTATTATGATTTTACAAGAATTTAAGTTAAATATGGTCATTAAAGTTATAATAGTGCTGCCTTATAAATTAAATTAAAACACGGGTGAAGTTTAAAACACGGCTGTTGTGAGAATAAGTTATACCATAAAACAATTTTAAAGTAAAGCTACTTCCCTCTAACTTTTGAATATTGTGTTTGTGACATGTCTCTTATTAGGTAATATTTATAGTGACTCAATGCATTTTGATGATTTTTTTTAGAAAGTATATTTTGAACCGTTGGGCACTGTACTAGACAAATTGATTCATAGTCATTTTAGATTTAGAATAGAAGAACTTTAGTTTAATTGCTGTTCAAATCTACTATACTATCTATTATTTTGGAGTCTTTCAGTACGAAATTTTTTAGTTTAAGAATTATTTTTAAATATTAGTCCGATTTTGTTTTTGAATCAAACTATATGATAAAATACATGGCAGGACAGAAATAGTATGCATATATAAAATTTATATTGGACAATGGCAAACTATAAAATTATTATATTTCATACCGATGAATATTTTACCCTTATATACAACATTTGCAGTGAAGCAAAGTAAGAATGATTTAATAATGAGACTGGATGTCAGGAATGAAATTAATTTTTAAATTTTACTGCAGCTGATTTATGGCTTTACGTGCACTCAGTTTTCTCAATTTTTTTCTAGATAAAAATACTGAATTTCACATACAGTAACACTTTGGATAATAAAGAATAAAGTGTTATAAAATTGGGATTGTTACTAGCTAAATAGTAGTCTAAAATAGGTTTACATATGTTTCTGATAACAACTATTTCCTCGTTATTTATGTTTTGTTATTTTCGTCCTTTATATATGTATTTTTTCATCAACAAATTATATTGTGTCGCTTTTTGTTTGTGTTTCTTTTTCTTAAAATTTTAAATTATTATTCTTGCAACTTGCATCATATTTTTACAAAAGTACTTTCTTGCAACTCATGTCATAATTTTAATCTTTATTCTTTTCATTAGCAATATATTTTTGGATTATTTTATTAAATTTCTGTCATTATTACAAACATATCTTATTTTCATTTTGGTCCTGTACACCATGTTGGTTTAAAGTATATTTGATTAGATGATTTATATTGATCTCAAGAGAACCTCTGTGTAAGGTACCTAATGATTAATAATAACGTAGATCAAAGTAAAGTTCATTTAGCACTCCATTTCACTGTGGAAGTTCGAAATGAACTTAATTTTAAAACCTATTAACTTTAAATCTGTTGGCGATTGTGTTAAATTTGGAATATTTATATCTTCAATAGGTATTTACTCAAAATAAAAACAATTCCTACACCTAAAAATGTTTAATTAAGGAACATGTGTAACAAATCTGGAAAAAAATGGGGCCAGTAATATAATGTCTAGTTCCTTGGACAAACATTAGAAACAGCTGTTATTCAATGATTGCATATTCGTACCTGTACAACAGCTGTTTTTGCTCTAAGAAGTACCGATGATCAAAATCACATTAATTAACTGGCCACACTTAACTTTTATCCACTATTAAAAAAATTTAATATATAATGTAATCCATAAGGGCTAGAAATATATATAGTTTAAGGGTAGCATTATCTGCGTTCAATTAAATCTCCTCTTTATACTTACGTAATAGTACTTAACAATTGGTTTTGTGGAAGAAAAAGTAGTTATGTACATTTTCATTCCACCAAACACCAATAATGTTTTCGAATGCAATCAGTAAGAGGTTTAGCAGTCATAATAAGTTATAGCATTGGCTAAGATGCTATTAAACACCAACAATGTATAACCAATTAATTTGTATTTTAAGATATCTTGTTTGGAATTTAAGAATATATGTAACATCTTTCTTTATAAATTTAAGTAAAGTTCTTATTTATTACATGCTGCATAACTTTGAGGGAACGGTTATCCGGAACCTATTAGCATTATTTTAATCAATAATAAAAAACAACACAACATAGAAATTCCCCTTAGCAATCATTAACTCGTTATGTTGACGAGTAAACAAAGTCATACAATGATACTATAAACGTCAAAGTTTTATCGGTTTTCAGGAAACATTATATGAATACTTAATCACTACAATTAGAACACATAAATGAATTCTTAAAACTGTTTATTTATGTTTTACAAAAATTAAAGTTCTATATATTGGTTGGTGTGTTCTAAATGTAGTGATTAAGTTCAGATCCAAGCTCCATCTTCAACATTACATGAATATGTTGAGTGTTTAATATTGTAAAGACTTAAATCATGTTTTACGGAAAAGGAACACCTGATCCATCCTGGAGTATTACGTCACCTGCAATGAAACACTTTCCTTGTAGTGATTTCATATAATATAATTCATCTTAATGTTGTGAAATGCTAAATAAACGGGAATAAAAGGTATAGATCTACTGCTATTCATATTGTTGACATTTCTATGTGATGAATCATTTACAATTACTATTAATATTAGGTAAAATAATAAGCACTGGTAATAATCATTCCGGAAATATGAGGTAAGATTAAGATGAATATTAAATTACTCTTAGTATAGGGAGCCATAGCCAAATCTTTGTGTACGAATGCACCTTGGGTTTTCTTGAACTCATTAGAAGAATTCCTTCTAGGAAAGTAATAGAATGTGAGCCGATACACAATACACAAATAAACAGTTTATATCTTGCTCTCACATAAAAAAAACTAAAAGGTCAACAGACTGCTCTCCGCGACGTCTGCACAAGACTACAAAAAAACTACAACCAAAATAAATACACATAGCCGACGTTTATACAATATAGAGTGACTAGGAACTAATTAGACAATGCAAAGAATAAAAAACACGTCTTGAAAAAATACAAATATACAATCTTATGTACTAAAATCATAAATAATTTTACAACAAATGTATAAACAAATATATTGGAATAATGGAAAACTAAATTAATGTATTACATAAAATTACATACAAATATCAGAATACGTACACTTACATGCATACTATAGAACATCCAGACTCCAAAACATACATTCACACGTACACACTACTATGATTATGATAGTTTTACGCAATCAGGTTAAACATTCTGTAATAATGATGTAAACAAAGTAATAGGTGGTTGCATAAAACTTAAATTAATACACTCATACGGTCTATAGAGTTCTTTATTAACTTTAGGTAACCTGAAGACTCTACTTTCACTAATTCTAGTTTTATATGTCAAACCACTTGTACCTAAATTTCCACTTCTAGTATAAAAAATTCTCAAAACTTTGTATACGTATAGATGTTCTAGAGGCAAGATTTTCAATTGCACATATAGTGGAAAGACGCTATCTCTTTTGCTTCTACTTAATATAATACGCGTGAAATAATTTTGTGTTACTTTTAACTTATTTATCAAAAATTTACGCGTACTTTACCAGAAACTAATTGAGTACTGTAATCTAGATTGGATTAGGGCAAAATATAAAGTACGCATAAGATCTGTATCAATTTTATCCAAAGATTATATATTTAGTTTATGATACATTTACATGCATATCATTCCGACAGCACCAAATTTGTAAGTAATTTAAATCACTGCTTATCTTTTCGTGTAATATTGCATGGTTTTTTGGAGAATGAAGAAAAGCTACATCGTCTGCAAAAGCAGTTATCTGACCATAAAACGGGGTTTCCAATAATTCATTTATAAAAACTAAAAATAATGTTGCTGCTAAAACGGATCTCTGGGGTACACCTGATTCAACGGTCAGAGGGGGGCTGGTTGTATCTTTTATCCGCACTTGTTAGATTCTATTTAATAGAAAACTCTTGAACCAGTCAAGAGTCACCCCTCTCACTCCCACATTTTCTAGTTTCTGTAGTACAATTATATGATTAACTAGATCGAAAGCTTTCTTGAAATCAATGAACAAGCCAACAGTTTTCCGGTTTTCATTAACACTCACTAAAATATAATTTGTCATCCTTGTTATAGCTTTCTAAGTTGACCTATTCTTTCGAAAGCCAAATTGACCCTCATTAAAAAGTTATCTTTTTCTAGATAACTTAAAAGTCTTTTGTTCATTAACTTTTTACAGATTTTCGAGAATCCTAATAATAAATTAATAGGTCTTATATTTTCTAATTTTATACAGCTTTTACTTTTGTAAATGGGTATAATAGAACTTAGTTTTAGTTTTTCTGGAATAATGCCATAAGTAAAACTTAAATTAATAATATAGGTTAAAACAGGAGCTATAAGAGTTGAGATTTCCTTGATTAAAGCAACTGTGAAAGAATCAAATCCGCTAGAACGTTTATTTAAAAAAATGCTTAATAGTTTCAAGCAGTTCGCCTTCAGTGACCGGTAAAATAAAGAATGAACTGGGGACAGTAACAACTAAATCAGATGACGTGCAGCTGGTAGTATTATGTGCGCGTACCTGACTCTGACTTTGACGCGGCACTCGGTTGTCAACTGAACCGAGATAAGGTATTTGTTTATCTTCCGCGCGACAATATCCGGTTCATCTATCACATCACCATTATCCAGCTCAATTTTATGTACTCCTTTTTTATTATGTTTACCAGTGATACTATTCATGACCCTCCACTGTTGCGCGGAGTCGCCATTACAGCTTCTAATTTCGTCGCCAAAAAACATTTGTTTAGCTAGATCAATTTCTTGTTTTATATTATCGCAAATTCGTCTGTAATAAGTTATAAATTTACTATCATATGGTCTTTTTTATATATTATATAGAGCTTTTTCCTTTTATCAATCTTTCTTAAGATAGATCCATTTATCCAGAGACTAATAACTTTGGCCTTTTCATATTTTGATTTTATTTCAACTTTTCTTTTGCAACTCTGTATTATTTCTGTTAAAGAATTATGAAACTTCTCATAACATTGACTCACATCTGTACATTCAAAACATTCTTTACATTGTTTATCCTTTAGTTTAATCTTAACTAATTGTGAATCGAATATGTACTTCTCATCCATTTCATTTAGTCTTTTAGTAATAATATCTGTCCTAGTTTCACAATTATAACTTAAGCCTAATACACAGTGATCAGTAAGGTCAATATCAAAAACTGCTCTTTTAACATAGTTTATATTCCGATTATATATATATATATATATATATATATATATATATATATATATATATATATATGGTCAATGCAGCTATTAGATACAATTCTTGTAGGGGAGTTAATTAACGATAAATAGCCATTGTTACTCATTATACCTTTATATGATTGGGACATTTCTGAAATATTCAAAATATTGAGAATAATGTCTCCAATATAAATAGTATTTCCTTTAATTTCTAATAACATATCTGCAAGTTCTTTTACATAATCCATTACAGGAAATTCGTGTAGTCTATATACACAAAATTATTTAAAATTTATTCCAAGCAATTTGACACTCAAAAGAAGAATATCTGCAGTTTTCATATTTACCTTAATATCATTTACAGTAATGTTATTATCTACAAAACACAATATCCCCCAGCCCTAAAATTATCATTGCAATAAGCAAAACATTGGTACCCCGGGATGCTATAAAAGTTTACCTCATCACTATCTATCCAAGTATCACTAAGTATCACGAAATGTACTTTCCTTTCAATTTGAGTAAATTCAGCCAGGAAATTATTAAAATTAGCTCTCATACTTCGTGTATTAGTGTATATCACATTAAAACAGTTAAGATTCTTTGGTTGCTGAAAAAAAGTTTTAAAATCTAAAGTGCTTGATTCAATCATTTAGTTATTTAACAGAACAATGAAATGAAAATACTTTATTACCATAACCTAAAACATTTTTTTTCTCTCTTCGTTTAATTAAACAGGCTCGGGTGAATTCCCATGACGCCTCGTGGTTCTCTGGGGGTTAAACTTCTGCCATACATATGTTATTTTGCGTTACTATGGATTTTCATTGAATATTTATTTTTCCAGGGAGACATATATCCAGGAAGACATATATGTTGGTGTACTGTCTTTGAAGCTATATGTGTTTTTTTATATGTTTTAAAAATTGGTTGAGTTCCTTGTATATTTCTATGTTATGAAGTTTTAATATATCAATCAAATTCATATTATGTGATCTAAGTAGATTATTTATCTTAAAGCGAAGGTCTCTCGCAAACTCGTAGGCTGGGCATCGTAGAATAAAGTGGTCAAGGGATTCTCGTTCAGCGAGGGTACAACTTAAACAAAGTGGTGTGAAATATTGTTTGATGTCAAACAACTTTGTATTGACCCGAGTATGTCCAAATCTCATTCTAATTACATTGACTATCTCCCACCTTTTGAAGTTTGTCATGATGAACCAAGGGCTATGGCCTGTCGTACTTTCTATTTCTTTGTACCATGCCGCTTTTTGTTGGCATACCTGCTTATATGCTACTGCATACTGCCTTTGTTGATAGGCTTTGAAGTCAGATGTTGGGATGTAAATATTGAACAATTTTGTGCCGTCTGTTATGGCTTGTTTTGCTAGGTTATCTATATATTCGTTATGATAAATACCTACGTGTGCTGGAACCCAGTGAAAAGTGACGTTCTTGCCACTGTCTATTACATTATGGATGATACTCACCGGAATACCTTCCCCTTTGGAGTAGTTGTATACGTTACTCAGTGTTGTTATGGCTGCTTGTGAATCGGAGAATATTATGATGTCTTTTTGTCTGATGGTGGCGAGTGTGAAGGTTGCTTGCAATATGGCTATAAGCTCAGCTGAGTAGCTGGATATTCCTTCTTGCAGGGAGAATTTACCTCTGATATCCAATTCTGGAATGTAGAACGCTGCACCAGCACCATTCTCGGTTTTTGATCCATCTGTATATATTTTTAGCGATTGTTTGTATATTTTCTCTGAGGTTACTTCGAGAAAACGTTGTTTTACAATAGTGTTGTTGCTTACCTTTTTTGGATATTCGAGTGTGAAGATCAATTTTATTTCATTGTCCATTGTTAATATAGGTTGTTTAAAGTCCCAGAAGGTTTTACAGCTTTCTTTAAGTGATAAGTTTGGGTCAAAAGAATTGATTTTTGTAAGGGAGTGTAAATACAATGGTTTAGTCTTCCTTCTCCAATATGGTCTACATTCAGTTAGCATGTTGAGAAACATGAGACTTCTGTATGCAGGATGACATTGTTCTGATAATATTTTATAAACTAACTTATCTGTAAGTATTGATCTTCTGATATTTAATGGTAGTATGTTAGCTTCAGTTTGTAGAGCAATGATTGGAGTGGTGTTAAATGCCCCTAATGATATTCTTAAAGCTAGGTTTTGTATTGCATCTAGTTTCTTCAATTCTTTGTTACAGACATGACCAAACAAAAATGATCCATAGTCTAACTTACTTCTTATCAAACTTTTATAAATATTCACTGCAAACTCTGGTGTTGCGCCCTTTGAACCACATACAATGGATTTTATAATTCCTGTATCTTTCTGGCATTTTAAGGAAGTATTGGTGATGTGATTCTTAAAGTTTAGCTTATTATCTATAAGTATACCTAAGAGCTTAATGCAATTTACAGTAGGAATCACTTGGTCATTAATTATTAACTGTCTTTCGACGTTAGTGTTTTGCTTGCGTGAGAATATTATTACCTTGCTTTTAGTGGCGTTAAACTCCAAGTGAAGTTGGTTGAAGTTCCTTTGGATTCTGCTTAGTGCGTTTTGAACATTTGATCGTACTGTTTCTACAAGTTTTTCAGATGAATAAATCATTATATCATCTGCAAATTGAAGTGATTTTACAAGGTTTGGTATATGAACATTTATGTGCGCTATATATAGTGCAAACAATAAAGGACTGAGCACACTGCCTTGGGGCAATCCTCTATTAGTATACCTAGTTATGATAAACTTAGGACTAATGAGAGTCATTTGTCTGTTTATGATCCATGAGTTAATATAAGTCACAAACTTTGATGGAATGTTGTAGTACTTCAACTTGTTTATCAACTCTGGTATAAAACTGTATCATATGCATTGGATAAGTCTAGTGAGGTTGCAATAGTTGTTTCATTGAAGGTTAGTGAAGTTTGAATATCTGCTACAAAATGTATCAAGTAATCATTGCATCCTAATTTTTTCTGAACCCATATTGAGTACTAGGTAAGATGTTTGACTTTTCAATGTACCATTCCAATCTATTTTTAATCATAGTATTGAGCAGTTTTAAAACACATGGTATTAATGCTATAGGCCTATGTGAAGTTTCCAATTGTTTGTCTTTATCTTTTTTGAGAAGTGCTATAATTTTAAATTGTTTCCACTTACTTGGTAGATCAGTGATTCCATTCCAAATATTGTTGAATATTGTCAGTATGTATAGTCGAGCATTATTTTGTAGGTGGCGTAACATACTGTAGGATATTTCGTCCAAACCTGGTGCAGTATCTTTCCTTTTAGATTCTATTGCTACATTCAATTCCTTAATACTAAAACTATTTTCTATTTTTTCAGAGTTTTCGGAAGAGTTATTGCTAGAGCTACCTCTTACTTCATGTTCCATTGGTACATGATCTGAGACTATGTGACACATAAATTTTTCACATAAGTTTTGGTCTGCTAATATGGATGGTGTACTTACGTTTGTATAAGATTTTAGTCTTTTAACTATTTTCCAAGCAAATGAGGAATTATTTTTACTACTTATTTCCTGACACAATTTTTCCCATCCTTCCTTTTTGGCTTTCCTGATAATTTCCCTGGCTTTCAATTGTGTGGTTTGATAATATTGATAATTAACTGCTGTCATGTTATTTTTAAACTTTTTAAAAGCTAACCGTCTAAGGGCAACAGCTTGAGAGCATTCCTCATTCCACCATTTTTTTGGTGTAAAACCTGCTCTGTTGGATATATTATACCTTGGTATTGCTTTGTCAGCTGCTAACTCTATGATATTGAGTATTTCATCCCATTGTACATCTAGTGGTATAGCTGGTAGTTCGTTTACCTGTTTTTCTACAGTTTCTGTATATAGCGCCCAGTCAGCCTTTTTGAAGTTCCTTTTATTGCTTAGTTTTACACACATGGAATTAATGTCATAGTTATAACTAATAGGGCAAGTATTAAATTTCATAAAAATATGTAGATGGTTGCTTCCTAATGGATCATTACTTACCACCCATTCTTCTAGCAAAGCATGAAGGTTGGGAGTGGCGAAGTTGAGGTCAATGGTGGATGCCTGATGGTACATAGTTGGCACAGTGGTGTGTTTATTATTATTTAATAGTATGAATTGAGATTGGTTGTATTCATTAAATATTCTACATCCCCTGTTGTTTGCTTGCGTGGCATTCCAGTATGGGTGGTGAGCATTAAAATCGCCACACAGCAAGGTATAACCTGTGTCCTTACTGAAGATTTGATTGTGCCAGAGATTATTGTTTATCTTCTTATTAGTACAGTATATATTATAAATATTAATAGGCCTATTGTAATTATTCACCTGTATAGCGTGAAGTTGGGTTGTGCTATCATTATGTTCTAAAATGATGTTGTAGGAGATTGTATTGTGAATAATAAAAGCAGTGCCACCATATCCATCCAATCTATCAAGATGGCATATTGTGTAATTATTATCGGATAGAATATCATCCTTTTGTAACCAGGTCTCTTGTATAACACCAATGTGTATTTCTTTTTTTGCAAACATTTGAATTATCTCTGGCCATTTAGGCTTAAGAGATCTAGCGTTCCATTGTATTAAGTTAAGTTTACTTACTGCCATTTTTATCTGGCGATTTAATCGAGTGTTGTTTACTATTTGATGAGTTTCCTAAGTTAGGTTTGGTTTTGTTAGTTAATGAGCACGTCTTTGTTTGAACAGTTGAATCACTGTTCATAAAACTTACTATAATTTCATCAACTTGTTTAAGATTTGTTATTGTGCTTGAATTAAGCTTACCTCTTATTTCCTCGAGTTTTGTTTTCAGGAGTGATGAAAGATGGATAGGCAGAGGGGGATCTGTATCATGGCCGCCTTGGTCGCCAGATCTAAATCCAATCGATTTGTTCCTTTGGGGCCATTTGAAAACTCTAGTTTATGAAAGACCAGTTAATACCAGGGATGACCTTTTACAGCGTATCACTGCAGCCTGTAACACTGTAAGGAATACTTGAAAGAACTCGGCAATCAATGACCAGACGTGTTAATGCATGCATCGCATCAAATGGAAGGCATATTGAACATTTGTTGTAAAGTGATCCCTAATATTTTGAAATAAATGTTGCTCTGTTAAGTTATTCCGTATTTCTTAATAATGACAGCTTAAAACTCTTTTGTTTAATATGAGATATTTTTGTTTAATGTGAGATATTTTTGTTGAATGTTCTAAACAATTGTAGGCTACTGTAGTTTTTTGAAAGAAGAAAAAAACATGTAAATGTGATATGTTACTAGGTTAAGAAAAATGCCATAACTTTTTTAATTCTTGAGCGATTTCAAAAAATGAGGTACCGTTGGTTTTATAAATAAATTTATATTTTTTTTATATTCTAGTAAATTTTTTATACAGGAAGTAGTTTTTGAGAAATTCACCATCAAACATTTTAACTAGCCGCCATTTTGAATTTTGTTGAGTAAAAATTTTCAATTTTTTTTAAAATTGACAATCTTTACTAGATTAGCATATGTTGAAAAGTTTAACTTTGTACCTTTAATGGTTGTTTAGAAAAAAAATTTAATGTAATAAACACAAACAGACGGACAGACGGAAAACGATGCATTTTAGGACATACATTTATAGGAACTTTTTGGTTCGTTTTGACCTCAGGAACAACCTCCTGAAGTTTGTCGGTGTATTTCAGTTACACCCTGTATATACAGGGTGATTCATGAAGTTCTCCCCCCACTTCTACAGCACATTGTACTAGTAAAAATAATGAAAAAATGTTATATAAACATAGATCCGAAAACGCTTTGTTAGCGAGTTACAGCTAGCGAAAGATTTCGCCTGAATTCCTGGGTAAAGATTAAAATAAAGCCATACTGAACTTTTGGAAAGGTTAATTAAGTAAGAAATATCGTGGATTCTTATGTATTTTAACCTGATAAAGCTAATAAATTAGGTTTCAGAACTGTACCTGTAGTAGTTTTTGAGGGATTCAGGGTTAAATGCAAAAAAATGGGGCACGAAACAATGTTTTTTTAACACTCCAGTGGGCGCGTGGTTTGCCATCCCGCGAGAGGGCGCGCGGAGGACAGGTGTCCTCCACTTTGTTATGTGACTTTAACCTATGAAAATGTATATTTAGCGATCATGTTTTTCTTGTTTTGGGTTGAGAAGAAATATATGAATCACATTTTCTATAAAAAAGTGTATTCTACAAAACAATTTAAGTAGGAAATATACAATTACGGTAAATAAAAAAAAACGTGAATAAGTGTAGTAGGTTATGCTATAAACGTTACAAAAATGCCTATAAGTATATAAGTTTTATGTTTTTAGAAAAAATAAAAATTCAAGGTTTATAATACTTTCTAGTTTTAAAATACAATTTTTTTCATAGTATAAACAAAAAAAAGGTTTATCTTAGTACAGCATAAAAAACGCAAACAGAATGTTGAAACTTTGGAAAAAATAGCTTATTCAATGCACCTTTCACAAACTTGTCTCATATGGTCAGCACACACCCACCCAAGACATTTGACACACTTTTTCCTTGAGGTCTTATTCCTGGCTCGGCCGCAGAGGTAGCATCTTCCTTTCCCAGCGACTCCTCGGGCTGCTGGTTGAGGTGGAAGTTCTCTGTCCAGTTTCAGCAGGATCCTTCCTCTTGTTTTTATTTCCTGTGGTATCATCTCCAAACTGATGCGATGTTCAATTTGTGGTCTAATTAGGTTGAAGGCCATTTCTTTCAAAAAATCACAACGGCTCACATGGTCAAGTTTTTTATTTGTTTTATATATTACAAGAGCATTCACTCCTCCTACATTCAGGATATGAAAGAAGAGTGTTAATGGCCATCTTCGTGAGTTCCTCGAAGTGTCGTATTGACGACACATTTTGTCTAGAATGTCCACGCCGTACTTTGTTTCGTTGTAGGATGTAATGATCATGGGTTTTCGCTCATCACCTGTATTTGGATCGATAGCCATGTTTCCATGCATAGTTGATATTGCTAACACAGCCTTCTTCTTCTTCGGCACGTACGATACTAATGTGCAGTTTTTTTGAAAGCCAAACAAACTGCTTTTGACTTCTCTTGAGTTATCAGGTAAAAAGTTTGGGGGAACTTCAGCTTTGTTCTTTCTCAGAGTAGCTATCATTGTTATTTTTTCTTCTTCCCGTAGCTTTATTGCCAAGGGTACAGATGCGAACCAATTGTCACAGGTAATATTTCTATTGGTTCCTGAAATAGGCTGCACCAATCTCAAAACTAAGTCAGATGTCTTGCTGCTTATTCTAAAAGGGCCTACTGGTTGCTTCCGTACATACACTTCAAGATTTGTAGTATAGAAGTTTGTTGTAGAAACCATAGCAAAGATTTTTATCCCGTATTTAGCAGGTTTACTAGGCATGTAAACCCGAAAGGTACAGTTTCCTCTGAATCCAACTAGCTGTTCGTCAATGGTAAGGTAGTCAGTTGGTTTGTATGCATTTTTGCAATTGAACACGAACATCTCAAATACTTCACGAAAAGCAGCAAGGTTGTCAACAGATTTTCTTTCATCTCTGTTGTGGACGTTATCAAATCTCAGACAACGTAAAAGAAATCGAAACCTCTTGGCGCTCATGGTTAGATAAACAGCCTCTACTCCCGTTCCTTGTGAATTATCTCACATTTCAAATACGTTTCTTCTGCCAGCCTTCAAAACCCCAGCAAGGTATATTATACCAATCAACGCACGAATTTCTCGGCAATCAGTGGGCCTAGCATCCCTTTCTCTGTCAAACTGAGGTTGAATTTTCATTATGTAAATGTTGGTGTAATCAACAATTTTTTTCACTATTTCATCATCAATAAGACACTGTAAGGCAGCTTCTGGAGTATAGCATTTTTCGCTGACCCTTGAGGTCCTGGGCGATGAAAAACTGGTATAATGTTATACCTTGGTGTACGAGAAGTCTGAGCAACTTGAGGTTCTACGTACCATCTTGACGTCCGATCTCTTCCCAAATAAAACTCTGAGTTCACGAAAGGTCCAGGAGGGACTGCTTCTTCAATCACTTCCATTTCCTCGGCTTCGTCGGGAACATCATCCGGGTTATCTTCAACATTGATTACATCATCTCTATTCTCTGTGTGGTATTCAACGTGGTCTTCTTCACCTTCATCTTCGTCCTCTATACTTAGAACACTCTCGGTATCCTCAGTCTCATCTAGCCAACGGCGTAACTGTTCACGGTCACTTTCACTGGCCATTATTGTTTCAACAATACGAGATTAAAAATAAAATACTACACCAATATGCCAAAAAAATGTAACGTCACTGGGCGCGCGGAGGACAACTGTCCTCCACTACTGTACCGTGCAAATAAACACGTGGTCACAGCGACAACTAGCGAGCATAGACGCTGACAATGCACTGGCGGGTGGAGCGTGAGTGGGGGGAAAGGTATGTGGTCGCTCAAGGTCACGAGTGTTGCCAACCCTTGTAGTCACACAAAACAAAATCACTGGAGGACACCTGTACTCCGCGCGCCCACTGGAGTGTTAAGTTTGATGTACAATAACTTTGTTAAATTGGTAATAAATACATAAAATCAACAAACTTTAATTGTAGAGAATTTATTTCTGAGAAAATTGATATAATCAAAGTCTAAAATAAAACAGAAATAAGTACCAAAAAAATCGATTTTATTCAGTATAATACATTACTAGCTGTAAAGAAATACCGTACGGTATTTAGTTAAAATAAAACAAAAACAAAATGTTTGTTCCTTATTTATGAGATAAATTGAGAAAATAAGATTAACTGTTAAATAAATTTGTTTGTAAATAAAAATATCATGTTTTATTACGTTGTATTTTTTTTATAAAAATTTACATCAAATGTTCGAAAATAAATGAAGCAAACATTTTCCCATTATTGTTTACTAATCATCGAAATGCAGTTTTTTGTTTTATTAATTTCTAAGTTGGTAACGCACGAATAACAGCTGATCAACAATGGTATTCTGTACTGTTACGTTAGAACTGTGTATTAGTGGTGTTTTGCAAGCTACAGCAGGAGATCGGGTTCTGTGAATCGTTATTAAATGCAATTTTTCTGTGAGTTATAATTTGATTGTTTATTCAGCGAAAAAATGCCTTACTTATTTACATCAGAGGAATACGCTGATATGGTTTTTATTTTGGGTTACTGTAATGGTAATGCTAGAGCTGCTGTAGAAGAATATGAACTACGTTACCCTAATAGGAGGATTCCAGATACCAAAACAATTTCAGGAACTTTTCGTACTCTTCGGGAAACAGGATCACTACCAAGTACTAGAACCAATTATAAACGAGCTGTCCAACTTGATTATGATATTGTTATTAATGCTGTTCATCGCAGTTCAGGTGTAAGTACACGTATTTCTAGGCGGATAGGAGTTTCGCAGTCAACGGTGTGGTGGTCACTTAATCGAAACAAATTTTATCCGTTTCATAAACAAAAGGTTCAAAATCTACAGCTAGGGGATGGTCCGCTTCGCTTAGAGTTTTGCAACTTTTTGAATATTAATAATCAACTCTACAAGCGTATTTTGTTTACGGATGAGGCACAATTCACTCGGGATGGTGTCAATAACTTGCACAATGAACACTCATGGGCAGAAGAAAATCCACAAGAGGTAGTGGAACAGAACTTTCAACACCGATTTAGCGTCAATGTCTGGTGTGGCCTTTTGCACAATCGGCTGATTGGACCTTTCATATTACCTGGACGCCTAAATGCTGAGTTCTATTTGCATTTCCTTCAAGAAGAGTTGCCGCAGCTTTTAGAGAATGTTCCTTTACATCTCAGACAAAATTTGTACTTCCAGCATGACGGAGCACCTCCCCACTTTTCATGTGCCGTTTCTGCTTACTTAAATCATCAATTTCCTGGACACTGGATTGGTCGTGGAGGGCCTCACCCTTGGCCACCAAGATCACCAGATCTATCTCCATTGGATTATTCCATCTGGGGATGGATGAAAGACATTGTATACAAGACAAAAGTGAATTCTCGTGATGAATTAATTGCCCGTATTATGGATTCGGCTGTGCAGATACAGAGAAGTCCTGAAAAATTAAGAAACGCAACAAAAGCAATACACAAACGTGCTGCAAAATGTATTGATAATGATGGCCTCATTTTCGAACATCTATTATAAAAAGGTGCGTACGGTTGGCCCAACCTGATTAATTTTGCTTAAAACTAGTAATGTATTATACTGAATAAAATCGATTTTTTGGTACTTATTTCTGTTTTATTTTAGACTTTGATTATATCAGTTTTCTCAGAATTACATTCTCTACAATTAATGTTCGTTGATTTTATGTATTTATTACCAATTTAACAAAGTTATTGTACATCAAACTTAAAAAAACATTGTTTCGTGTCCCAATTTTTTGCATTTAACCCTGAATCCCTCAAAAACTACTACAGGTACAGTTCTGAAACCTAATTTATTAGCTTTATCAGGTAAAAATACATAAGAATCCACGATATTTCTTACTTAATTAACCTTTCCAAAAGTTCAGTATGGCTTTATTTTACTCTTTACCCAGGAATTCAGGCGAAATCTTTCGCTAGCTGTAACTCGCTAACGAAGCGTTTTCGGACCTATGTTTATATAACATTTTTTCATTATTTTTACTAGTACAATGTGCTGTAGAAGTGGGGGGAGAACTTCATGAATCACCCTGTATATATGAAGTTAATATATATTAATAAGTTAGTTCGTTCTCCAGTTATCATGGAGACAGATAGACAATCAGACAAATATAAAATCTTTCCAACGTCATAAGTGATTGACTTTGCTGCTGTTTAAAATCTACAAACTACAATTTTTCTCTTTATTTTATTTTGTCAATTTTACTAGTAAGATAGTATATTTTTGTCTTACATAATAACTTTTTTTGTTCTAACCATATAGTCTTTTTATACTTTTGCAAGGAAATCGAAAAGTTTAACTTTTTGTTGAACTCAAAAAGTTGCAGGTACATGAGAGAAAGTAATAAGAGAGACAGTGTAGAGCAATATAACCTGCATACTGTACAACGATGTGAATAAAACATTACCTGTCTTGAGCTGTGTTCAGGTTTCATATTGTTTCTGTTTAGTTTGTACGGTTTTATTTCTTATATGCACTAATAAAAGTTTTGTAATATATATATATATATATATATATATATATATATATATATTATAGTGATAGTTAAAAGAATTTTAAGTGGTATTATTTTTTCATTCCATACTCCTTTCATAACTTCTCATGTTATGTTGTGCCGATAATAGTTTCGATATGCATTTATTAATTGAATGCAGTTTCGATAATATTAGAAAACACGTTATTGATGCCTGCAGACTTTTATTACAAGTTTTTAGATACTATGTTGTGTTTATAGTCCTGAAGACCAGAGCCACGTCACACTGTATAAACGCATAACTTACTTTTATTTGAAATCGATATATATATATTAACGCTCAAAATTAAATCTATTGTCAGCCACTTTAATTTCAGTGAAGGTCGAAATTTTAGGGTATAAAAGGCTTAAAATTATGATTAATGACAGTTTTTCATGTATAATATAGTTCCTAGCTTGGTACACCTAGAACCAATCGTCACACACATCTATAATGTTAAATCAGTGGTAGCTGCCCACTTATAGATATCCAGAGATATTGGTGGCTATCCATCCCTTTATCTAGTTATATACTTTATATCGGTCAAACTATTAGTAAAGTGAGTACTACTTACTACCTGGTGTAGTGAGATAGGAAAATACTATCACCAGTGGGTTTAGTTCATATATAACTCAAAACCATAGATATATCTAAAGTCAGATATTTTCAAGTGTACAGTATTAAATCTTAGTAAAATATTTTAAAAAAACTCTTGAAAATACCCAAATTTTCGAAAATAACTTTTTATAAAATCTCTATGGAGAGGTCCATCATTTACAGGACTAATGACTATGTTAATTATAACTATTTAAAATAAAATTATAAATTAAATAGTAACTTATTTATAATTTGAAAGATAATTAGCTCTATTATTGAAGTAGTTATAATGGGAAAATAGTTTAGAAAAGGAACCTTTGAAAAGATGTTTCCGTTTACGAATGAAAAAACAAAAAAGCATGAAGCCAATTAATTTTATTTCCATAACCACAGGTGGTATTTTTAGTTTGCTTGATTTTAAGAACAGAGGTTTTATTTTTATTTTTTCCTGCAAGGGGCCCCTTTTTAAGTAAAAAAGTTATATCAGAGTTACTTTAAAATTCCTTAAGTGAATTGCATGTAGCTCACCACTTTCTCAATTAAAACTAGGAGCGTTTTATACGCATTTATATAAATCTTATATTAATACGTTTTGACCATGTTTTACCCCATTATGCATAGCGATGATTGGCTGACCTGAATAAGCTTTCAGTTAGTCATTTCTCCTCATACATATCTAAAAATTTTCAGGAAACATATTACGATGACTTGGTATATTATCGTACTTACATAGTCGTAATTGTTTTATAATTAAAATGTCATCTTCAATTGAGTGCTTGAACAAGGAGAAACTTTCAAGAACGATTCATTCGTCGATATGACACAGACAGTGCTTGTAGCAATCTATTACATTTCATTTTTAGATACTTTTCCAACTTACTGATTAATCATATTCAGTACATTTTAATTGCCTAAAAGGGAAAGCAGTAGTAGTATATATTTTAACGGGTTGCATATTTCGGCAATTACTACTCTGGTAGAATCTCACTTTAATTTATCAGCAAGCTGCGTGAAATGGTAATGTTAATTGAGTGTGAAACCTATGAATGACATTATAATCCCATACAAGTCGTAGTAATGGATTGCTTCTCTCATACTAATGACTTTCATAGACATTATATATCTAGCAGGTAATGGAAATTTACCACGGTTTCATGAGATCTCACTTTAAATAATTGCATCGGTATATAGGATTTAAAATAAGGCAAACTCTAATAACGAAACAATTTCGGTTAAACTTAAAAAATTTAACGTATTTGACCTTCAATAATCTTTCAAACTTGTTATATAGTAATTTTTTTATTTTACCCCAATACTTTTTATCTTGGTTACTCTCCTAAGTTTAACTGTATATGAGCATAAATTATCTTATCAAGGTTTTTTAATTCTTTAATCTATACAAGTAAAAAAGTAACAACCGGATAGCAGTACAAAGACAGGAAAGAGAACTTGACTGCTGATACTCAGAATGCTACAATTAACTATTTAAATTATTTACCCAGAGAGCCTATTTATTTTGTAACTGTACACTGGACAGACTCACTGATGGTAATGGTGACACATAAAGCTTACAGATGGTGCCCATATCACTCTACTCACTCAAAGAACCCCAATCACAACTCCATTAAGCTTCTTGGAAAGAAGAATCATTTGAAGAAAATAAGAATTATTAAAAGAAGAATTATTTTTCTACATAGACGACCCTAGATGAATACTAAATATGAATGAGGGTGTAAATGAATCATAACTTAATAAACAATAAGAAATCAATTTGCTTGATAGAAGTCATTAAAATCCATACGAATAGTTATGAATTTTTTATGTTTAAAATAAAAATACAACATGACATATATTATAAGATGGCGCTTTTCAACATTACAAAAATTTTACATTAATTATCTTGTAAATGTATATTTTACTTTTAATTATGTCGAGCAAATAACTTTCTGTGTAAATAATTATACACTAATAGCAACTAGTACTAAAGCCAAAAATATCATAATTGTATAATATTAGAGCTTGGAAGAACACCAGAGTACTCTCGTGTTCATTATACAAAAGTAGGAATTGTATAATGGAAGCAAATATAGGCTGAGGCCGCAGTGTTATAATAACCTCGTTACTCCGTGAATATACTTTACATTTCTTTCCCTCCTTCCTTTATTTCCTGCACGTTTTTTCAGTTTTATCTGCAACTTTAGATGGCTTTTTATAAAAATTTTAGCTTTATATCAAGTTTATAATTAATATATGTTTTTACGCGTTGCACTTATCAAATATATCACAATCATAGGAAATATCATACAACTGATGTTATTTGTACAACGTTATAGTTATATATTTTGGAAAAAACATTATGAGATTTAATGTCTCATTTCCATATGAGACTGGCTAAAATCCCTTAAAAATCCTAATGTTAAAGAATGATATCAATGTTACGAAAATATTCAAAGAAATAATTAAATTTTAAAATAATATAGCAATAACTATAAAAATACGATTTTTACTTTTATTACAAATACAATAACTTTATTCCCTTCCGAATAAAACTTAATATCTTGTTTATCCTCAAATTGTAATTTATTGCTGGAGTAAGTCTCATCTTCATTTAAAACTTTAAATATTTTAACGCTAGTATTAGGTATTTGCCTATGAAATCATTCTTTTCTAAACTTTTCATAGTTTAATCTTGTGTAAATTGAAAGTGCTGACATAATGCACGACCAAATTTGTCATTGAAACAGATCATAAAACATTTATTCATAAATTTATTATTCCACTACATTAGACTTTTCCAGAACTATTACTTTTCTTTTTTACGTAGTACATTAATAATATTACAGGATGTATACAATTAGACTTAATGTTCGAATCATGTTGTTTTGTTGAACACAGTTGTGTACGGCCTGCTAAGTAGTGTGGTATATGTAATCCTCCTCAAATGTTGTGTTGTTAGTCCTGAAACTAGCCTGCAATATCCAGTGTCTTAAACATTTCCACAAGTTGTACTGTCACCTAATGATGTTAATCCAATAAATAGCCATAGAAGAAGAAAAATTATCATTCCAAAATGCTTAAAAAAGGTAGTGTAATCTTTATATTAAGACCAGACTGAAATGCTGAAAGTACTGACCAAATGCAGGTAAAAATTTATCATGTAAATTTGAAACCGATCATAACATACAAAAATATCGTAATATTACTTTGTGACTGGGAGATACAGAAGTTTATGAAAACGAGCCTTAATATTTTTAGACATGTGAATACATCCCAATATACATTATGATTATTAGTACAATATTAGATATGAAAAGAACCACTATCTTTATGAAATACGAACATTTAAGCCAAAGGTTTAAAGTTAATATTTACAAATATCTACAACGATATCTTTATACAGGGTGATTCATGAAGTTCTCCCCCCACTTCTACAGCACATTGTACTAGTAAAAATAATGAAAAAATGTTATATAAACATAGGTCCGAAAACGCTTCGTTAGCGAGTTACAGCTAGCGAAAGATTTCGCCTGAATTCCTGGGTAAAGAGTAAAATAAAGCCATACTGAACTTTTGGAAAGGTTAATTAAGTAAGACATATCGTGGATTCTTATGTATTTTTACCTGATAAAGCTAATAAAATAAGTTTCAGAACTGTACCTGTAGTAGTTTTTGAGGGATTCAGGGTTAAATGCAAAAAATTGGGGCACGAAACAATGATTTTTTATGTTTGATATACAATAACTTTGTTAAATTAGTAATAAATACATAAAATCAACAAACATTAATTGTAGAGAATTTAATTCTGAGAAAATTGATATAATCAAAGTCTAAAATAAAACAGAAATAAGTACCAAAAAATCGATTTTATTCAGTATAATACATTACTAGCTGTAAAGAAATACCGTACGGTATTTAGTTAAAATAAAACAAAAACAAAATGTTTGTTCCCTAATGATGAGATAAATTGAGAAAACAAGATTAACTGTTAAATAAATTTGTTTGTAAATAAAAATATCATGTTTTATTACGTTGTATGTTTTATTTTTTTTAACAAATTTACATCAAATTTTCGAAAATAAATGAAGCAAACATTTTCCCATTATTGTTTACTAACCATCGAAATGCAGTTTTTTTGTTTTATTAATTTCTAAGTTGGTAACGCACGAATAACAGCTGATCAACAATGGTATTCTGTACTGTTACGTTAGAACTGTGTATTAGTGGTGTTTTTCAAGCTACAGCAGGAGATCGGGTTCTGTGAATCGTGTTATTAAATGCAATTTTTCTGTGAGTTATAATTCGATTGTTTATTCAGCGAAAAAATGCCTTACTTATTTACATCAGAGGAATACGGTGATATGGTTTTTATTTTGGGTTACTGTAATGGTAATGCTAGAGCTGCTGTAGAAGAATATGAACTACGTTACCCTAATAGGAGGATTCCAGATACCACAACAATTTCAGGAACTTTTCGTACTCTTCGGGAAACAGGATCACTACCAAGTACTAGAACCAATTATAAACGAGCTGTCCAACTTGATTATGATATTGTTATTAATGCTGTTCATCGCAGTCCACGTATAAGTACACGACGTATTTCTAGGCGGATAGGAGTTTCGCAGTCAACGGTGTGGAGGTCACTTAATCGAAACAAATTTTATCCGTTTCATAAACAAAAGGTTCAACATCTACAGCTAGGGGATGGTCCGCTTTGCTTGGAGTTTTGCAACTTTTTGAATATTAATAATCAACTCTACAAGCGTATTTTGTTTACGGATGAGACACAATTCACTCGGGATGGTGTCAATAACTTGCACAATGAACACTCATGGGCAGAAGAAAATCCACATGAGGTAGTGGAACAAAACTTTCAACACCGATTTAGCGTCAATGTCTGGTGTGGCCTTTTGCACAATCGGCTGATTGGACCTTTCATATTACCTGGACGCCTAAATGCTGAGTTCTATTTGCATTTCGTTCAAGAAGAGTTGCCGCAGCTGTTAGAGAATGTTCCTTTACATCTTAGACAAAATTTGTACTTCCAGCATGACGGAGTACCTCCCCACTTTTCACGTGCCGTTTCTGCTTACTTAAATCATCAATTTCCTGGACACTGGATTGGTCGTGGAGGGCCTCACCCTTGGCCACCAAGATCACCAGATCTATCTCGATTGGATTATTGCATCTGGGTATGGATGAAAGACATTGTATACAAGACAAAAGTGAATTCTCGTGATGAATTAATTGCCCGTATTATGGATTCGGCTGTGCAGATACAGGGAAGTCCTGAAAAATTAAGAAACGCAACAAAAGCAATACACAAACGTGCTGCAAAATGTATTGATAATGATGGCCTCATTTTCGAACATCTATTATAGAAAGGTGCGTACGGTTGGCCCAACCTGATTAATTTTGCTTAAAACTAGTAATGTATTATACTGAATAAAATCGATTTTTTGGTACTTATTTCTGTTTCATTTTAGACTTTGATTATATCAATTTTCTCAGAATTGAATTCTCTACAATTAATGTTTGTAGTATTTATGTATTTATTACTAATGTAACAAAGTTATTGTACATCAAACTTAAAAAAAAACATTGTTTCGTGCCCCAATTTTTTGCATTTAACCCTGAATCCCTCAAAAACTACTACAGGTACAGTAATGAAACCTATTTTATTAGCTTTATCAGGTAAAAATAGATAAGAATCCACGATATTTCTTACTTAATTAACCTTTCCAAAAGTTCAGTATGGCTTTATTTTACTCTTTACCCAGGAATTCAGGCGAAATCTTTCGCTAGCTGTAACTCGCTAACGAAGCGTTTTCGGACCTATGTTTATATAACATTTTTTCATTATCTTTTACTAGTACAATGTGCTGTAGAAGTGGGGGGAGTACTTCATGAATCACCCTGTATATAAAATTACCACAGAGTCGTAGTATTATAAAGAGATTTCTGTAGAGGAAAACAAAGAGGAAGATAATTTGAAGATTCATGAGTCTGTTGAACAATAAGGCTGGAGGTTAAAATGAATGGATTTGTCTACGGAATTGCTAACTATTGTTCCAAACACTCGCGTTATTTCTGTTTGTAGTTAAAACAATATATTGCCTAGTCCAATTATATTCTATTTAGGTATTTATTCAAACTATGAAATTCTTGTATTTGTAATAAAATCATTAATTGGTACTAAATTATTTAAAGCATGAGGACAAAGTAAGTTAAGTTGTTTAAATTCAATTCATCAATCATTGTAAACCGCATAAGTATAGCTATATAATATACTTACATTCAAGAATTCCATTCCATATTCAATTTCACTAATCAAACACTCTATTAATATCACCGAAAATTTAAACATAAGACATATGTTTTAAAAAATCCAAAAATACTTCATGATATGCTATCCTAATAATTGCTATTTTTCATACTTCATTGGGTCTGTAAGTCATTGTTTTATTTACCCTATGCTCAGAGATCTGAAAAATATGCTTGCTCATAATAAGAATTTTTCAGTCCGTTGATCTAAAATTTTTATTATATTTTCAGTAGAAGTAAAAGCACAGAACTGCTAGTTTTGGTACGGAAAATTAAATACTTCTATGTTCAACTACTGCGTGGTAAAAATGAAATAAAACGTAATAATAACATTGTTTTCTATGTGATAAAAACAGTTTCTCTTCACATGAAGTAAAAGTGTTAGGAGCTAAATCGTATTTTGTACCTCGGCTTTAGCTCGTTTGTAAAACACGTGTGCTGCTAACGATACAAAATACTAATTAATAATTTAAAAAGGAGTCTTTTATATTATATAACCGCATTTCTTAATCGGTTGTCTTTTTAAAAACACACACTGATGTAAAAATAACTTATAAAACCTGAAAGTATGAAATTATTCTTATAATGAAAGTTTTTACTTGTTTATTTATTGTAAACGCACGGCAAGAAACTCGCAGTGTCTTATAAGATAAGGAAACAATTCCTAATATAATACCTTGGTTTAATCTGACAAGACAATATATTATCGCCTGAACTGCTCTATTGGAACTGTTCTAGAAATGTTGTCGTGCAATAAGAATGCAGGCGTATAACAGAAATTCCTCCGGCAATCAGCTCGGGGCTCAACAGCTCAGCGTGAATAGCGAACGAAAACATTCCTCGAGATAGTATCTGTCAATAAAATATCAAAATCTACTTTCATATCTTCGTGTTTGCATAAAATTTTTTTGAGAAATGTAGTCGTATAACAGAAAATACATTTAAAAAGTAAGGTTATTTCTTCCGCGTAACTCCCACAACCTATTTTCCAAACAAAAAAATAAATTAATGTTAGGTAAGATACATTGAAATGCAATATTTGTTACAAATATTTTTTATCAATTCTTTCCTTGCACTTATAAAAATTTTGATTATTAAATTTCATAGCATTGTGTTTAAATTGATAAGAAAATAGTAAGAACCATAAAAATTTCAGATCGATTCTTCATATATTGCTCTAAAGTGTTTTCCAAACATGAATACTGATAAACTTAAATAACACGATGAAGTCGATAGCAAATTCTCAGATGTAACATCGAATAACTTTAGCAAGCAACTTGAGTACTATAAATATTGTATAATATTATACTCTTGGCAGCGCGCTGCTCTCATGTATTCAATCTGACAAGGAGACATTAGATATGACAATGACAATGAGATAGGTGACGCATATGTCAGTACTATAATGTAGTTTGATTATATCAATTGAATGTATTTATGTCTAACCAATTCAATAAACTAACTTACATAACACGTTTTTCCGGCTCAATCCATGTAGAAACTTGGCATACACAGTTAAATTATTGAATTATTTAGGCCTCATTATGTATAATCATATTATGTAATCCCCTAGTTGTGGGTTAAAATGTTATATCTAAGAACACGCTGATATGAAATTAGATTAATTATATTCTCTTACCTTAATTGATGAAGTTATTCATAAAATGGAGTGTCTTTGTTCAATGAAGTTTCCATACAGTTATCAGAAAATACTACAATACTGCCAACTTTATATAAATATATCACTTCTGAAATCTATTAAAGAATAATATCTTTCTGTACAAGAAGTCTAGCAAAATCAATTCTTTATCATGCAAAGGATATATACCTATTTATTGCATAGTGAAGCCAGTATCAAAGATGTGTTAAAGTCTAACTTTTTAAGAAGATTATAAATTATTGTGTTGATTATAGAAAATTTGCCGTGATAATTTCGCTGCAGGTGGCAGGACTGGGCAAATTTTTAGTGTTGAATTTTGGCGTATTGTATGTTGTGACCACAAGCGGATTTGTTGTTTTAAACAATGAAAGGCAAAATTAGATACTTTCATAGTATCTAACATGTGTTTTAGTAACATTTTGTAAAACAGTTGAATATAAAAATATAATTCCTTAGGTACCATTAGTATCTAAAGCAACTTTTAAACTACACCGAACGAAAGTAACAATCATTTTAGGCCAATGTACATGTGCTAACGTGTATAAAGTGTTTGGCAAAACATTTTAATCTTATGTCCGGTTTGCATTTATTTTAATTATAATACCTTAGGGTTTAAGTCTAATACCTTGGTGTGTACTGGAAAATACAGTAACTGTTATACACTTATATATATATATATATATATATATATATATATATATATATATATATATATATATATGTATCTACAATCTATAATAATATATCTACTCATTAAATTATACTTTAACATTCGCACGTTTAAAAAAAGAAGTAACAAAAGTGTCAATAATTCGTCAATAATCCGTACTAAGTCTCTAGCTTCAGTTTAGTCTAGCTATAGTCAACGTAAACGTAGAAAAATTAACTTAGTTTTATTTTATGTGCCCTTTAGTACACAGGGTAACTCGCATGTAACATTTTGTTTTTAAAAGTGTTACAGCGCATTCTGTGGCGTATAATGAAATTAACTTATGTAACCAAACTCCAACATCGCATGAAGCTCATGTGCAGTTTTTTACAGGTTTTGTTTTACACAGTTCATTTCTCTCTGGGATTCTTTTCTCTGGCTAAATTGGACGTTTAATAACTCAATATAGAAGAATTAACAGTAATAGTCATTCTAGAGCAGCAGCACTAGACCTTTTACTGAATAAAATTTACCTCACATCACGTATCCTAACAGGCTTCGCTGAGGTTCGAAATTCAAGTCATAGACCATTCGATACTTTCAGATGTTAAAGTCTCATATAATTATACTCAGTTTGTTTAAAACTGATTTATTCTGAATTTCCCCGTTGCTATCATAGTTATCCAAAAGTAAAGATTTTTACTAACGTTCAGCCAAATTTCATGGAGTGACACGTAACGTAACCAAATTCAATGTTACATACAATCCATTCTTGTCATTGAATCTTAAATTGACTTTTGCTACATTATTTGTTTCCTTTTTCCTATGAATAAAACTTATGTACAAAATTGTGTTTTCTAGTATGTATACTCTGTATTTTCTTGCTTCCATCATGGTTAACCTGAAGGCCAACGTGAAAATATTTGCTGACGCTCGGAAATGGAATTTTTCAATCCTCTCGTGCCATAGGCTTCGTAAATCTTGGCTAAAATAAATGAAACTAACTACAAATGATTTTTCACACGTTTAAGCTAAATAAATTTTAGTGTCAAATTTGAAAAGGTTTCTTTTAACAATAAAACCTGTACTATAAATTTGTATGCACAAAAACATGTCTACTTTTGATTCAAAACTATTATAGGGTACCACCATATTACGTCATAATACCTGTTTTTAAAATTACTACGACGTCTTAGTATACTCCCAGTATTCTGTCCTCTAATAACTAAATTTATACTGAGCGTTTTGTAGCTTTTAATATTATTAGTCAAGCAAGATAAATTTGTTTATTTCATTGATACCTTTTTATGAGTAACAATGAAAGATTATTTTCACAAAACAAGATTATCTTCCAGTGACCATCACTTATTATCGAGAATTCTTACTAAGCCATTTAATAAGGACATGTCTAAGACGTATCTATACGTTATTCTATCGAGTGCATAGCCGTTGTTAACTGTTAGGTTTATTATATACTGAAATCACACAAAATAGGGCGTAAGAGTGTACATGATGTACCGCTTAAACTTAAGATATTAAACAACAAAGCATTAATAAATCATTATAAAATAATTAACTCTTCAAAAGTGACAAATTTGTCTTCTTTTCTAACTATCAGTGTATATTCCTGACGGAGAATGTGGGAGGCAAACATTCCAAGTTGGATTATCCTTTCAACTCTTAAATAGGAATTTCCACTGGATCTATTTTAACGGCGGTAACCTGAACAACGCGCACTTTTGCTGAGCTTAGCGAGCTCATCACTCCAGGTTAGGTAGAAATTTCATTTATAGATTGGAACATCAGGTTCTTTGAAGGTACATGTTAGTCAACTGGATTTAGATCAGCGTTAGCAATTAGAGATAAGCTTATTTTGAGCATGGTATAAAAATATGCCTAACACGAAATTTGATACTAGGTAACTTAAGATAAATGGCCAAACAGGCACCATTGACTATAAAAATATTATTATTATTGGTTGATATTTGGAAGACAGTTCGAGCGCCTATAATCAGTTTTACGCGCTCTAAGTCCCACTTTTGTGACTGTATCCTTGCTTGGCAAACTCAATTCTTTGTAGATCCTAATGGAACTCCATTCCAAGCAGTTCACTCCTGTAACTGATATATATATATATATATATATATATATATATATATATATATATATATACATACACACACATATATATATATATATATATATATATATATATATATATATATATATATATATATGTACAGCCTTAAGAAACAAGTATATATACTTATTTCATGTAATATTTACAGTAAATTTTATTAACTGCCCGTTTTCCAAAAGGAATCTATGCTTGACATCGCAAAATTTTGTCTAAAACTCCCAATGTTTTAATTTTATAGAACAATTTCGCAACACGCTTAGAAAAACATTTTAAGCGAAATAAATAAATTTGATGACAAAACAATTTAAATATCTTCTTCAGAAATATGGGAAATGTACATTTAATCATTAAACCTAATCTGCAATGTATTATGGACTTCATATTGAAAATACACTAACCGAGGACTACAATATAGAAAATATAATGAAAATTGTATTAGCTATATTTGCCTTGTAAAACTACTAAATCTTGTTCTTCGGCAGTCAAAAATTTTGCATTTAAAAGGCTAACTGAGCAAAATACTATAGAGTCAGTACTGATGTAAATGAGAATTTACATTTAATTAGGTTTTCAAAATTATAATGCATCTAAGTTTTCATAGTAAGGTCTTTACATCCTGTAAGTAATCCTTACTTACATGTATAATGTGGTGAGAGATAGAGATGTTAAACTGTGTGAGACTAGAGGCAAGAACAATTTCCGCATACAACAATGCAGAACTAAGGTATTCAACCTAGTCCCGGCACAAGTTATATGTATTGACCAAGTAGCTTAGTATGCGCATGAATCAAGTTATCAATTCCAACCAATGTAAAACTTAACTATAACCCTTTGGTGCCTGTGTTTTCTATTCTGTTCACAAGTTGATATTAAGAAGCTGATAAACATTTGTTTTTAATTTAATATCAGAACTGAAAAAGGTTTCTAGTAAACTTGAAAAAAATGTGATTATGGTGAATAAGCCACTTATTAATATGTGCCAATTCGTATGTATGATTGGAGATTTATGCTATGCTTATATTATTGTTCATAAAAAATAAAAATTATAATTTAAGGATCACTGTAGTGTTTTCATAAATCGTAATCTTAATCTATACATCCCAAAACTAATAATAATATAAATTAAATTAAATTAAACAATTCTTATTTTCACATTTATAGCACTGCATTGTTTACAGAAACAGTAAAAAACACTAGAGAACTTAATACTTTTGACACTTAAGAAAGAGAGTATATTTCAATCGTCAAACATAGTATTCTATTTTTGTATCACAACAATGTTGTATTACGGAACCCATATTATACTTTCAAACTATCCATTTTAAATAAAAAAACTTTAAACATATAAATAAATACTGGGATTATTGCTTTAAGTAGAGCAGTACACGACATAGTTTTTAAGATCCCACCTTGGTTTCAAACTTTAGTACTTAAAAATAAAATAGAGGACAAAGTAGAGATTTCAAAGAAAAAAAAAAGAAAACAAGTGCCTCCTGTGTAGAACTTTTGCATGACTGTAATAACTATAATAACTATAAAACACCTCAAAAAGATTATTTAAAAAGTAGTTAAGTAGATTGTTTGGTAAATATTGCTGGTAAGAGACATGAGACCACGTAAGAAGGAAGTTTTTGACTTACTTGGAGTTTACTTATTTGAAAGGCAAGTACACATGAACGCTTCTGTTAAAAATAAAAATTAAGTTACATAAAAATAGGTTTATCACAATTCCATAATATAATTATTTTAAGCAAATAAAATGTTTTGCGATAAAGAGCTTTCACATATAAACTGATTTTAAAAAGAGTTTTTGAACATTTTCATATGATTAAATTTGATAACCCCCATGCATTTAGAAGAAATTTGCAAGTTTAAATTGTTTACAAAACTATTGGCATTACTAATACGTTTCTAATATATGTCAGAGGTTTACTTCACTAATTTCTTCTGAGATTGTTATTACATTTTACTTATATCAAACAGTATCTGAAGATTTAAATATTACTACGGTTAGTTAATATTTTTAGTTTTCAAACCCAGAATAGAATGGGCAATTATAAGAATAACTTACTAAAGGAAATGATCACTTAAGACGGCAAGAATACGTTATGGACAGTGAAGAGCAGCAGGTGATTGATGTCTTTCTGAACGTTGGATGGATGATGTGATTCATGAATATCTTCATTGATTTATCAGGTACAACAGATTAAATTATAAACAAAAAATGTATACACTCTATTGGGTATCTGGCATTTATAACTAAAAAAATCAGTAATGAATATATTCTATAAGTTACGAACTAATTGGCTGTCTTGGGATTTAAAAAATAGTTTAAAAAAATTTTATGGTGCTAAGTCACTTAATATATCTTTATTAGTTTTTTATTGATAATACCGATAGCTAATTCTATCAGTATGATTCCAAAACAGGCTATGGACGGTGAGCGAGGCATAAGAAAATAGTACAATTTATATAAATAGTTCTACTAATTTATATTTTAATAATTACCCGTAAAGCTCCAATCCTAGACCAAAAGTCACAGTTCCATAAAAATATTGATTGTCATAAAATAAGTTTTACATAATAAACAGAGTTATGAATATGTGGTTGTTTTCTTATTTAAAGTGGTTTTGACCTTATATTATTCCTGAATTTAATAAAAAACTGTTTTGTACTTTCTAATTTACCTTTACTTGTGAGTAATTTGTTTCTCTTTGTTTTAACAGATTAAAATTTCTCCAACACAAAAATAACCCAATCGTTACTAAAAAAGCATTGTTCAGACCTAATTTATTTAATTTTCAGAATGCTTCTCACACAGTCCTATACCTCATCGATCCATTTAGTAACTAACGACCAATAATCAATACCTAATAAAATATTAAAAATCTCGAAATATTTGTACATTAAGTTATAAGATTACAAATACCATAACGGTAACATGCTCCTCAATAAAAACATATAATCATCTAGTAACTGTAGATCACTATAGTTATGAAATGCTTATTTTTTAGATTCCACATGCTTAATGATATGGATTATCAATATATAAACATCAATGTATTAACGAAGCAATATATTGTGTAATGAACTTCATAACTCACAGAAGAGATGAACGTCATCTCTAATCACCCAGCGCTGAGAACATTGCAATAATGATAGACTAAAGCGCTTATGAAAACCGCTTACCTGGTAATAAGTGTCATAAGCCTGATAAAGGATGTGATAATCACCTACCTAACGACCCTTTGCTCTCTCTTCTTGAAGTTTAATGAAAACTATGGGATGGTATAATTTCAAGTATAAATAGGATAATATGACATTTAAAGCATGCACGTGTTTACTTCTCAAATATAATAACATATTAGTCATAAAATATTACAAGATAATATTCTATATATAGTAAGTATAATGAAATAAATATATTTTAAAGCTTTATTTTGGTGTATGTACATGACAATAATTCTAGTAAAACTATCAGCAATAATGATTACTCATATTAATTACAATATTTATAAACATAAAGATAACTTAAAACGGTAAATATGTAAGATTTTATATGAACTAATGAAAACTAATAGCATTAAAATTACACATTAAACAGTTTAAAAACTTTAACCTCAGCATTAACAAAATCATCAAAGAAAAATAGAACTTTGCATATCAAATATGACCGCAACCAGCCGCCCCATGTACAAAGTTTACAAATAAAACTTTGAAATTAAATTGTTTGATTGTGAAATTAAAGTAATTTAACTTTCCAAATTATAAAAAAATACAAAAAAGTTACAAATTCTGAATGGCTTTAAAGTTGTATTTTGTTATAAAAGCATAAAATAAATGTCCATATCTATACTTCTCTCTCTGATAACAAATTTGGATTAGTTTAAACTATCAAATTTTATAAACACAACCTACAAGTTTTGCGTAAAAACATGTACTGCATAAGAGGGAGAAAGGTTAAAACACATATAGCCAATAAAAAATATTAATATCATGTAAATATCGTTACATGGAAAGGAAAATGTTGCACAAGGGCCATAACAAAAAATACACTTTATAATACGTAAAAGTTATATTAATACGCGATAAAAATGCTAAATAAAATTAAAAAGTAACCAAATTTATTAGTCACTGAATGCACCATTATAATCATAATAAGCAATAATGCAAACTAACAAACAAATAATCAGCCAAAATTTAGAAAGTAGTTTTTGGTAAAAGATATTTTGTTGGGAACATAGCGAACTACGTGTATCATCTGTTTTTTCTTTTTTTTAAATTTAGATGATAAACACTATTATTTTACGCTTGTTACCATTTTATGAAATGTTATATCAATTATATTGGAATGGAATTATTCCAGCTCCTTTTGAATTACCCAATAAACATAAATGCAACAGTCAATATAAAGTAAATTAGTACCAATAAAAAATACAAATTCTTCTGATCAAACTTCCACTAGCAATGTTAATTAATTACCACAGTCACACAACATTATTGAATAGTAAAAGGTTACATCGATTTCAAGAAAAACCTATACGTATATTTAGGGTGCTGAAAATTGCAAAGGCTGGAACCGGTTTGTACGGGAAAGGAACTACAAGACATTCCTACAGTATGAAGGCAACTGTAATAAATACTTTCCTTGTGCTGGAACAGTAATATTAATGCATCCTCAGTCATATTATTATTTCTTAATATATAGTTAGTTTTTTTATGTTTAGAAACAATAAACTTTAAAAGAGGAATAGATCTACTGTCATTTTTCTGTTGTCATTGCTATAGGCAGGAAATTTCAATAGTACCAGTAGTATTAAATATTATGTATAAAATGCTGAACACACCTTGATGTAGAATGATAAAACATCTTAGTAATCTGAAACATCATAAATATTTATATGAATTCTCTCATAATCGTAGTATTCTGTCATAAGTGAGATATTAGCGCTGATTGTAGGAGAATTATGAACAAAACCCACTTCACCTTTTGGTGACAGGCTTTGTGTCACAGTCCGGTCTCTCGGCAACCGTGGTGTTTATCATCTCAGGGATTTAATTCTTTTTGAACTCAACAAATAATTTCAGAATGTAAACAATTTTGTTTAGCAAGTACTTCCGATCTATCTGTATATATAAAGATGAATGTTTGTGTGTTTGTCCTTTATGGCATCGTAAACTATTTAACCGATCATTACGAAAATTTGTATGTAGATGTATTTTTCCACGGAGAAGGTTTATATGCCCACTGATGTAACTCGCCACCAAGTGACCCTGCAAAAGATAATAGTCTTTAAAGCGCCTGCACATTTTTAACTGCAAATACTTGACAGTTGTGTATATTAAATAACCAAATACTATTACCTAAAGCTAAGTGACACTTTCTTGGTCGTGGCAACAAGGTAAACTCTACATCGGCGTTTGAAATCTAATTGACTCGTACCAGAAGTGCACATACACGGGCAAAGCTTACGTAGAGCGTGCGAAGCCGCGGGAATCAGCCAGTATGTGTAATATCTTAAATTTGGATGCCTAAGGAGAGGTTAGATTTAGTTTTTGAAACGTAATATACAATTTATACACAGCTTGGGTAGTTCAAAATTGATGTTTACATACTTTAAAACAAATTTATAATTAGTATAGCATCAAAAATATATTTCATACTGAATATAAGGAGAAATGGGTGACCTAGAAATAGTTTTCTGCTAATATTGTTACACTGAATTTTATTGTCTATTTATCAATCTTACTGTCACACCCCATAATTGATCTTTTGGGGTGGGACAGTAATTGTTGTTAACTTCACGCGTTAAATTTTGTTCTTTACTTCTGATAAGAAGCTGAAGAATCTATGCAACGAATTGACTTATAATTCGATTGTATATACGTTTATTGAATTTTGAATATGATGAAATAAGAAATTGCAGATCTAAAAGTAATACTCGTACTAAAGCTAGGACAGGTATTTCTTAAAGATCGTCGATTTTTGAAAGATAAATGCTTGATTTTAAAACATGTGAATTGATATTTAAAAGAAGTACTCATCATTTTGTTACTAAAATACTAATAACCCCTTAATCAATCAAGTATAACTATTTTTTCACACATTTGAAGATAATATTTATCTAGATATGGCACATTATCATCACAGATAGTTTATTTAAATTATCTTACTTATTTTAACATTAAGAATGAAAATGTTATTAATGTGTCGTGCTTCCTTACTGTCAATCTTTATCTTAGAAGTTGTAAAATTTTTCATTCATTAACTTCATAAGAATACACAGTTTTTCATTATAAGAATTAAATTTGGTAAATTTCTCATATTAACTACCTTATAACGTGTAATTGATGGCAGAAAACAATAACTACGTGTAATTAACAAGCTGTTAGCCAAATAAGGGTTAAGGAGCCTATCCTCTAAATAATGTAATGCTATACTCGTATGCATAGGACTCGTTTTTTAGAGGAACTAGTATTTCAAGCATATTTATAGTTTTTGGCGTTATTTTTGGGTATAAATTATGTCTAGGATATATGTATGTATCCTAATTTTGGATGCCAAAGGAGAGAATAGATTTAGTTTTTGAAACGTAATGTACAATGTATACGTAGCTTGGGTAGATTGATTTTTAAATAGAGTAAAACAAATTTAAATTATTATAGCCACAAAAATGTATTTAATACTGAATATAAAGCGAAATGGTTGACCTAGATATAATTTTCTGCTAATATTGTTACACTGAATTTTATTGTCTATTTATCAATCTTACTGTCACACCCCATAATTGATCTTTTTGGGTGGGACAGTAATTGTTGTTAACTTCACGCGTTAAATTTTGTCCTTTACTTCTGATAAGAAGCTGAAGAATCTATGCAACGAATTGACTTCGTATTTTAGACTTATAGTGTTAAAAATAATAAATGAGAACTAATATTGCCCGTTACTATCTAATTATTTACATGTGATATAATATAAAACCTATACTATTTAAAATTGACTTCCTATCAGAAACAATTGTAATGTAGTGTGTGCAATTATGTACAATAACCTAGACCTAGAATGATACTGCTGTTGTTGTAAAGCAGATTAACAGCTTTCGTGATTGGAAATGAGTTACATTGTTGATTTACCAGGATATATGGTGTAAGCATTTAGGCAGGCAGCTATCCATTTAACATTATCATGATAAAAGACAAGAATAGGGTTCTGTGATGTTCATAAGGTCTTAGTGTGGTAAACATTTCTTCCAAAAGTAAAATCTAATATCATTTAAACTTTTAATGTACGGTATTTTAGTATTTAAGACTTTTATTGTGAAAAATAACAAATGAGAACTGATAATACCAGTTACTACGTAATTAATCATATGTGTTACACTATAAAATCCATACTATTCAAATTCTAGTCTTATTATCATACACAATAATTGTGATGTTATTGTGCTCAATTATGTACAATTACCCAGACCTAGAATGGTAACGCTCTTGCAGTAAAGCAGATTAACAGCTTTCGTGTTTGGGAATACCTTAAATTATTGATTTGTCAGGATATATGGCGTGATAAGCAGAATTTCTTTAGGCACTTAAAATATAAGTATGCCCATGAAATACTGTGTTCAGTTTCACTACTGGAAGTTTCAACATAACAATGTTACACTAAAACTTGTAATAGGTAATGGATTGTTTAATTTATTGTTGAAATTATTAAAATGTCAACTTCCATTGTATATATTTCAGTTCGGTTCTTAATGGCCCTTGGTTACTGAGTTTACTTAGCAGTAGTTAGCTAAGATTTTTTTCCCCAGGTGCTGTGAGTTGAGTTTAATATTTATTAAATTACGAAGTAAGTTATTTATTAGGTAATTGTTCCAAATATTTCAACTATATAGCATTTAAAATGTAATAAAGGGTATTTAGAGGCAAGATAGTTTGTAGTTTTAAATTTTGAAACACCTAAAAAACTGTGAGAGAATAACAAAGCCTATTGAGAAGGCTGGGAACTCCACATCTGTTCTGATAAAACATTGTTCTGTTTTTCTAACAACTTCTTTATTATCAAATACTTTTTGTTCGATTTAAAGCAATGATATGGGTCGACAAACAGCCAAAATTTATCTTGTTAAAAGTAGTTTAGAATACGTTAAGTTTATAGAATTTCTAAAACAAGACCACACATAGAAATCTCTATTTTTTTACTGTCCTTCAAATTAAAGTCTAATCTTTAAAATAATTCTCACTCGAACATACAGTTGAGTGTATGGAATCACACATAATGACTGTTATTGTTTAGCGACAAGACGATAGATATGTAGTGACATGTAACAGTGTTTGTGACATTGTCAGTCGTTTGTGACCATCGTTTAGAGAATCTGCCAAAGACGTGAAAATGAAATACAGGTCATCGTTTACTAACGTGTTATGAACGTTAGTACTTGTTATATAGAAAATTGATTTTCAAATAGTCACTTTTTTATTAGTGATTTCAGTTATTTGTTCGCTTAAGAAGAGTTTTCTTTGAAAGTATGAGACATAACTTAATTAAATACATAATTTATGATAAAAATTTGAAATATCCAATATGATGGAGCACCTCCACATTACGGATTTCCTAATGTATTTATAAAACACCTTATCGATTTATTTTATCCAGTGGCTTTCAAGGTTACATAACTTATTAGCATTAGATTATGTTTTCTAAGTTAGAGTAAAGACAATGTGCATAAATAAAAACCACAAGGCGTATTCGAATTTAGATACCAAAATATATAAGAAATTCAATGTGTTCTACAGGAATAATAATAATAATAATTCTTTATTGCAGTAAAACAATTAACATAATTGCATTGCAAGCGTCATTTCAACATTTGGATTTAAAAATCTATAAACTAAAACCTATCTTAACATAGGCACAGTTAATTCCACATACTCATGTGTGAACCTAACAATATATTGTATTTTGCATGTTTTGGATATCAGAAAAGGATAAATAGAATAATAATAATAAAATATTAATTTTCATCCCAGCGGCCCATCGTAAATTCATCAACGGAGTAAAATGCCTTTGACAACAAAAAGTGTCTTAATCGAGATTTGAATTTTTTGGGTTCATTAATTCGTTTGAGATCTCCAGGAAGCTTATTGATTAACTTGACACCCATTTGAGATGGTAAGTGTTCGAACATAGCCGTTCTATGCTGTTCTGTCCTGAAATTGTTCCTGCCTCTGGTCTCGTACTGATGGACGTCCCTGCCCTGAACCAGTTCACATTTGAATCGGCAGTACAGGGTAACGTCGAGAATATAGAGGCTGGGTAAGGTTAGAAATCCAAGCTCCCTGAAGGCAATTTTACACGACTCTCTGGGTTTTAATTTCGAAATTATTCGAACAGCTTTCTTTTGTGTTCTAAATACTCTGTCAAATTTGTATTTAGAACCGCTGCCCCATAGTCTCAAACCGTAGGTCAAATGTGGATGTACTGTGCCAAAGTAGGCAGTTTTCAGTACATCAAACGAGCAGAATTTTGCTAGATTGCATAAGACATAAGTGCCTGAGGCAATCTTTGAGCAAACTCTGTCAATGTGATCGCTCCAGGTCAGTCCCCTGTCCAGGTACATCCCCAGAAACTTGGTGGATTCGGCTTCATCTAAGATAGCTTCATTCGCCATCACAATTGGTCTGTATTCGTCTTCTTGTTGACGGAGACAAAATTTTATTACGTTAGTTTTGGCATAGTTAGTATTTAGATTTATCTTTGAAAAGTGCTCGATGCATGCGTTTAGTTCAATAAAGGCTTTGATCTCAAGATCTTGTTTCGTACTTGATCTGATGCAGAGAGTCGTATCGTCCGCATATTGAATCACCTCTCCATTTTAAATTGATGAATTCAATCTGTTGACGTAAATGAGAAAAAGTATGGGCCCCAAAATTGAACCCTGGGGAACACCGTACTGCATTTTTACTTTGCCTGACAGGGTGTTCGCGATCTGCACACACTGCTCTCTGCCACTGAGGTATGACGAAAGCCATTTATGCGGCTGACCTCGAACACCACATGTCCATAACTGATGCAACAATGTCCCATGATGCACACAGTCAAAGGCCCTTGAAAGGCCGAGAAATATGCTGAGCACTTGTTCTCGCCTCTCCAAGCCATCAACAACACAGTCAATGAGTTTTGTTACAGCATCACTCGTCGATTTATTTTTCCTGAATCCGTACTGCTCAGGGTTAAGAATTTCAAACTGTTCAAGAAAACCTTCAAGCCTTCTAATGAAAACCTTTTCGAAAATTTTGCTCATGACAGGAAGAATGGATACAGGACGGTAATTACCTGCGATGCAAGGATCATCCTTTTTAAAGATCGGAACCACTCTTGCTGTCTTCAAAGCTGAAGGGAAAACGCCTTGGGCGAAGGACAGATTTATCAATTTAGTAAGTGGTGTCAAAATGTGCTTGAAGCAACGCTTGATCAGCCACACGGACATTCCGTTGATGTCGCTGGACTTCTTCGGCTTGAGGTCTCTCAAGACGACTGCCATCTCCACCTCCCCCACAGGAAACAGAACCATGGAAGAGACCGGTCTCACTACTACATTTTCTACAAGATTGTCACAACTGAAAGATGTGCTTGGTACAGCCACAGTCGAAAAAAAATTATTAAATTCGCTAGCCACTAGAAGTGGGTCGTCTGTTAATTTACCGTCAATTTTTAGTTTCGGATTTGATTGTTTTGAGTTATTTGTTTGTGATGTAACGCTTTTTATTACTTTCCACGCACTTTTTGAAAAATTTTCTGCGTTCTCCAATTTTTGTTCAATATCTCGTGCTTTAGCGGCTTTTATTTCCTTGCGATAATTTTGTTTAAATGTTCTATAAAAATTTTTGAAGTTTTCGTTATTTGATTTTAAATAAATTGAATGGTAAAATTTGAGCCTTTCTCTCAAGTAGAGAATATCCTGAGTAATCCAGGCATTACTCTTCCTATGAGATCGCTCCTTTATCATTCTATATGGGCAAGTAATATTTAAGTAATAATTAAGGCAGTCATTGAACGCAGTGAATGCTTCCTCTACGTGTTCAAAAGCATCCACAAATGACCAAGATCTGTTGAGAATTTTAATGTTTTCATTTTTTTAATCTCTTTTAAATTTTGCTGAAGAGGGTTCGTATTTAGGATTGAATTGTTTGATTACAGTCTCCTGTGCGAAATGGTCAGAGATGGCCGCGTCGAGAACTGTAACAGAGACGCCCGGAAAGTTTGTGATGACGTTGTCGATGGCCGTACTCGACCTGGCAGTCACTCGAGTTGGTGTGTTCACGGACCAGACTAAGTCAAAAGAAGTGAGAACATCGCGAAACCGCTGGGTTTGAGGGTTGGTGTGGTCTAATACATCAATGTTGAAATCACCAGTAATTATAAATTTTAATGCCTTGGAACGTAACAAATTTAGAAGGGACTCGAATTGTTCAAAAAATGTTGTGAAGCATCCGTTCGGGGATCTATATACGCCAATTATTACAAGTTTTCCAGAAAAATTTAGACTGATTTGTATACCTTCCGCTTCAAAGTCCAACTCACTAGTGCGGTCAACTCTGAAGGGTTGGAATACCAGTTTCGATTTGACAAAAATTGCCACACCTCCCCCTTTGTATTGCGTTCGATTAAATATAGTTGCCAATTGATAATTGTCAATTCTGAACAGAGCAGCATTTTCAGGTGTGAAACCATGCTCAGAGATAATGAAAATATCAGGTTGCAGTTCGTCCGCCATGAGCGATAGCTCCTTAATTTTTTTGGATGCAATCTGTGCATTTTGATGCAACACTGAAAGTGTTTGTAAAGAATTTTGAATTTTGTTGTTAAATTTTGATTTGGAATTTGAAAAATGTTTTTGAGTATCCAGTGCTGATATCCCTAGGTTACTGTCGTAGTCATTAGAGGTGGAAAGTTTTTTGTTTTTTTTCACACTATTCTTTGTCGTCTTGACCGCGTCAGCAAAAGTCTCGTATGGCAGCGTGCGAGGTTCGATTACGCCAGCCGACGAAGACTTCCGGCCAGCAGAGGATTGTCTTCGGGTGTCTGTAGGAGGCGAAGACTGCGCTGCACCAGGAATGTGACCTAGCTCCTGCATGCATTGTATCAGGTGCCTTGCCAGGAGTTGCTTACTTTTGGTTTTTAAATGCATCCCGTGTCTTGTAAATGCACCCCTTCTAATAAGGTTGAAGTCTAACACCACTGCCCCACTATGCCTAGCGCACAGTTCTTCAATATAGGCGTTGACTAGTTTCGTCTCCTTATTTATTGGATGGTCAGTTGGCAGGTCGTGTCGGTGGGGCAGAGTTAAGACAATCACCTTAGCAGTTTTCAGCTTGGCAGTGATGCAGAGCTCCAAATGCCTATAAATATTGTACTGCTGCCCAGCTGCAAGATCGTTGGTTCCCGCTATGAGAACATAGCAACTGCCAGGTGGAGGGGTAGCATCAGAATTCACGGTCTGCAGCTTTGCTCCCGGCCTGCAGGCTCCCTCCACTGTAGTATCCCTGGTCACCATGCTCTGAACTAGTTCGGCAATATTTCGGCCATGGCTATCACCGTTGATCCAAACCGTATGGAAAGGCAGTGATGCTTTTGTTTTAAAAACGGGTTGCTGAGCCTTCTTCCTCGGAGCTGTATTCGGTCGCCGCTCGAGTTTCGGTCCTGTATAATTTTTATTTTTGTTTCCGCTTTCCTGGATATCAGTCTTCAGAGCAGCAAACCTGTTGTTTATTTGGAGTGGTCTTCCTTTACCACGCTGCACCGTCCACTCGGATCCACCATCCTCCCCTCCACACTTGCCACACCTTGTCCCCCCAGAGACCGCAGCTCGGCCTCAAGCACTTCCACTGTGGTCCTCAGGTTGTTGATATCAGCACGGCCATTTACACACTGCTCTTCCATACATATAGCTGGCAAATCACACTGCGTCCCGAAGTCAGCCACCGACGCACGAGGTGTCATGACAGACTGTGGCGAGTTTACAACAAATATTTCGTCTGTGTACTGCAACAGTCGCTTATCGTTTTCTATTGTATGGTCTATGACATGACGTAGTTGTTCTTTCAGTTCAGCAATCTTTTCCTGAAGAATGGAGTTTTCCTTTACCATCAGAGCAACTTGCATAGTTTTCCACATTTCAGGGGGCTTACGGTAGGTTAGCACATTGTCAGGCCGTCTAAATCAATAAATTTAAGCATATTTTGCGAAAACACTCATGAGACTATGGCGATGGAATTTTATAAACATTTATACTTGTATAACCGAATGATAAATCTTTATAATATACAATAATTATTAATCTAAATGAGTTTGAATTTTATTAATCTGTTCATAACTTGTCACTTCTTAAAAATTAAAAGCATAAGGATACTTTGTACATGATTTAGTTACATTTTTTATTGGCTTGTAATTACAATCTTTAAGATTAGTCGTTGATTTTTTATAAAGAGCTTTAAACCAAAGGGTACATTCAAGGGCGTTTATTCTTTAAAATGATAATTTGGACTAAAAGTGTATTATCATCGGGGCAGGGCAATCTGATACTAATATAAAGGGTTTTGTACTCTAAGAGTTACAAGGAGTTTGCTTTTTCTAGTCGTTTTTAAGTTCTTATGAAGTATACGTATTTTTAATTACTACGTATATGGAATATAAAGATAATCTATTGATTATTTACATTTTATTAATAATACTAAAGTGTTCTTAATTTACTCTAAATTACAAACTAAAATAATAATACCATATACTTTTCATGCACAGCAAATGGAGAATTTTTAATAAATAAAAACAGAAAGCTCTCCTTCAATAATAAAATTTAAATTAAAGGTTTCATTATGATTAATAAATTATTTTAAACATTCCATTATGCCATATTGTGTGGTAATAAAATATTCTTCAAACTCATGAAGAAAGTTTTTCTTTAATGTACTGCATTGTTTCGATCAACTTTTCCTCTCTCTATGTGTTCGAAAATACTTGGCCAAAAGAGTATTTAAACAAGTTTTATCAATATTAATATTAAGAAAGCTTACATGGATCTCAAGAAAAACGACGTTGAGGATAGTGAAAATCACTGTAATAATATCCCTATCTATTTCCTACCACGGTTCGTGGATCTAAGCCCAAAAGTTAGTACATGACAAGTGCTGCAGCGGGATTAAAGTGTTTGGAAAACTCCCAATAACCACAACATATTCTGACTTATATATAAAGATTATAAAAAAATTATATGAAGTTATTTTCCTGCAGAAAAGGTATTTTACATTCCTGTATTGTTTATGAACACTAAATAACTTAAAATAAGCAAACCAGCCATTATCCAGAACAATATTTACCACTTCGTACCTGGACACTATTTAGGTTGTAAGGGAAGTTTATAGGGGATCCATGCCTGGTTGAGTAACTTTAATTATTCTATATCTTGTTACTATCAAATATTCAACTCCTACACATATGGGCCTTATACTTGACTTCTTTTGTTATGGATGTTTATTCTGTATACGTACAAAATATTGCATATGTTATTTTTTTCTGAAAGCTTATTGACTATTTTCTTCTTTCAATATTTATCAAACCAACCTATGTATACACTTTAAACTTGATGTTAATTTTTCATTAGCTTGATTGCACGCTGAATATATCGTTATGTAAATTTGAGATGATCTCCTTTTTCACAGCTGATCATCGATACAGAAAATATAATTCAGAAATATTTCTTAAGCACTGTTCCTGACTAATCGATGGCAAGACCTAGTACTACCACTGATGGGACAGAACAAATACGATTAAATGTTCTGATTGGTATCGTCAGTGAGACGGTTGGTTTTTGAGTTTTTATAAGCCAGTACCGTAACATTCTAAGCAGATTTATGTAACAGAAACACACCTGCCGTAACACATAATTCTGTCAGCAATATTACTACTTAGTGCGCTATACGCAATTCGTAAGCACTTAACGCTGTGATGCTCTTAAAATTATTTAATTTATTAAAATTAGTTAGATTAACTAAAGCACAATTTCTACATAGTTCACCACATAAACATACTCCCACACAAATTTACGGAACAAATTGTTATAAACTACAATTATAAATTAAAACTTTACCATATTACGGCTCTTATGATATGGTAAATATATTACAAACTTAACGCTGTTGAATATGTAAAGTGGCTTACCATGTCTGGGAGGCTAAGAGCTCGAAATGAAACCACGTTCTATCTCTTGTAGCAGCGTAAGTGTGTACACAATTTACACTTCAAACTGTTATTAAAAATTTAAGATGGCTGTTATAGGGTAATAAATGAAATTGTGTTATGTTTAATAATTTTTAATTTTGCTATCTCAAATCTCAGAAACGGTACTAAATTTTTTCCCAAACAAAACCGTTACATCTTTTATAAAACTATGAGCAAGACACAAGAAACTAAAGTCCTGTTGTTTATTTAGGATTCAATACGTATTTCCATAGGAATAATAATGTTTTATTGCCATTATCGTAATAACATTCGTTCCTAGAAACGTGAACTGTGTCTTTTACGTGTGACGTACGGTTTTTACAGTGAAGGGATGCCTGCGAATCAGAATAAGGTGTCAATATTTTGTCTGACTGACATGAAATTTGGATGTTACTCAAACATAATACTACATTAAGGAGATATCTATTTAAATTTCTAATTTAATATACCCATCCTAATGGGCCACTAGCCTTTACGACGTCCTCACATCAAAGAGAATTATGAGTATATTGGGTGCAGTAGTACTCGGTAACACTGATAAATTTTAAAGTAACGGAGAGAAGATTAGAAAATATTTCAACTCAGATCCACTGTCTCAAACAATTAATTGCATTTTATTCATTGGAAATAATTGAAATTATAAATGTTTTAATTGCATCATATAATCTTGCCACTGAGCTCTCATATATTCTAGTAAAATACAGAAGTTAATGTTTATATATATATATTGAAAACAATTTAAAAATAAATCAAACTTCATACTTCCAAATTGGGCATAGCAAATGGAGCACAGGTTTGTCTTAACAGGGTAAAAGATTTTTTAATTAATTTAATTTGTACTATTATGATTGTATTATTAGGTTGAAACTATGATCATATTAATGAAATAGAAATGTAAGCTGTCGTATTGAAGACTATTGGTAGATTTTCTACCAAAGTGTGAACGTTCGTATTCCGTATATGCAATCTAAAAATGTTATTTAAACGTAGCACGTTGTTAAACCCAGAAACCTTCATATTCCATTACTTATATGTGCAAATGTGAACAAACAACAATATTAAGTTTAGAGATGCTGACGTCAGAGAACACAAAGACTTAAGAGAGACCACAAAGGAGTATTCTGCTTTAGTTTGAGATTAGCTTATCAGGCAGTGACAATGATATTTACTAGTTGTTCGCTACTCCGATTCTGTGGTTTTGTTCAAACTTCTGCTGGTTTTTTTTCAAGCTCTGACTAACTTTGTCTTTTTCTATTAAAAACTATAATTGGAACCAAAACACTATTTTTTCACGTGTTTCGTGTGCAATTTCACTACATCGCTCTCAAAATAAGACATGAAGACGTTACAAGAACTTTTATAATATTAGAAGAAAATTTTACTTAAATATCTTTAAGACAAAGCATTAATGAATATCAGCAATAGTTTGCATGAGAATTGTAATATAAAGCCTGTTGTACATTTTATGATGTTTTACGTATTCAGAGATTTCAAAATTTAACCGACTTTAAACGTTAGGTAAACGTAATCTTCTAATTGATTTGGACCGACATTAAGTTAAAATGAAATTATATTGGATAAGTAATATGGATGGAATAGAATCAAAACTAAGAACTTTAAAAACTTAAGCAAGGAAAGGAACACTGTACCACTGTCGCATAATAGTCTTTGGTCAAGTGTTCAGCTCATTTCATTTAACTAGCTAATTTGAGGACTTACTGACCAATAGACAAAAGAGAATTTTTGCTAGAACCCTTAATGATATGCAAGTTAATTATACCTCATTTCAATGTCATAACTCTTTTCTTTCTAGAGATTACATTCCAAGTTATAAGACTTGCTAGCGCTCAGCTTCATTCTTTGAAGGGAAATGATCCTAAAATTCAATCGCTCTATAGTTAAAAATATTTTATATACTCTTCGGTGGATATTTTTAACAGTAAAATAATACATTGTTTTGTTCTAAAAATAGTTGCATCGCCATGTAGTTTGTTTAAATACAGAAATAAAAAAACTGTTATTAAAATGTAAATGTGTTTTAATTTAACTCGTATGAGTAAATGTAAAAAGAAATATTACCTGCTTTGCATCCCTTTGCATCCGTCTTTTTTCTGGATAGTTTTAGTTCGCACACAGCTTTTACATGTTTTATCATATATAAAAATTCTGAGCATAAATATTGAGCAAAACAGTCAACCGTTGTGTCATGCTAAAAAGTTGTGACATGAACACCATTTGATATATCTATTCTTTTTGATACCCTCCCCCAATTTCGAACTGTATCATAACGAATGCATCTGATGAGCAACTTCTCGATGGGAGTAAATGGGCAAACATATAAATTTCATGAAATCCCATGTTTTTTAACTATACAGATAGACTTTAGGATCCTTGACTATGATTGGTGTATAATGTTAAAAACAAAAACAAGAATTATGAAAACAGTATGGTATAGAAATAGAAACTAAAGTAACTAGAAGTAAAACTAAAAGTATCGTTACTGGACTTTGAAATAACAGCAGAATACATTGGAAATAAACATAGGCTGTGATTGCATTGTTATAATAAGCTCGTTTCTTTTCTTATTCCTCTTCCTTTATCGTTTTGCACGTTTACAGTTTTTTTCAGTAACCTTTACTGATATTTGGTTTATATTCTCGTTATATTTTCAAGCACTTATATTGACTTATATTTATACTTAATTACTAACTAACTGTTTATATACACTCTACTTATTAAATATTTTATAAAATTGTTTTAAAAATTACATTTATACAACAGTACGGATATTACACTTAGAAATATCATTAGAATATCTCATTCTGTCTATAAATTTGGTCATTCTATTTATAATGGTTATCATTAACATCAGTTAAAATACCAAAACTGTGCCCTATGGGGTAATTCTTATCAATAATTCATTTCTGGGGAAAAACTTCCAAATTAAACTTCCAATTAGTTATCAATGTCGGCTTTAGGCAATTGTAATATAATTGAAAATTTTTCAAAAAAACTTATGGGAAACAGTACTCTGAACTTTCCATGGAATTATTAATGATTTTTAGTACATAAACACATACTTAGCCAGGTTCTGATGAAAAATTCTTTTGTGTGGATTTATTTAACCCAACTGAATCTGGAAGTTTTGCTTAAACTGTCGTATTGCGTAAACAAGCATTTTGTATGAGCATTAAAAGTGCAAAAGGCCGATAGCATATTTTTATATAAGAATATTAAAGCGGGGTTTCTATATTTAGGAAGCAACGTTTATATGTACGTCTAAATTTACTATGATTACTGGCTATAACAATGAGTTCTACGATGTGTAATTTCCATGACAACCACTTTTCTGCATGATTGCCTGTCTTTCTATATGACCGCAGGACATCTATAAATAGAATAGAACTATATATATTGTATTATGTATGCAACCTTAGTGAAGCATGTTACAATATATGGCGTGGCATACTTATACCGTGATTTAAAGTGATTCAGGAGACTGTAATATGACCATTTAACTGCCATTTTAAAGGAAATGGGCTTGAGTTGCCTATTATTCAACAGGGAATAGATGCCCTAACTGATAATATGGTTATAAACTCAAGAACATATAAAAGGAAGGTTTTTGTGTCAATCAATGGTCTTATATACAACGACGACCTGTTAAATATTAAATATTGTTACCTTATACAATTTGTATATTTTTTTGTAAAATATTGTGTTCGCGGTATAACGTAAGAGGGCTTAAACATAAAAATTAATTTATAAGTCTTCAATAAAGCTTTTATATTTGCTCTAAAATATTGTCACTAAATTAACACTACGGATTTATTTTCTTTTCTGGCTAAAATACTCGCTACGGAGAATCTGCTGGTCAAGTTTCTAAGTAAGAGCATCTTTCAAACTGTTGAACCGGAATTTCCACTGGAATTAGTTTAACGACACTAACCTGAAGCACAACGCTCTGTTGCTAAGCTTAAAATAACTTCTATGTACTTTATGTACTTACTAATGCCACTTTAATAACTTTACCTCCTTGAAACTCATCAGGATGTTTAATGGTATATTTTAAATTCATTGGCTGATCAATATCAAAGCTTATCATTTGAGTGACAGACAAAATGTATTTTTGTACGCCATCCGCATAGATTTTGATATCAAACTACCAGACGTACATTTTGTATAAATCATTTTCATTCTATATTAGCAATATCTACATGTTTTAAATCATAAGTTTATAACCATTAAACATAAATAATATAGTTTTAGTATACTAATATTGAATACTTGTACGTCATTTTTCCTTTTAGTTATGAAACAGATTTAAATGCAACTAAAGAATGCAATGCATATAACTAGGAACACTTGTCCACATAACAGTTTTATAGCTTATTTTATTCGTAAGATGACCTGAAAACAGATATGCAGACAAAAAATTATTACATCTACCGGAAACAGACAAAAGAAAATTGTGTCAGCCTACAGAGTGATAGACTTCAATAGCGCTGAACCAAATTCCGTAGTTCTACATCCATCATAGCAGAACTTATTTTTGCCTAGGTAGTAATGAAGTTTCTCATATAACTTTTAGTCTACATATCAAATTTTTCTCTAGATAATTTCTCACGTGATAACATTCTTGTTTACTTCATTTATTTGGACCTAATAGCACGCCTAGCCACCAAAACATGATGTGTTTGTTGTGGTAGTTAGGCTACTAGGGTTATTATGTCACATATTAAAATTCCATTTAATTGACTCGGCTAATTTACCATGATCTCATAGCCATTATATTGCCTATAAGAACAATTTTAAAATGATCTTAAACGCTCAGTAAAGTCTCACTGATTCACAGGTTTATCATCAAACCCAGTTTTATCTACATGGAAGTGAAGCTACATACAAAATCCTAAATGTATTTGAGCGTTCGATTTCAATATAACACGTAGCCAGAAGACAAAAAGACAAGAATATGTGGAATTTTGTAGTCTATCATAGGCATTGTGGATGCTCAGAGAAAATATAAAATCTGCATCAAACTTTGGTTTCTAGGAAGCTTCCTGCGAGGTAGACATCAATCCTCTCGCAAACCGCTGTAAAATAACCAGTAGAGCTCTGGGAAATAGTTATCAAAATAGTCTTAATATTTATGCTATATTTTAGTTATATGAGATCTTATTCAAACCAATAGGATAGAAACAATAAATGACGCCGACATATTAAAGGTCACTTATGGTTGTATTAACATCAATTTATTAACGAAGCAATTTATTGTGAAATGAACTTGACGACTCAGAGGAGATGAGCGTTATCTCTAATCACCCAGCGTTGAGAGAATTTCAATAATGAGAGACTAACGCCCTTTTCAAGACCGCTTACCTGGTAATAACTGAGACAAGCCTGGTAAAGGTAATGATAATCATTACCTCTTCCTGAAGTTTCATCAAATCTCAGGGATAGTATTGTTCCTTGTATCCCAACGTTGTGTTTGGCTTGTTGCCACGATCAATAAAATATGTCAAACACTGGAAATGTATGACTATTGGAATTTAATCAGGCCTTGGTATTTTTGTGCCTAAGTTGATTTTGTCTTGTATTTCTGATAAAGAAAATATATATTGGCTCTTACCACCGATCTCACACGAGATTTTGAACATTGAAGTCCTTATAGTACTTGTGAAGAGGTACACACACACACACACAACACACACACACACACACACACACACACACACACACACACACACACCACACACACACACACACACACATACACACACACACACATATATATATATATATATAAAAGACACGATTTTTAAGCACGGTGGAGAAGCTGAGTTTTTTACACATGCTGTAGCTATGGTGCGAAAAGTTTATTGACGTGACAACAGTAATACAATAATGAACCTAAAAATGTATTAAATACTACAAAATATATTAGTTACATCATAAAATTACACACGCAGAGCAATGTTTGTTAACTAATCCAGATATTCAGGACTATTAAGACAAGCAAATTAGGGTTGATCGTTAAGCCTGGCTTTAGCTGCTTACGTATATCCTGACTGTAATCACTGAAACCACCGTCTATTGAAAGTTTTACTTAAAAAAGTTGGTAAATTAAAAAAAAACGCCAAAAATTGCTTTTCAAACAATTATAATGTTTGTTATACAAATCTTTCCTTAGGTTTAATAGTTTATTTAAATACTTTGTCTAATGATATTATTATTTTCCACAGTATAAATAAAATCATAATAGTTCATATAAATGAAGATAAAATTTAGTTTACATGATAGTACGCACTTCGTTAATGTTCAATATTTGCTTGTATGGGTATTTTAAACGTTCCTAACCTCAAATGTTAGATCGCGTTCTTCACAAATCCTTTTGAATACGTAACTATTAATCACGTTTTTGCTTAGCAAAGCATGTATATTTTGATCAGTGATATATTCAAGTGTAAGTGACTATATTTGAAAAATACATTAATTTATAAATAAATTTAATTTAACCATGTTATATCGAAATAATGCATTATAAGAGTTAAAACGTTACTTTCAAATACAATATCGAAAATTGTTATAATGAACAGATATGTATTTTATAGGAATCGCTACAAATAGTTATAGCTACAAGGTAGGAATGCACCCCACCACGTGTTGCAGGCGTTTTCTTCTCTGAGGTTGAATGTAAATGTTCAAGCTTTTTTCATTCTTACAGGTATGCTACATGTGTTACTCTGTCGATGTTAAGATGTTATGTGACTGTAATCAGGTTGCATACAGATTTATTTATTTAGTGAATTCATGTAAAGAGAGATAGAATGATATATTACATAAATACTATCTCCCAGCTCGAAGTTTGTTTGCTATCGCTAACGCTTATGCAGTAAGATACATAGAACATGTTTCAATGTGTAGGTGCTGTTTATATTATCTTGAGTTACATAAATATTACAAAAAATACTCTGGGCAGGAAAGTCTATATGTAAGTTTTTCTGATTTTAATTATTTTATCAATACAAATTATTATTACCTTGCTTATAAGTTTGTAACCAATTGTAGTTACAAATCGAATTTTATTACACCACTAGCTTATTCCGTAGAAAATGTTTATGTACTCTGAAAATACATCTTTGCCTTCAGAGTTGATAATAATCACATATCTGATATATACTGCGAATTATCCTAGCATGATTATTGCTGCTTGAATTTAAAATTACACAGTCCTAAAAACATAGTCCTTTAGCCCTAAATACGTCCTTCCAAAGTTCCCAGGTAACTTGCCCAGAAAGATTACTTCCCTTTAACTAAACAACCGGACATCTGGTAATACGAAGTGAGGACCACGACCATGGAATTTGACAACTAGGAAGTAAATTATGTACTTGGAACACCATACTAATTAACTTTAAATCAATGAACTGCTTCGCCACAAGCGTTAAGTACGTAAAATTACACTACTGGCTTACTCGTCAAGAAAAAAGGATATAAATAATACCTTTCATCATTTATTGTACAATATATTATATGAATACTTAGAAGAAATTCTAGGCTTAGTAACTATTAATATACCTAAACTTATTACTTAGAGACACAGCTCGCAGGGATGTGGGTTTGTGGATTAAATACGCCAATTTGCCCAATGGTTATGGACATACCAGTACCGGAAGTAGGTACTCAATTTATCCAAGCATAACAATTTGGAGGTGTTAAGTTATGATCGTTTTTTTTTTCATGATAAAAATATCAAAGTGGCGAAAACATTTTTTATTGACATACTGATATATGTTTTTATTATATAATGGTGTATGTATCTACACCATACATATGTTTCAATGCTTGATTTTGCTGAAGCACAACATTCAGTTAAGATCAATCGATTAAATTTATTAAAAAAACTGTTTATTGGAATAATTATTATGTTATGTAAATGTGTCAAAGGTATTAATCCTTACCAAATTAGTTCTAAATCGTTTAATACGATTTATATTGTTTCTGGTAGAGGTAAAATATCTATGAGTTGACAATTTAAGATCATTTGTGTATTTGTATTTTCATACGTGACAGTCAATAATTATTTCTTGAGTACCCAATGTTTCAAGTAAAATTAATAATCTTTTAACGAGTAAAAAAACGATTTTATTGCTTTTGAGCGAACACAGGTAAGGATGATAGGTCAATAAACAGTTTTGGTCACTATTAAATACGTATGTAATACAATGCGCTCATCCCTAAAAATCAGCGGATAAGTTTTAATAAATGTTGCGCATAACTTGATATATGTTTTGTAAATTTCACTTTATATTTATTTTGCAGATTTGCTTTTATTATTAAAGTGCCAAAACTTTTATCAAATTGTAACTAAGAACAGAATAGAACTTTCTTTTAGTAAATAAAACTAGATAAATTTTATTTATTAAACCCATAGATATTTTTATGTTCTTCAGTTTTATTTGATTTCTTCTTTGGTAACGAAAGGTCTATTTCAATATGTTTGGAACAAGTAATATCCCATATAAACTTACTAATATACTACTTTTTTTTATTTTTGAGTTTATATATTGCAAATGCTGATAACCTGTTTATAGGTATCTATTAATACATTTCTAAATTATTACAATAAATTATTTATTGCATTAAGCATTTAAATATATATTTTATAACTAACAGTTTTTTCTGTAATTTTTACCTAATTTAAAACTTTATAGTTTACTACAATCAGGTAATACTATTATTACGTCCGTTTCCCCGCCATAGATTCACTAATGTTTCCTTTTTCGTATAATTTTGGATTAATATTTATTACTTTGAAGCATTAAATTACTAAACTAATTATTATTACTAATCTAAAAAATATAAACTTAGTCTTTTATTTCCAACCGATTAATACTGTATTACAGTGTTCTAATATATCTAAGTAATTAGTAAAGAGAATCTAAGGCTTAACTAGAAATTGGTAGGATCAGTTAAAACGCTGTTCTACTTAAACGCTGATGGACCATTAATCTTTGTTTTATCCCTCACTTTAAATGACTAAGAAGCCCCAGTTTTCTTAAAGTAGGAGGAAACTCTTAGATAGTGTTTAAACCCTTATCCGCATTATGTTCCAGGTACTCAGGCAATACGATATAATATTTTAACTATACACACATTGTAAAATCACGACAATTATAGTTAAAATATTGCAGTATATAAATGTAAAACTGTTATCACTTTTTATCGTCACTATTACAGCCGTGACTTAAATAAATAGTTACAAAACCTGGTAGGGACATTTTCCTTGTTAATGGCAAAGTAAAATTCGTAATTTTGATTAAGCAGAATTAAGGTCCGGGGATTACAAGTGTCATAACTTTATCGATTAACAATTAAAGTACAACCACTGATTACTGAATAGCAAGAACCAATGGTAAAACCTTTTCTTAAACTCTCTGTATAAATAATATTTTTATTTATTTAGTTTCAAATTTAATAGTTTATAAACTAATGTCACATTTACTCATTACAATACATCACAAATCTTTTCATCCATGTAAAGGTTTTCAGGTAATAATTTTAGAAGGTAACTGATCCAAATGAACTGAACTATTAAAATGAGGAATTATAACCATACATTGATCAGGTTTTATTTAGAACAAAGTGGGTAAAGTGTTTCAAAAACGCTTTTTGTTATTATACATTAAAAAGCAACCATCATAACGTGTCATTGTAAGAAAATACACCATTTTTGAAGTTTTCTTGATTTTGACAGTTTGTTTCAACACAAAACTAATCATATTATCAGTTTCATTAATATATGTATTTAAGAATAGTGGGTTAATTTTAAATTTTCCGGGTCTATGCCTCACTCATGTTAATTACATTTTTATGGACATCACATTTATAAAAGATTCGCCGACAAACTTGATGTTTTGTCATTGCAACTAGTTAATCATGCATATTTTTAAGTACCTACTCATGGTGCCTTTTATTAATGTAAATAAATAATATTCAGGGAAATATATTTTATTATTAAGTACTTTGAAAGATATTTTTGATAATGAAACCTATAATTTATCAATAAATTTGAGTTCCATTTGATATATGATGATGCGCATATATTGTAATTATATTAATTCTTTCAAATCATTGTGGAACTATGGTTAAGAAACTATTTTTAAGTCAAATAGTTGTGTTGCATTCAAGATTCGTAATATAAAATAATGCCTTTAATAAAGTAGGGGTAACCACACCACGTGTCGCGTAGCACGCTATCGCTTTACTTTTGCATACAGACGTTCAAGTTAAAGATCATTTCATACTGATAAATATGCTTCATATCATCATCTTTATCGATATTTAATATCATTTTAGTAAGATTCTTTAAAATTTATGTTTCTGTAGTTAATAGACAGAAATAATATTTGTTCACCCACTCGAGTGATAGACTTCGCTTACGCTCAGGTAATAGGTTTCAGTGCACACAGTATTTGCATATATTTTTTATTTGAGTATGTATCTGTAAAATTATATTACATTAGCTCTTATTGTAGTACTAATAACTGTTATCTTATTATAAAATCTTAACCATTTGTATTAAATTGAATTAACTTACATTACTAGGTTATATTTTATATTTTATTTCCTAATATAAAATTTCCGAAGTTTTTCAGAATTAATCAATATTTAACCATATATTTATATTTAATCATTTTATTATTTGTTTAAACCTCTAATATATGTATATTTGTCTTTATAATTAATGTTGTTAAAATTTAAAAAAATTATAATGAAATAAAACATTTTTTTGTGTTCAGGATATTTTATGATATTTCCCATGGAATGATTATATATATGGAATGAATTTAAGGTAACCAATTCACACTAAATGAGTTATGAGGCCTATAATGGAATTAATTGATATTTTGTCCTATTGAGCAAAAACAGTCTAAGTCGACACTGTAATATAATTGTTATATTTACAGTTTAATCGGATAAAATTAATCCAGAACAAAGAAAAATAAATTAATGGAGGAATTTTAGTTAGGATATCTGAAATATGTTATTTTATATTTTATTTGTCTTTTTTTAGATTAGGAAAAAGTCTTACTCAATCTTCTACTATTCAGTGTAAGATGAAAAATGGGGTTTCTTTTAAAATTAATATCCTACTTAGTATATTTCACATTGGTTTTTAATATAACAGTTTACACGCAAATCATTTAATTAAACGTGCAGCTACTTCTTTAGTGTAAATTTAATTTCAAATAAGATTATTAACTAAAGGTTCGTGATTATTGCTTAACTAGACTAATCTTATAACTAGGGTCAAAACCGTTTTTATTGAATCTCAGAAAACTCTTTTGTAATTCTTTAAAATGAGCACGGATAAGAATGATCGGGTAAACAGTTTCGTGAAAGATACGTGAATAGGTTTGGTCACGGTTAAATACGTAAATACACAGTGCGCTCATCCATACAAAGCGGCAGATAAGGTTGTAATATATGTGCCGCAATATTTGATATCTGTTTTGTAAAGCTTAAGTTATTTTTATTTTCCTGTTGGGTTTTATTTAAGTTCATATATATTTTGCTAAGGACAGATTATCATGCTCTGTTATTTGAGAACAGCACGTAAACTTATTTGATAATACCATTACATTGTTATTTTTTGGATGTTATTTTATACAACCTTTAATCTCAATAGATGATTATATGAATACATATTATATATTGCATATATGTGTTAATACGTATAAGACATGCATGGAATAATCTAACTTTGATACATAAGATATATGTTTTATTTTTGTATTATTATATAGTTACCCCTCCTAATCGGTTTATAAGTTACACGCAGAACCCTTGAAACACATATTTACTGTTTCCTCAATACATATTTGATAGCTTTCTACTTTCGCTATTATAAAATCTACTTTTTAGTATAAATTTTATTACGGTTTATTATAATTAACTGTAATACATAAAGAATTTCTAAACTAATTACCGTTCAATATTTTTTACAACAATATTGCTGTTTCAATTCCAACCAGTTGTATAAGAGAGTCTTTATATATCTAAGTAATTACTAAAGAAATTCTAAGGCTTAGCTGGAAGATTGGTAGGATCAGTTAAAGCGCTATTTTGCTCAAGCGGTGATGGATCATTAGTCTTTGTTTTATCCCTATTTTGAGAGACTCCATTTTCTTAAAATAAGGAGAAAGCTCTCATATTGTAATTGGGAAAATGTAACTTATTAAATGTAGTTATTACTCATAATATACGCTTATAAAACTACCATGGCTATATTTATTTTTAAGATAGGTTCTCATTCCAGTTGACGCCAACGGTCACCCCTTTGTTCAAACTACAGTATTAGTGATCAGTCATCCTCATAAAAAGATGCGTTTCTGTAAACATTAGTTTCGTTGAATTAGTAATGTGGACTGCCGCAAGATAGCATCACATGTAGTATCTACCGACAAAAAAATCTAGACACCATTGAAATGGATACTAGCCACCTTAAGTCTTGAGTATGGCTGAGTTTATTTCTTTGTAAACGTTACCTTTTATCAAGAGCAGCGAGTGTTTTTATTATGGAATACTATTTTCAAGCCGATAATATGGGCACGTTGTTAACGAATTTGGTGAGAAATATACAAATGTTGTAGTGTATCAAAATACAACAATAACCAGACTAATAGCCGGTTCCTCGAATGTGGATTAATGCAGACAGGAAGAGAACCGGGAGACCGGCAACGATTTTGACGGCCACTAAACTGGATGAAGTTAGAATTGTGATACCTTCTAAAAGTTTGAGGAGACTATTTACACACTCTCTGTTATCGTACGGTAGTGCTCAGAAAGCGATGAAAAAATTAAAATTTCGTTCGTATTACATACGTAGTGTTCAGGAAATTAAAGAGCCCTATAAAAAAGGCGCCTCTTATACCGTAGACGGTTTTGGACATTTCTTGAAACAAATTGATTTCTACAGTTTAACCGTGTGTTCTTCACTGATGACGCTTTGTTTAATCCTAGTGGTTATTTCAATAGTCCAAACACAAAAATTTAGTCAACTGAAAATCCTCATGTTTCCACGAAACACCCCTGCTCTGTCAGAAAATGGGAGTGCGGTGTGCCGTACCACATCGTCGAAGAGTGAACACTATTTTTCTCAAGGTACCGTACACAGTTGTGTATGAAAACATTATTGCACAGTTTATTTCGTAGCTTTAAAACTACGAACGTGATTATTAGTTGTAGCAGGACAGTGTCACATGTAAAACAGCTAATGACACAATTCTTGCTCGGGTTTTTTTCCAAGCAAATCATATCTAAAGGGTGTTGGCCCCCTAGAAATTCTAATTTGACATCTCGAGATTTTTTCCTCTAGGGTTAACTTAAATAGGTATGCTGTTAGTGAGTGGCTCACTGGCCTCTTTAAACGCCGTGTCAATTAATCTCTTCCTAATTAGAATCCTATCATATTTACCGGATACCACCTTTAATGTTTACAGTGACCGTGTATGTAAATAAAGCAATTTTTATTTCTTTCTACTACAATAGATTTTTATTTATTACATGCTATGTAAAAACTCATGATATGTACTCGTTGGTATTGACATACGCTAGCTATGGTCTTCACTACATTGAGGTATATATATGTGTGTGTGTGTGTATGTGTGTGTGTGTGTGTGTGTGTGTGTGTGTGTGTGTGTGTGTGTGTGTGTGTGTGCGTGCGTGCTGAATTATTCAAACTTGTAATATTCGTAATTACTTGGTTTAGTTTACTTGTTGTGCTATAATTTTCTATAACTTGCTACACAAAATTCAACTTTTGTTACGAATTAGGTAGAAAAATATTCCGAATGTAATACGTATAAATGATTTATATGGATATGCTTTTGTCTCTATGCCTTCATTCTTTTTAGCCTTATTAGTCCAGTAATTATATTATTTTTTACTTGTGGAAAAAGATTCATGCTATATCTTTGTAAAGTTTAGATTCCTGCTTTATCTTTATAAAGTTTATTAGGAGTTGCAGGTGTAAGCATGATTATTCCTGCATATAAATGTAGACATTGACAATGCAAAAAATATATATCTGTTGCCGTAACTAATAATATTGTATGTGGTAGGGAAGGGTGACGAAATAGGGAATCAACGCCGTAAAAATAATATAAAAAGCTGCATAATCAAGGTTCTACTTTGGTTTTGTTACATTTACATTGTATCTGTCATATGAGATTGATGAGGTCAGACTGTGAAGTCATTGTTTAGCGAGTAAGCGACGAAAGGTGTCACAGGTGGACATCAGTCTGGTTTCCTTACATGTTGTTTTGTTTTCAACAGCCAGGATAAGATTAGGATATTATTTGTTGAAACCTTTATTATTTCATTTTCTAGTTAATATTTCTAAAATGTATAGCTCTTCAATACAAATATTTTGCAAATGAATAAATACAAAGACAACTGTATAAACTCTATAAAAAATAAGTTATCTCCTCCACTTAAAAAAAATCATATCTGGTAGATGTTGAAATTTTTCACAAAAACATTTACACGTATACTTATTTTAGGTACTTTATTGCCATCTCATTAAAAGTGCCTAAAAATGCTTTAACATGTAGTGTACATATTATGTCAGTTACGAAGTACATGGCTACTTATTAGTTCGAAAGACCTTTTAGAGCTAAAATGTTACATTTTGGCTCTCAGTATGGTAAAAAACGTGCTTTATCTTCTCCAATCAATGCACAATTCAGCACAGTTGGCGCGCCCGCATGCAAATACCCGTATTATACACGGCAAAGCAGGAATGTATCGTTACATTCTGCACATATGCTGGTACAAGCATTCTTATTAACTTGTTTCGCTCTTTGTGAAATTATGCTTGCTAATAGCGTATTTTACTGTTAATGCGCTTTTTATTGAGACCCGCGTTAATTGTACAATAAATATAATTAATATTACGTCAAATTTACTATCGGTCTCCTAATTTGGATATCTGGATATTTTAAGGTTTATATGTTACGTATTTAAACATCAACAAATCAACATGTTCAAATTTCAATAGAATGTTTCTGTTTTCCCTACCAAATAAAATTTCTTTTACTTTGTTTCTTTTTTAAATAAATCACTTTGATAGAATAATAAATCGTAAACTAAAACCCTTTTAAATTCTTTTATTTCAGACACGTGTTTCTGATTTATTTATGATTATTATTAGTTTACGATTTATTATTCTAACATAAAGATAACCCTATAATGTGGAGTTCATAATTTAATAAATCACTTTGAATATTTACTAATCTGAAATGGCTGTTAAGTGTAATTATTTATCGATTCATGCATTTATCAAAAGCTCTAATTTTCAAATCAATTAAAGGAGCTGATTAATTTCTTCATTGCTTCTATAATGACTATATTAGGTCTCTAAATAGTTGAATATACCTACAAATTGGACAAGTTGGTTAAAAAGCTTCAGGATCTATACAAATAATATAATATTGTTAGTTTGATTACGAAAAGCAATTATAGATAGTGTATAACTTCATAAAAAATCATTATTAAACAGCATTTTCGTTATGTCGGTTCTAAAAATCATGTAAAAAGTGGAATGTAAAGTTTTTGAAGAGATACGTAAAAGAAAATGTTTTAATAGTAGACTTTTTTTAGTACATAAAACGCATTTTTCTTATGAAGCCTTTAAGTCTATTGGAGTAGAGCCTTAATGCCAGGTAGTATCTAGTGGTGTATACATAAAAATGTATCTTACATAATATATAACTAAAGCACATGAATGAGAGAGTTTTTATAAAAGCAACAAGGTTTACGTATACTTCCAAATTAATCGCAAGAAGTTAGGTATATTTGAACTGCGGTTGCTGATAAATCTATCACATTTAAAAGTTTAAAATCAGGCACTACTTTTTGGGAACGTTGGTTCTTGATAGGCAATACCAGTTTCTCACCACATAAGATAAATTTGTCCCTGTTAAGCTCAATTTTCCTATTTGACTTAATTTCATTGACCGACTGGACGACGCGATGCACGAAATAAGAGCTAGGACTCCTGCAACAATTTGGTCTTTAATGGCATCAAGAAATTGCCTCTGTTACTGCAATATTTTTACTTCTAAAATATTATGGTTGAGAATTGTTCTAATAACTTGGCAAACAATTATATGGTAAGATATTCCTTCTGGATACTGGATAGTATAAACTTTTGTTTATACTACACGAATTACATATTATTACGTATTATTTCATTACATACACAAAGTAATTACAAATTGTATTTAAAAACCCACTATGATAAAAACGAGTTATACTGTAATGAATAAGGTCAAGATTCACTCTGTGCCAGTACAGTCACGCAGCTGTGTCTGACAAATCTACCACAAATCTCAAAATTAGATCTAGGTCTGATACAGTTGGCTCCTTGTTTAGAAGGTACATGGTTAGTGAATTCAAAATAAACGAGACAGGCTGCATTAAATGCTCGTAACTGCAGGGTAATAATCATACGTTTATAAATAACAAAACCAGCTTAAATATAAACTCATTATCATCTGTTATTCGTAAGATTTTAACACCATTAAATAAATTGTGCCATATACATTTCAGGTCCATTTAAGAACAAAGGACAAATTAATTTGTTCAAAAGTATTAGTTTTTCGTACATGAAAACAATTGTAGATACTGTAGATACTGTAATCAATTTTTACTTACATTCTTGGCAATATGTTTTGGCCTCACCTGCAATATTTCTTCATTCGCTTCTATTCCCTGCTGCTTGAGATGTAACTACCATTCTACTTACGTCCTTATCAACGTGAATAATATATCTCACCTTCAGTCTACTGAGCGGTTATTTTCATTTTAGTTTGTATTTGTGTACATTCTTAATTATCGCCGTTTCTTCTCTCATCTTAGAAAATGCTACAATGCCTGTATACATATTAATGTATCTCAGCTCTTTGTTTTTCCTGGTTTTCCAATAACTTTAATCTTCGACTGGACGATGAATCTTCTCAATGCTCACTTTTAAATAACTGTACGGAAAGGATGAAACACGTGGGGTTGGATACCGCTGAGGTCTTAGTAATGAATACTCGATTTGCAAAGTTTACTTATATGTTTAATTGTGGTAAATAAACATAGAGGCACCGCTTCAAGATGATAAAAATAAAATAGCATTGTTCTACGTTACTGAAAAACAGAGTGATAATGAAGTAAATAATATCAAGGAGTCGGCGTAATGGCTCCAATGTTTTATAGAACATTTGCATAAGAACTTAATAATTATTAAAACTCTAAAATTGATGTTGATATAACCACAACACAAGTGCGGGCGTCAACATCCTGGCTAGACATTGCACCTGTACTCGGAAAAGTGAAGATTAGTAGACTATAAATTTAAACATGAATGCTGGAAGCACTGGAAGTTGTACTCATAATTAAAATCAAACTCTGAGTTTCGAAGTTAAACTCGCGGACAAGGCGCGCAAGGTATTGCCCGGTAGTAGGATCGGCAGCTATCAATTTCATGGCTGGAAAGAATTAATACGCGTGCCTAATTAGGTTATTGATCCATCAAGTAACGAGTAATAGTGTTCGAAAATATGTATTATATAAAATACAATTAAATAACGGTACACAAAAATAATATTTACTTGAGCTTTCTAGTGAGAATCCATTTAAAATTTTTGTACGGAGGTGATTATCGAGTTATAAATGTTAATATTTTTCTAAAGAACCGTTAAGAACAAAATGTATTTCCGTTTCTAATTAGGAGGATATACCAAATAAAGCGGTTAATCTATTACGGGAAATTAAAAATATTTTATTCACAATTTACAACATTGAGTAAAATATATTTAGTTGAAATCTCTTAACATGACCCACTTCAAATTTTAGTGCCCTTTTATCGACAGCATGAATCTTTGATATTTTATGAAAATCTCTAAGTTTCGGAATAACTTTGTACACTATTCTTATGGCTTAAGGGACATACCATGCCTTACAACAAATGTTAGCCTAAATTTTCTAGTAACTAACTTTCTCACTGATTAGATAGGAGAATTTAATATAAAGGGGGGATAATTTAATACAAGTATACCAATAGAACAGTTATTGATAAGTGGAATTCAAGAATATTTTCCATAGTTATTGTATTTAATTCCACAATTTCAAGATGTCGGCTTTACAAAATTATGAGAAATTTTATATTATAGTGCAAATAAAAATGGACACTTCATTTGCCTAGTTTCTGACTGAATTATTTTGGGCAAAGGTACACATCTCATGAATGTGATCTTTAGCCAATATAAATGAATAAAACTACTCGAGATGGACGTTTAAACCTTCAAAAAGGTAATATCTCTATTATTGTAACTCAGAAAATAACAGTTAAATAATTTATTAAAATTAACTAACCGTTAAATTTACACACTTTTCAATATCTTAAATTGTTTCAAGACGACTTCCAATCAATCGAAAGTTAACTCTATTAGAATTATATATAAACACTTTTAATAATTTACGGTAACTTAAGTTTTTGAAGATTTTTCAATACGCACACCTTCAGGTAAGAAACATTTCACATTGATATGAATCAGAAATCACGTAAAACGGCGTGTAGTATATATCAGTAATATGAGAGGAATAGAATAACGGAATATAACTTCATTAATTGGAATAAGATGTCCTGCAGGCTGAAGTGAATTTTTTCCAGACACTTTGGGGTTAGAAAGGAAAAATATAATACTTCTAATGTATTGCCCAATTCATTCTCGACGCATCGTTCATGAACAGCTAAATCAAATAAATCACATGAAGGATATGCAACGTCATTGAACTTTATATTTTCTGTTTAAATGAACTGTTTCAACGGCATAAAAAGGACCTGATATAATGTAACGAAGGCTTTACCTACCAACCCACAAAATACCACATAGTAAAATGTAACTTAATTGAGTTCATTCAGCTTAAATACTTATGTATTCTATGGTGTTGCTCGTTCCCATCACGTTTACCCATAGTAACAATGTAAAACACCGTTTGGTGGTGGTTTGGAGTCACATAAAAACTGTTGGATCTCAGATTAATTTTGGGGAGCTTTTTTGTAACATCACCATTTAAAAGACATTCCTTAATTTGCTTTTAAATAATAATACTCATAGATACAGATCTTTAAACTCGAAATTACGTACGTAAAATAAACTTCATGCATAACTTCATATATATATATATATATATATATATATATATATTAATTATTAGACTTCTTGATATAAAGTTCCTTTAATATTTCGGCTTTGCCGTTTTCAAAAAGGTATAATACAAAATAACAACACAGCTACAAAATTTACAAAAGTAAATAAATAAAAATTGACATAAATAAATAAACAAGAATTTTTGAACATGTAATTAACAATTTTGCTTTTATACACTCGAAGTGAATATATATATATATATATATATATATGAAGTTAACATATATTAATAAGTTAGTTCGTTCTCCAGTTATCATGGAGACAGATAGACAATCAGACAAATATAAAATCTTTCCAACCTCATAAGTGATTGACATTGCTGCTGTTTCAAATATACAAACTACAATTTTTTTCTTTATTTTATTTTCTCAATTTTACTAGTAAAATAGTATATTTATGTCTTGCATAATAACGTTTTTGGTTCTAACCATATAGTCTCTTTATACTTTTGCAAGGAAATCGAACAAGAATAATTAATACGGAAATGGATGTTGTTTAACTCAAAAAGTTGCAAGTACCTGAGAGAAAGTAATAAGAGAGACAGTGTAGAGCAATATAACCTGCATACTGTACAACGATGTGAATAAAACATTACCTGTCTTGAGCTGTGTTCAGGTTTCATATTGTTTCTGTTCAGTGTGTACTGTTTTTTTATTATATGCACTAATAAAAGTTTAGCATATATAGAGTAATAATTAAAGAATTTTAAGTGGTATTTTTTTTATTTCTATACTCTTTTCATAACTGCTTATATTATGTTATGCCGATAATAGCTTTGATATAAATCTATTTATTGAAAGTAGTTTCGATAATATTAGAAAACACTTTATTGATACCTGCAGACTTTGATTGAAAGTTTTTAGATACAATGTTGTGTTTATAGTCTAGGAGACTAGAGCCAATTCACACTGCATAAACGGATAACTTACTTTTATTTGAAATCGATAGATATATTAACGCTCAAAATTAAATCTACTGTCAGCCACTTTAATTTCAGTGAAGGTCGAAATTTTAGGGTATAAAAGGCTTAAAGTTATGATTAATGACAGGTTTTGATGTATAATATAGTTCCTAACTTGGCACACCTAGAACCAATCGTCACACACATCTATAATGTTAAATCAGTGGTAGCTGCCCACTTATAGATATCCAGAGATATTGGTGGCTATCCATCCCTTTATCTAGTTATATACTTTATATCGGTCAAACTATTAGTAAAGTGAGTACTACTTACTACCTGGTGTAGTGAGGTAGGAAAATACTATCACCAATGGGTTTAGTTCATATATAACTCAAAACCATAGATATATCTAAAGTCAGATATTTTCAAGTGTACAGTATTAAATCTTAGTAAAATATTTTTTTTTAACTCTTGTAAATACCCAAATTTTCGAAAATAACTTTTTGTAAAATCTCTATGGAGAGGTCCATCATTTACAGGACGAATGACTATGTTAATTATAACTATTTAAAATAAAATTATAAATTAAATGGTAACTTATGTATAATTTGAATGATAATTAGCTCTATTATTGAAGTAGTTATAATAGGAAAATAGTATAGAAAAGGAACCTTTGACAATTCAAAAAGATGTTTCCGTTTACGAATGAAAAAACAAAAAAGCATGAAGTCAATTAATTTTATTTCCACAATCACAGGTGGTATTTTTTAGTTTGCTTGATTTTAAGAACAGAGGTTTTATTTTTATTTTTTCCTGCAAGGGGCCCCTTTTTGAGTAAAAAAGTTATATCAGAGTTACTTTCAAATTCCTTAAGTGAATTGCATGTAGCTCATAAGTTTCTCAATTAAAACTAGGAGAGTTTTATACGCATTTATATAAATCGTATATTAATACGTTTTGATCATGTTTTACCCCATGATGCATAGCGATGATTGGCCGACCTTAATAAGCTTTCGGTTATTCATTTCTCCTCATAAATATCTTAATATTTCCAGTAAACATATTATGGTGATTTGGTATATCATAGTACGTACATACAGCGTAATCGTTTTATAATTTAAATGTCATCATCAATTGAGTGCTTGAACAAAGGAGAAACTTTCAAGAATGATTCATTCGTCGATATGACAAAGACAGCGCTTGTAGCACTTTGTTATATTTTATTTTTAGATACTTTTCCAACTTACTGATTAATCATATTCAGTACATTTTAATTGCCTAAAAGGGAAAGCAGTAACAGTATATTTTAACTGGTTGCATATTTCGGCAATTACTACTCTGATAGAATCTCATTTTAATTAATCAACAAGCTGGCTGAAATGGTTAATGTTAATTGAGTGTGAAACCTATGAATGACGTCATAATCCCATACAGCTCGTAGTAATTGATTGCTGCTCTCATACTAATGACTTTCATAGACATTATATATCTAGCAAGTAATGAAAAGTTACCACGGTTTCATGAGATCTCACTGTAAATAATTGCATCGTTATATATGATTTAAAATAAGGAAAACTCTGATAACGAAACAATTTCTGTTAAAATTTTAAAATGTAACGTATTAGACCTTCAATAATCTTTCAAACTTGTTATATTCGTTCTGTTATTTTACCCCAACAACTTTTATCTTGGTTACTCTCCTAATTTTAACTGTAAACGAGCATAAATTATCTTATCAAGGTTTTTTGATTTATTAATCTATATAAGTAAAACAGCAACAACCCGAAAGCAGTACAAAGAGAGGAAAGAAAGCAGGACTACTGTTACTCAGAATACTATAATTAACTATTAAAATGATTTACCCAGAGATCCTATTTCTGTTATAACTGGATAGACTCGCTGAGCACATAAAGATGACAGATGGTGCCCATATCACTCTACTCACTCAGAGAATCCCAATCACAACTCCCTTAAGCATCTTGGAAAGAAGGATGATTTGAAGAAAGTAAGAATTATTAAAAGAAGAATTATTTTTCCACAAAGATGACCCTAGATGAATACTAATTAAGAATGAGGGTGTAAATGAACCATAAAATAAGAAATAAATTTTCCAGATATAAGTCATTAAAATCCATAAAAACAATAAAATTATGAATTTTTTTATGTTTAAAATAAAAACAAAATATGACGTATATTATAAGATTGATGGCCCTTTTCAACATTACCAAAATTGTACATTAATTCTCTTGTTAATGTATATTTTACTTTTAATTATGTCGAGCGAATAACTTTCTGTGTAAATACATATACACCAATAGCAACTAGTACTAAAGCCAACTATATCATAGTTGTATAATATTAGAGCTTGGAAGAACACCAGAGTATTCTCGTGTTCATTATACAAAAGTAGGAATTGTATAGTGGAAGCAAATATAGGCTGAGGCCCCAGTGTTATAATAACCTCGTTACTCCGTGAATATACTTTACATTTCTTTCCCTCCTTCCTTTATTTCTTGCACGTTTTTTTTAGTTTTATCTGCAACTTTAGATGTCTTTTTACAAAAATGTTAGCTTTATATTAAATTTGAAAGTAATATATGTTTTTACGCGTTGCACTTACCAAATATCTCGTAATCATAGGCAATATCATACAACTGATGTTATTTGTACAACGTTATAGTCATATATTTTGGAAAAAACATTATGAGATTTAATGTCTCATTTCCATATGAGACTGGATAAAATCACTTAAAAATTTTAATGTTAAAGAATGATATCAATGTTACGAAAATATTCAAAGAAATAATTAAATTTAAAATAAAATAGCAATAACTATAAAAATACGATTTTTATTTCTATTACAACTACAATAACTTAATTCCCTTCCGAATAAGCCTTAATATGTAGTTTATTCTCAAATAGTAAATTTATTGTTAGAATAAATCTCGCCTTCACATCAAACTTTCAATATGTTAACGTTAGTATTAAGTATTTGCTTATCTTGTGTATTAATCTTTATTTTCAAAATAATTAATCTACTACTTTCCCAGAGTTATAACTTTTCTTGTTACATAGTACATTAATAATATTACTGGAGGTTTTAGTATTTAATAAAAATACGACTGTAGTATCGATTTTTATAATCGATTATTTTGTCGCCATGTTTCAGAAGGTGACTGATTTCTTCTATGGTCTTAGTACATATAATTATGACTCTCATTACCATTGAAGTGTAATGCAACAGAGGTGGATTTTTACTCTTGTAGCAGTAATGATTTTTAAGAAGAACATGCAGTAGTTGTTAGTTATTACTATTACGGGATACTAGCTTTGACTGGGGGGACCAGGCATCTCAAAGTTGGGTACCTCCACGTGTTATCTCTCAATACAGGGTTTGATTAAATGTTTTCTCTTGTGCGTAACTTTGACTTTGATGCAATTGGCTTTTCCTAGACCTGGATTAAACCTGGCACCCAATCACACAATTATCAGATTTTGGTATACACTTCTGTGTTGTGATCGGGAAGTTTACATACAACAGGAAGGCAACCCGGTGATAGGCACGAAGGAGGAAATTACCTTCGAGCAGCACTCATTTGCTTAAGATGTAGAATCCGGTATCGTTAACTGAGATAATAGTCCACTCAATTATTTACTTGGGCGAAAACCATATAGATTAATTTTCAAAGAGTTGCCATGAAACTAAGTACCTATGCCAATTCGTTCAAGAACAGAACATAAGGAAATAAAATTAGTAAATGAGCTACCAAGTGTGAAAGTAACCTCCTCTAGCTTGTTAGGCCACATTATGGAAGACGGGTCAGTTGAGAGCGGGAGGACCGGCGTCTTGATGATCAGGGGTCCTGGAGGAGTAAATATATCTGAGCAAAATTTGATATATTGTTGTATAAAAGTTCAGAATGAGAATAAAGGGCCGAAAATTTTCACTTGCAGGGTTTTTTTTAATTGGACACATGATTTGCTGTTGAAGCAGTAGTTCAGATTGTCTAGGAGAGAGCAATGGACATTTATGTAGTTGATAATATTGAGCACTTTATAACAACTACCTTTGTGAGCATTTTGGATTAACTGCCCGTTTTCCAAAAGCAATCTATGCTTGACACCGTAAAAATTTGTCTGAAACTGCCAAATTTTTATTTTATAGAATAATTATGCAACACGCTTAGAAAAACATTTTAAGCGAAATAAATAAATTTGATGACAAAATAGTTAAGTATCTGCCTCAGAAATCTAGGAAATATCCATTTAATCATTAGATCTAATTTGCAATGTCTTATGGACTTCATATTAAAAATACACTAATCTAATATAGAAAATATGGTGAAAATTGTATTAGCTATATTTGCCTTGTTAAACTAGTAAATTTTGTTCCTCGCCAGAGCAAAATACTATAGAGCCAGTACTGATGCAAACGAGAATTTACATTTAATTACGTTTTCAAAATTGTAATGAGTTTTCATGATAAGGTCTTTACATCCTGTACGTAATCCTTACTTACATGTATAATGTGGTGAGAGATAGAGATGTTAAACTGTGCGAGACTAGAGGCAAGAACAAGTTCCGCATACAACAATGCAGAACTAAGGTATTCAACCTAGTCCCGGCAAAAGTTATATGTATTGACTAAATAGCTTTGTATGCGCATGAATCAAGTTATCAATTCCAACCAATGTAAAACTTAACTATAACCCTTTGGTGCCTGTGGTTTCTAATCAGTTAACAAGTTGATATTAAGTCGCTCGTAAACATTTTTAAAATTTAATATCAGAACTGAAAAATGTCTCTAGTAAATTTGACAAAAATGTGGTTTTGGGTGAATGAGTCATGTATTAATATGTGCCAATTCGTATGTATAATTAGAGAAGATAACATTTATGCTACACTTATATTATTGTTATGAAAAAATATAATTTAAGGATCACTGTAGTGTTTTTATACATCTTAATCTTAATCCATACATCCCAAAACTACTAATAATAATATACATAACGTTAAATTAAACAATTCTTTTTTATAAATTTACGGCACTGCATTATTTACAGAAACACTAAAAAATTCCTGAGAACTTAATTCTTTTGACTCTTATGAAAGAGAGTACACTTCAATCGCCAACATAGTATTTTATTTTTGTAACATAACAATGACATATTATTACGGAATCCATATTATACTATCGAACCATCCATTTTAAAATAACAAACTTTAAACAAAGAAATAAATACTTGGATGATTGCTTTAAGTAGAGCAGTACACCCTAATTTTTAAGATCCTACCTTTGTTTCAAAATTTTGTACTTAAATATAAAATAGAGGAAAAAGTAGAGATTTCAAAGAAAAAAGAAGAAAACAAATGCGTCCTGTGTAGAACTTTTGCATGACTGTAATAACTATAAAACATCTCAAAATAAGTATTTAACAAGTAGTTAAGTGGATGTTTGTGTAAATATTGCTGGTAAGAAACGTGAGACCACGTAAGAAGGGAGTTTTTGACTTACTTGGAGTTTTCTTATTTGAAAGGCAAGTAAACCTGAACGCTTCTGTTAAAAATAAAAATTAAGTTACATAAAAATAGGTTTATCAAAATTCCATAATATAATTATTTTAAGCAAATAAAATGTGTTGCGATAAGGATCTTTCATATAGAAACTGATTTTAAAAAGACTTTTTGAACATTTTCATATGATTAAATAATTGGATAACCCCCCTGCATTTAGAAGTATTTTGCAAGTTTAAATTGCTTATAAAATTATTTGTATTATTAATACGGTTATAATATGTTTCAGAGGTTTACTTTCTTCAATTTCATATGAGATTATTATTACATTTTATTTATATCACACAATATATATCTTAAAATTCAAATATTACTACGGTTTGTTATTATTTTTAGTTTTTAAACGAAGAATAAAATGACCAATTATAAGAATAACTTACTAAACGAAATGATCACTCAAGACGGCAAGAACACGTTATGGACAGTGAAGAGCAGGTAATGCAGGTGATTGATCTCTTTCTGAACTTTGGATGGATGATGTGATTCATGAATATCTTCATTGATTTATCAGGCACAACAGATTAAATTATAAACAAAAATAAATATACACTCTATTGGGTATATGGCATTTAGAAATATATAAATCAGTAATCAATCAATATATCTTCATTATATTTTTATTTATAATACCAATAACTTACTATCAGTATGATTCCAAAACAGGCTATGGACGCTGAGTGTACCAAAATAAAACAGTAAAATTTATATAGATAGGTCTACTAGTTTATATTTTACTAATTACACGTAAAGCTCCAATCCTAGACCAAGAGTCACAGTCCTATAAAAAAATTGATTGCCATGAAATAAGTTTTACGTAAAAAACAGAGTTATGAATCTGTGGTTGTTTTCTTATTTAAAGTGGTTTTGAGTTTATACTATTTCTGAATTTAATAAAAAAACTGTTTTGTACTTTCTAATGTACCTTTACTTGTGACTGTTTGTTTCTCTCTGCTATAGCAGATTGAAATGAACCAGCACAAAAGTAACCCATGCGTTAGTAAAAAAGCATTATTCATACATAATAGTTCATAATTTCATACATAAGTTTCAGAATGCTTCTGACGCATTCATATACCTCATCGATCCATTTAGATACTAATGGAAAATAATCAATATCTAATAAAAAGAGTTCTCGAAATATTGTAGATAAGGTTAAAGTAAAATATTACCATAAGTACCTACTATCTGGCAGTATTATAGCAAGTTTTATAGCAGTAACATATCCTGCTCAATAAAAACATGTAATCATCTAGTAAATGCAGATCACTGTGTTATGAAGTGCATATTTTTTTATTATATGTGGTTAATGATATGTATTAACAATATATAATCATCAACGTATTAATGAAGCAATATATTGTGTAATGAACTTCACAACCCACAGAAGAGATGCACGTCATCTCTAATCATCCAGCGCTGAGAACATTGCAATAATGATAGACTAAAGCGCTTATGAAAACCGCTTACCTGGTAATAAGTGCCATAAGCCTGATAAAGGATGTGATAATCACCTTCCCAACGATCCTCTGCTCTCTCTTCCTGAAGTTTAATGAAAACTCTGGGATGGTATAGTTTCAAGTATAAATAGTATAATATTGCATTTAGAGCGTGCACGTGTTTACTTCTCAAATGTAATAAATAACGTATTAGTCGTAAAATATTACAAGATAATATTCTTAAAATAATACGTATAATGGAAGAAGTGTATTTTAAAGCTTTATTTTGGTGTATCGACAAGAAAAGAATTCTAGTACAACTATCAGCCATAATGATTACTCATATTAATTACAATATTTCTGAAAATAAAGATAACTTAAAATTTGTAATTATGTAAATATATAAGATTTTGTATGAAGTAATGAAAACTAATAGCAATATAATTACACATTAAACAGTTTAAAAACTTTAACCTCAGGATTAAAAAAATCATAAAAGAAAAATATAACTTTGCATACCAAATATGACCGCAACCAGCCGCCCCAAAGTACAATGTTTACAAATAAAACTTTGAAATTAATTTGTTTGATTGTGTAATTAAAGTAATATAACTTTCCAAATTATATAAAAATACAAAAAAGAAGTTACAATTAAATTCTAAATGGCTTTAAAGCTGTATTTTGTTATAAAAACATAAAATAAGTGTCTAAATTTAAACTTCTCTCTCTTATAACAAATTTTGATTAGTTAAAACTATCATGTTTTATAAACACAACCTACAGGTTTTACGTAAAAACATTTACTGCAAAATATCTTGGAAGATTAAAACGCATATAGCTAATAACAAAATTAAAATCATGTAAATATCGTTACATGGAAAGGAAAATGCTGCAAAAAGGCCATGACTACAATTACACTTTATAATACGTAAAAGTTATTTTAATACGCGATAAAAATGTTAATTAAAATTGAAAAGTAACAAAATGTATTAGTCACTGAATGCATCCTTGTAATCATAATAAGCCGTAACGCAAGCCAAGAACCAAATAATCAACCAAAATATAAACAAGTCGTGTTTGGTAAAATATATTTTGTTGGGAACATAGAGAACTACGTGTATCATATGTTTTTTTTTAATAAGTGATAATAACAATTATTTTACGCTTGTTTGCATTTTATTAAATGTTATATAAATTATATCCGAATGGAATTGTTCCAACTCCTTTTGAATTACTCAATAAATATAAGTGCAACAGTCAATACGAATTAAATTAATACCAACACAAAATACAAACTCTTCTGAGCAAACTTCCACTAGCAATGTTAATCAATTACCACAACCACACAACATTATTGAATACTACAAGGTCATATTGATTTGAAGAAAAACGTATACATATATTTAGGGTGTTGACAATTGCAAAGGCTCGAACCGGGTTCTACAGGAAAGGAACTATAAGACTTTCCTAGAGTATTAAGGCAACTGTAATAAATTCTTGCCTTGTGGTGAAAAGTAATATTAATGCATCCTCAGTCGTATTATTATTTCTCAATATATAGTTTTTCTAGGTTTAGAAACAATAAAATTTAGAAGAGAAATAGATATACTGTCATTTTTACTGTTGTCATTGCTGTAGACAGGAAATCTCAATAGTACCAGTAATATTACATATTATGTATAAATTGCTGTAACAGACCTTGATTTAGAATGATAAAAAATCTTAGTTATCTGAAACATGACAAATATTCATATGTATTCTCTCATAAGTGAGATATTAGCGCTGATTACTGGATAATTATGAACAGTCCCACTTTACCTGTTGGTGTCACGTAGTGTTTATTACCTCAGGGATTTAATTCTTTTTAAACTCAACAAATAATTTCAGTATGTAAACAATTTTGTTTAGCAAGTACTTCCGATCTATCTGTATACATAAAAATGAATGTTTGTGTGTTTGTCGTTTATGGCATCGTAAACTATTTAACCGATCATTATGAAAATTTTTATGTACATGTATTTTTCCACGGAGAAGGTTTATATACCCACTGATGTAACTCGCCACCAAGTGACGCTGCAAAAGATAATAGTGTTTAAAGCGCCTGCACATTTTTAACTGCAATTACCTGACAGGTATGTATATTAAATAACCAAATACTATTTGAAGGCGATAAGTGACACTTTCTTGGTCGTGGCAACAAGGCAAACTCTACATCGGCGTTAGAAATCTAATTGACTCGTACCAGAATTGCACATACACGGGAAAAGCTTACGTAGAGCGTGCGAAGCCGCGGGAATCAGCTAGTATATATAATATCTTAAATTTTGGATGCCTAAGGAGAGGATAGATTTAGTTTTTGAAACGTAATATACAATTTATACACAGCTTGGGTAGTTCAAAATTGATTTTTACATACTTTAAAACGAATTAAAAATTAGTATAGTATATATAATATATATATACAAATATATTTAATACTGAATTTAATGAGAAATGGGTGACCTAGAAATAGTTTTCTGCTAATATTGTTACACTGAATTTTATTGTCTATTTATCAATCTTACTGTCACACCCCATAATTGATCTTTTGGGGTGGGGACAGTAATTGTTGTTAACCTCACGCGTTAAATTTTGTTCTTTACTTCTGATAAGAGGCTGAAGAATCTATGCAACGAAATGACTTATAATTCGATTGTATATACGTTTATTGAATTTGGAATATGATGAAATAAGAAATTGCAGATCTAAAAGTATTACTCGTCCTAAAGCTAGGAGAGGTATTTCTTAAAGATCGTCGATTTTTGAAAGATAAATGCTTGATTTTAAAACATGTGAATTGATATTTAAAAGAAGTACTCATCATTTAGTTACTAAAATACTAATAACCCCTTAATCAATTAAGTATAACTATTTTTTCCCACATTTTGAAGATAATATTTATCTAGATATGGCACATTATCATCACAGATAGTTTATTTAAATTATCTTACTTATTTTAACATTAAGAATGAAAATGTTATTAATGTGTCGTGCTTCCTTACTGTCAATCTTTATCTTAGAAGTTGGAAAATTTTTCATTCATTAACTTCATAATAATACACAGTTTTTCATTATAAGAATTAAATTTGGTAAATTTCTCATATTAACTACCTTATAACGTGTAATTGATGGCAGAAAACAATAACTACGTGTAATTAACAAGCTGTTAGCCAAATAAGGGTTAAGGAGCCTATCCTCTAAATAATTTAATACTATACTCGTATGCATAGGACTCGTGTTTTAGAGGAACTAGTATTTCAAGCATATTTATAGTTTTTGGCGTTATTTTTGGTTTTTTTTTAGTATTTAGTGTCAATATGTGTTTTTCTTGTTGGCTATTTTTCTATAAAAATATACAATTTTTATATTTATTCATAACAAATAGTTATTTAAAAACATTTTCTATTAAATAATTTAAAATAATAAGGTAAAAAATAATACGGTCAGAATATAGATCCCAAGATATCTTATTTAGTAATCTGCAAGAACTATGATAGATAAAAGTTCGCTGAACTGTGTTTTATACTTATTTACCAATTCCAGCTCTAAATGGTCTACATTATTAAAAAAGAAAACAGTGTTTATAAACAATTAAAAACGTAAATATTGTCATTTTTAATGTTCTTTTTTTCTGTAAATCTGTAGGAAATATTAAGTATTTATATGAAAGACTAGGTTACTATAAAATTGAGTGGCTGTTTTAAAAAACATCTTGGTTGTCTTTTGAAAGAGATAGGCTCCTCTGATGCGTGGTATATGTTTTCTTGATAAGGAAACAATGAAATTTCCTAAGGCGATTGACCTTTAATTTTATAAACATTCCTACTTGTACAAACCAAGTTTCCATCTTTATAATATAAAATAATTAATCTAAACGAGTTCCAATTTTATTAATAAGTTCATAACCGGTCACTTCTTAAAAATTAAAGGCATAAGGATACTTTATACCTAAATTTGTTACATTTTTTATAGGCTTGTAATAACAATCTATAAGATTAGTCGTTGATTTTTATAAAGAGCTTTAAAACCAAAGGGTACATTCACGGGCATTTACTCTTAAAATGATAATTTGGACTAAAAGTGTATTATCGTCGGGGCAGGGCAATCTGATACTACCATAAAGGTTTTTATACTCTAAGAGTTACACGGAGTTTGCTTTTTCTAGTCTTTATTAAGTTTTACGTACTTTTTATTTACTACGTATATGGAATATAAAGGGAATCATTTACTTTTTATTAATAATAATAAAATGTTCTTAATTTACTCTAAATTAAAAACTAAATAAATAAAACCATATATTTGTAATGCACAGCAAATGGAGAATTTTTCAGAAATAAAAACAGAAAGCCCTCCTTCAATCATAAAATTTTAATTAAAGGTTTCATTATGATTAATAATTTATTTGAGACATCCCATATGCCATATTGAGTGCTAATAAAATATCCCAAAACAAATTAAGAACATTTTTCATAAATGTAGTACATTGTCTTGATCAACTTTACCTCTCTCTAGCTGGTCCGAAAACACTTGGCCAAATGAGTATTGAAACAAGTTTTATCAATATTAACATTAATAAAGCTTACATGGAGCTCTATGAAAAACGGAGTTGAGGATAGTGACAATCACTGTAATAATATCCCTATCTATTTTCTACCGAGGTTTGTAGAGCTAGGTCCAAAATTTAATACATGGCAAGCGTTGCATTAAGCGGGATTAAAGTGTTTGGAAAACTCCCAATAGCCTCAACATAGACTTTCTGGAAATGATATAAGGTTATTTTCATACAGAAAGGGTATTCTACATTCCTTTATTATTTATGAACACCGGAAGAACTTAAAATAAGCAAATCATCCGTTACTCAGAAAAATATTTATACCATTTCTTACCTGGATACTATTTAATTCGTCAGGGAAATTTAGGGGATCCACACCTGGTTGAGTAAATTTAATTATTCTATGTCTTGTTGCTATCAATTTAACTCCAACACATATGGGCCTTATACTGTACTTCAGTTATGGATATTTATTCTGTATCTGTACACAAAATGTTACATATTTTATTTTTGGTTTAAACTTACTGACTATAACGTCTAGTCTTCTCACAATATTTATCAAACTGACCTATGTATACAGGTTAAACAAAAATATATAATTTGATGTTAATTTTTAATTAGCTTGATTGGACGCTGAAGTCATCGTTATGTAAATTTGAGATGATTTCCTTTTTCACATCTGATCAACGTTAGAGAAAATATAATTCAGAAATATTTCTTAAGCACTGTCCTAACTAATCGATGGCAAGACCTAGTACTACCATTGATGGGACAGAACAAATACGATTAAATGTTCTGTTTAGTATCTTCAGTGAGACGGTTGGTTTTTGAGTTTTTATAAGCCAGTACCGTAACATTCCAAGCAGATTTATGTAACAGAAACACACCTGCCGTAACACATAATTCTGTCAGCAATATTACTACTTTATTTCATTATCCTTTAATCCTTTGTGCCCTATACGTAATTTGTAAGCACTTAACGCTGTGATGCTCTTAAAATTATTAAAATTAGTTAGATTAACTAAAGCACCATTTCTACATAGTTCACCATATAAACATACTCACACACAAATTTACGGACCAAATTGTTATAAACTACATATATAAATTAAAACTTTACCATATTACCGCTCTCATGATATGGTAAATATATTACAAACTTAACGCTGTTGAATATGTAAAGTGGGTTCCCATGTCTGGGAGGCTAAGACCTCGAAATGAAACCACGTTCTATCTCTTGTAGCAGCGTAAGTGTGTACACAATTTACACTTCAAACTGTTATTAAAAATTTAAGATGGCTGTTGTAGGGTAATAAATTAATCTGTATTAAGTGTAATAATTTTAAATTTTGCTATCTCAACTTTGAGAAACGGTACTAAATTGTTTTGCAGAACAAAACCGTTATATCTTATTTACAACTATCAGCAAGACACAAGAAAAACTAGAGCCCTGTTGTTTATGCAGAGTATAATGATTGATTTCCTTAGTCAAAATATTGTGTTATTGCCAATATCTTTATAAAATTCGTTCGTAGGAAAGTGAACTGTGTCTTTTACATGTAACGTACGGTTTTTTACAGTGAGGGCTGTCTATTAATCAGAATAAGGTGACAATACTTTGCTGATATACCTAAATGTTTATGTTACTAAATGTAATGCTATTTTAAGGAAATACCTATTCAAATTTCTCCTTCAATATACTCATCCTAATAGGCCACATCATGATATCTAACATAATAATTAGTTTATTGGGTACAGTAGCACTCGGTAGCATTAGAGAGCGAGAGAATTTAAAAATATTCCAACTCACATGTACTGCCTGAAACTTTGTATTGTATTGTATTCATTGTAATTAATTACATGTATAAATTTGTTGATTAAACCATCTAATATTGTCACTAAGCACCTATATGTTTTTGTAAAATAAAAAAAAATTGTTTTTATATGTTGAAAATAATTTTTAAATAAATCACAGTACATATTTCCATATTCCACACAGTAAATAGAACATAAGTTTGCCTTAAAAGGGTGGAACAAAGTAGAATTCATATAATTTGTACTATTATGATTGTATTATTAGGTAGAAAATATAATCAGATTCCTATTAGTCAGTCACAGTTTATAGGAATAAAAATATAAGCTTTCTTATTGAAAACTACCTTTTCTACCTATTTTTGAACATATGTATTCCGTATGTGCATTATAAATATTTTAATTAGACGTAGCACGTTGTTAAACTCAGAAACCTTCATATTTCATTACTTATTTATGCAAATGTGAGCAAACAACAATATTAAGTTTAGAGATAATGACGTTAGACAACACAAAGACTTAAGAGAGACCACAAAGGAGTATTCTGCTTTACTTTGATATTAGCTTATCAGGAAGTGACAATTATATTTACCAGATATAATTATATTCACTCACTCTGCGGCTATTGTTCAAACTTTTGACTAAGTTGGTTTTACTATATTAAAAACTATATTGGGAATCGAGAAAATATTATTTTCAGGTGTTTCATGAAAATTCCATGTATTTTTCTTTCAAAATAATATAATTAGATGAAAAAAGATGCAGAGAACATTTTTTATTATTAGAAAACTTGTCTTAAATGTCTCCAAGGCAAAGCATTATGAAAAAAACAGCAACATTTTCTATGAGATTCATAAAATAAAGCTTGTAGTATGTTTCAAGATATTTTACGTATTTTCAGAGTGCACATATAACATTTTTCAACGATAGACATGTATAATCTTCTGATTGATTTGGATCAATTATAAGTTTAAATTTAGTTTTCTTCGATAAAGAATATGAATGGAATAGTATAAAAATGGAGAACTATAAGAACTAAAACTAGGTAGAACGGCATATCATTGTTGATTAATAGTATTTGATTAAGTGTTTAGCTTAGTTCAGGACATATTGACAAACAGAAAAAAAAAACTGAAATTTTGCAAGAATTATTAAAAATATTCAAACCAAATATAAATAATTTCTATTTTACCTGTATTCGTTATAGAGATATCAGTATAAATTATAAGAATTGATATCGCTCAACTTAATCCTATAAAGGGAAGTGCACGATCCACAAACTCTGTCCCTCTTTAATAAAAGATTTTTTTATCCTCCTCAGTCGGTATTTCCAACAGTCAAATAATATACTATACATTTATAAAAATACTTGCTTGACTTTAAAGCATACAGTATCATGTATATTTTAACAGAGAAACAAAACAGGGTTAATTAATATGTAAATGAAGTGCAACTCATTTACGAAAGAGAGCTAATCGCATACTTTCGTATATGACAATTAATACCGGGTGTCTATATTTTGGAAGCAACATTTATATTTATTTCTACATTTGCTATGATTACTACAAGAATTAGTTATACTATAAGTAATTCTCATGTCAACTTATTTTATGTATATTTGCCTATCTGTTAGCAGGGCACCTCTAAATAGAGTTGAGCTATAGATACATTTTTCATGCAACCTCAGTAAAGCCTGTTACGTAATGTGGTGTTGCATACTCATACCTTGTCTTGAAGTGGATCATAAGATCAATTTGCTCAATAAATTCCGTCTCTAAAATTAACACAACGGATTTCTTTTCCGGCTAAAATACTAGTTACGAAGAATATGTCTGGTCAAATTTCCAAAACTATCTTTCAAACTACTGAACCGAAATTGCTATTTGAATGAGTTTAACGGTGACCTGAACCACACGTTCTGTTGCTTAGTTAAAATTAACTTCTATGTACTTTTTATGCCACTATAATAACCTTACCTCATTTACACTTATCACGGGTTTAATGGTATATTTTAGATTTATAGGCTATTCATGATCAAATCTTATCACTTGAGGGACTGACAAAATGTGTTTTTATATGCAATCCGCATAGATTTTATTACTAACCTACCCGACGCACATTTTGTATTACACATTTTCATTCCATATTAGCAACATCCATATTTTTTAGCTCTTAACCCTATAAAAATAAACAATATAATATTTGAATGCTGATATTAAATACTTGTTCTTCACTATTTCTTTTAGTTACGAAACAGTTTAAATGTACCAAAAGAATGCAATGCTTATAACTAGGTACGCTACAACACTTGTCCACGTAACGTTTCATAGCTTATTTTATTCTCAAGATGACCTACGGACGCATAGGCAGATAGAAAATTACACAGAAAATAAATTTTTAAACCTGCCTGACACAGACAAAAGAGAAATTGTGTCAGCCTACTGATGGGCTTCAATAGCGCTGAGCCGAATTCCGTATTTCTAGATCCATTATTTTTGTCTATGTAGAAATGTAGTTTCTCATACAATTATTAGTCTACAGATGATATGTTTTTCTAGATAACTTACCACGTGATATATTCGTGTTTGAGTGATTTATTTTGGCTTAATAGCAGTGTTTAAATAACACACCTAGCCACAAAAATATGATGTGTTTGTTCTGTTAATTTAGCTTACTTGTGCTATTATGACACAACTTAACATTTAACATTAATTTATTCGCCTAGTTTACCATGATATCATAGCCATCATATTGCCTATAAGAACAATTTGAAAATGATCTCAAACGCTCAGTAAAGTCCCACTGATTCACATGCATTATCATCAAACCCGTTTTTACCTATATGAAAGTGAAGCTACATGCAAAAGCCCAAGTATTGGAGCGCTCGATTTTAATATAACATGTAGCCAGAAGACAAGAATATGTGGAATATTGTAGTATATCATAGGCATTGTGGATGCTCAGAGAAAATATAAAATATGTATCAGACTTTGATTTTTACGAAGCTTCCTGCGAGGAAAACATCAATCCTCTCGATAACTGCTGAAAAATAACCGGTAGAACTCTATTAAATAGTTTTCAAAATAGTCTTATTATTTATGTTACATTTTAGTTATATAGGTCTTATTTAAACCAATATGATAGAAACAGTAAATGAAACCAACATAATAAAGGTCACTTGTGCTTGTATTAACATCAATTTATTAACGAAGCAATTTAGTGTGAAATGAACTTGACGACTCACAGAGAAGATGAACGTTATCCCTAATCACCCAGCGTTGAAATAATTTCAATAATGAAAGATTAACACCCTTTTGAAGATCGCTTACCTGAAAATAAATGACACAAGCACGATAAAGGAAATGATAATCATTACCTCTTCCTGAAGTTTCATAAATCTCAGGTATAGTAGTTCCTTGTATTGAAATTTTATCAAAATAATTCTTATCTATTCAAAAAATGGAGTGTTGTCTAAAATTTAGAGTCTTCAGATGAATTCGTACTCCAGATATTTTAAGGATAGTTATACATGTAAAGAATCAGCCACATGTCCATCACCAAATACAAAATTTCATACATATAAATTACGCTTCGTGCGTAATTCCAAGTCCCTAGCTAAGTTTTTCTTATTAGATATCTGAAGTAAAACAGACATAGGCAGATAGACCGATTGGAACAAGAAAAATTATGTAGAACACTTATTAATAGCCACTCAAAATACATTAATTGTTTGTACCTCAATAAATTGTCAAGATATCATCCTGAAGATATTAGATAATGATCAACCAAATGCCATTTTATAATTAGAAAACTTATACATTATTTTGTTTTAGCTAGTTTACATTTATAACAAGTCCTGCTAATCCTTTTACGTAATTATATATAATTATCGCCTTTCATATGATGGCCAGATCGTCTCAGCTGTTAGCAGACAGTCGCATGATTTTCTCCCCGGTCACCAATTAGTCAGATATCATGCGATGCTTAGCGTGGTCTTTGAACTAGGCTATTTCTCATTATCTTTCTGAGTTTCATAATGGTTATGTAGTCAGGCCTCTTTATCGAAGCATGTTACCTTTGTCTCTCACCGCGGTTTAGGTTTACTTAGACATTTTCATGCCGGATACCTCTTTTTGAATTTTCAAGAACTGTAGCTATTTATTTATGAGGATGTTTATAAACTCCACTATACCCTCCCTCTACGCTGTCAAGTGATTTTAAGTTTCGTAAACTGTGGTTGTACTCCATTTGGTGTACTCTCTTACTCTTAAATGCCCAGACATTGTGAAGACCCTGCGGCAGCCTTGAAATGAAAAATGTCTTTATTGAATACAACGTAAAACATATTCAATTGGCGAGGTTAGGACTATTAAGTCCTCTCTTACACCTAACCATAAATTAATAAACTATACTATTACTGTAAAACAAGAGCCTTCGTTGGGAAGTGGAAACTAGTGCTATTGTGAGTGGCCGATGACAAAAACACAGTTGATTTTGGCGATACTCCTGTCATATATCAAGTTTTATTCTTCTCCCTCTGTTTATTTTCTGTCATGCTAAACTAAAACTGTTGTAATCTTTTTTTATGTGATATTATCTTGTATACTTCATAGTTTTATCTGTCAGTCAACCACCATCTTATATATATATATATATAATATATATTGCATTGTTTTAGCTTTGGTAATTGTTCTTATTTCATACATAATATAAATACAATCCATTTAGTTCTCTATGGACCGGATATGTTATCAAGTTGTCTCTCTGCAGTGGTGTATAGACACGCACCTGCATTTAACTAACTCTATATTGCGTATAAACAAATGCACTATACATGGGAGTATCGAGCCATCAAATATCACGTATAAAATGTCTTCCCGTTCAAATATCACATGTTTAAAACCTCATGTTATTAGCTCAATCCGGTAATAAATTAGACATCGTTCGGACAGACGGTTAGGCAAACAAAAATGAATTTTTCAGTCCCTGGACTGACAGACTTTGCTACCTGTAGCATTAGCTACATAGGCAATTAAAAATAAGTGATTTACTAAATATTAATGAAATAAAATATATGCAAAAATATTTTATAATTTAAATAATGACAAAATGCAGGTAAAGTAAATTATATAATTTCTAAAGAAAGTGTCTGTGGATGTAGGAATGGTAAAATAAGACAACAGGTATTTCTGATAGCCGACTTTGATAAAGGGATTACATAGGAGTTGTCAATGAGTCTCTCTAGCTTTCTGATTGGAGAGTAGGAGGCAAATCAAAGACGTTGGTTATAGTTAGAGTGTTAGGGGAGGGATTCGGTAATAAAACCTCCGATACACGCATCTCGGTGTCTTTTTTTAGAGTGTTTTTGTAGTTCATTTCTTTTTTTTCGATTAACTTAGAATAATACACTCTACAAATCTGCTCAGGATTTGCGTAAGTATCTCTTTCATAGTCGAATTACGATTTTCATATGGGAAATTTTAAGATTTGAATTAACTTAATAATTAACGCAATTTCTCAGGACAGTCATTCCAAGCATTGATAAAAGTATAGTCTTCAGTTTTAATATTGTTTAAAAGTTTACCATTTTGCATATATCAGTCGAATTCATTTTAAGATACAAAGTTTATAATAAATATTTTTGTATAAACATAATTATTACAGTTTGAACACTGAGTCTGTACCAACGGTAACAAGTTGTGACCCCAGAATTTTTCAGGAAGTTTTAATTAATTTTTGTTCACCTTTGTTTAAAATAGAAAAAAGCACATTTTATTTTGCGTTAAATTTAAATCGTTATTTTATTTGGGTTTATAAGGAAGTTAAATTCTTAGTTCATTTTTAACATAAATTTTACATAAAAGAAGACCTTTTCTTGAGAAAACTTTTACAGCACAAGTGGTTGTGTATGCTTTTGGAAATTATATCTAAAATATTGTTCTTTTAAGTCTAACTTAATTTCAATTTACTGAATTGCAAATTAATAAACAATGTTTAAAGTGATTTCAGAAAGTATTCTCATTTTTATCTACCCTAATTTTACACAAATCTTCTTGTAGATAAAGAACCTTCTTGTGTATATAAAAAGATTAAAAGTTAAGTTAAAATTTCTTGATTTTACGTTCGTTTACTAATATATTACGCTAAACGCAGTGTAATAAATTATAAATATTGAAGTGCTGCTTGATTAACGTTGTTAGGAAGTTTGAAAGCAGGCTGTAGTTAAACTAACTTGAGTGTTATCCTATAAAACAATGTTAAACTGAGCTACTTCCCTTATACTTAAGATTGAGTTGTGAGATGTCTCTTTTAAATTATAAGGTAATATCAGTATGGTCTCAAGCTTTTCGAAGACGTCTTCTGTAGGAAGGAATTTTTTAACAATGGATCACTCTTCTAAACAAATTGTCTTACAATATTTTAAACTTAAAATAAAATGCTTCTATTTAACATGTTGATACATTCATACATACATATATACATACATTGATACATACAATATATTATTTAATATTTTATAGTGTTTCAGTTCGAAAATTATAAACATTTTATATTTATTTGCAAATACCAGAACTCTGTTTAAAATAGGCATGAATAGGTGGGACACCAAAAGCATTCATAAATACAATTTATTCTTAGAAGACTAGAAAATCGTCAACTTTTACGGTTATGAATATTTTTTTACCACACACAGCCCCTGATAAGAAACTAAATGAGAGTGATTTTGGATTAAGAGTAGATTGTATAGACGAAAGTAATTTTTAGATTTTACTGCATCTGATTTTGTATTGTATTTGTGTGATAAAGGCCTCATGACCATTTAACTTTTCCATTTGCTTAAACTGTGAATACGCTGAATCTTATTTAACACTTTGGCTGCCAAGCAAAGAAGAGAAATACAATTAATATTATGACTACTTTAACTAGTCTTAGGGATGTCACCATTATAAGGGGTGTTTTGGAATTGTATATGATGTTTAGTAGTCGTAAATAGATGACCATGAAAACTGAACAGGCTACGTAGTGTCTAGTAGTAATTCTAATGATTCTACGTTTTGATTATATTATAAAATGGGGTAGGTCCCGTAGTTCGAAGTGGGATTTAATGATACGAGTTGGGATCTATTAAAATTTAAGTGTAGATAAAACATTTTCGTTTACGCGTAATTTTGCTTTCAGTATTTATTAAATAATTAACAAATAGATATAAAATGAGTAAATAACTTTAATATTTAATCTTACTACATCTATATGATTACAGATATTCCAGGTTATTACAGTAGTAAACTATACAAACTATATTTTCATGACGCTTTAATACAGTTTACTTTGTATTGAAAGAATGTATATATCACTATGTAAATCTAAGTATTTTTTGTTCATTAACATTGTATAATACTTAACAATTAATTATTACCTTTGATGAATTAATTCGCGTGTTTTAATTATAAATAAATAATTTATTACCGTATTTTTATTAAGTTAATTGAAATAAGAATTTACATTTTAAATTACTTAAAAGTCCTAATTATTTTATTAATTGATATATATCACTTATCTAATTTAGAAATTTAGTTTAATGTTTTATACTAAACTATTCTAAGCTATGTATTTCAAGTTGTTCTCTATGTCTTTAGTAATATACTAGGTTACCAAGTCAGCAGTAATAACATGTCCCCTAGCTCTAAGCGGTTTACTGTGGATACTTCTGTAATCTCTTCTGTCAGAATCGCCGCGGACCCTTTATGATCCATATCAAGTTGGTGGTTTCCGACATCTGTAGAAAACAGTTATACTCTGTGTGGAATTCTTTTATATAATATATGTACTTTTACTCCATATATCTTATAATAATGTACATATTGTATCTCTGAAAACGAAATTTAATTATGAAATTATGTAGTAAATTTATATATTTATATAATTTACAACTGTTTGGGTGATTCTAGATTGATATTTTAATTACATTTATTCATTTTGCAACCCATAAGAGCTAGAGTATATAATGTAGCAATTTTCAAAACCAAATTTCTGTATCTATATATGATTATAATTAAGTCCGTCATTTTTAAAGAAAATCAGCACCATAATGAAAAGTTACGTTATTTCTTCAGTAAATGGACTGACGGAGTACAGATCCTACAAGGGTAAAAACCCAGAGTCAAATGTTTCAAAAAACTACTCTAGACATCGTTCTATAACCTCTACTCACAAATTCTACTTAGAGCAGTTCTTCAACAGTTTAAGAAGGTATAAATTTAATAAAAACGTATTTTTCACAATTGCACTAAATTTCAAAAGGGTCTCATATATATTAATTTTTTTACCCAAAACTTACAAGCAAACTTCATGGAATATTCGTACTCGTTCTTTTAATTTTTTTACTTTTAAAAGTATAGTCTTTTAATACAAGTAAATATTTATAGGGCTACAATGTTTTCAACACTTACTATCCCATACGTCTTTTATTTTTTTATTTGTACCACAATTGGAATGGATATTCTGAGATGCTACACATTTAAAATTATCTGTTTATATTTTCGGAAAAATCAGGAATGAATTCTTGATTATATCTATTCACATTGGGAATTAAATTTTTATTACCACATGGTATACTTGTAATATTAACTGTCATATTAATAAGTTGAAGTAATATGTCAATAAATAAATTTTGTCAAATTCACAAGAAACTAAACGTGAAAACAACAGTTACCCCCCCCCCCCACCCCCCCCCCCCCCCACCCCCCCCCCCCCCCACCCCCCCCCCCCCCCACCCCCCCCCCCCCCCACCCCCCCCCCCCCCCACCCCCCCAAAAAAGGAATATTCCATAATATAAACTATTTTCGTTTTAATAATACAAATAATTTTCTGTAAATGGCCTACAATTAATTAATCAGTCCTATATTATATGTTTAGCGTTCCAAATATTATTTTATTAATATAAATTTTTATTTTGTTATTAAATAGTACTTCTACTAATGAAATAGTCTAAAGTATTCCGTTTATCTAAACACGTACTTCATAAAATCGTATAATAATTGTTATTTATATTAGGCTATTCTATCCAAGTTTACAGTAAAATAATATTTTTGCAATAGATTTCCACCATTTACTATTTTCTGTTTTACTAGAATAATAAAATATTGTATTTATATAATATATTTATTTCATAAATATGACTTTTATTTCGTTACCACAATATTATTCTTTAAAACATTCAGAAACAATAAATTTTTTATACAAAACTATAATATTTTCTATTAAATCTCACATAACAATCAATAGTCCATAATATATATACAAGTTTTGTGGTAAATTGTAAATAATATTAGGTTTTTATATCTAATGGTTAGTTATTGATTTTTTTTATATTGTGAGTTTCTTTTTTTTTAAGTAAGTGGAAGTCAACTGTGGTGTATTTATTTATAATACTATTTTAGCATTATTGATATGGTTTTGTTTATTTTAGTTGATTAGATTGTATTTATTTGAGCTGATGGATCTATGTTGTGTTACTGTATGTTACTTATGTGGTCATATATAGCCCTTTTTTCGAATAATGTTAGTTTTAAAGTTTTGTAAATTAAAACTTACACGGTGAAGTTGGAAATGTGTGTGTGTGTGTTGCATGAAAGGGTTGTCTGCAGTGACACGCAGCCACGGTCTGTCGGTTCGCGGCCGCGCGGGGCCTCGCGGCGTGTTGTGGTGCTGGCGTCTGACGGTGCTGCCCCGAGCCAGCGCGTGCTTCCTTCAGCCCTCCCAGATCTTCTCTGCCAATCTCTCACTCCTTTCTCAAACTTCTTAAAGGCAGCTCATGTCAATGCACAATCTCTTTATGGCCACATTGATGAATTTCGTTCCATGTTTTCAACCATCTCCTGTTGACATTATTCTAATTTCAGAAACCTGGCTGAAACCTCACTTAAGTGACAGAAGTGTCGAGCTTCCAGGTTTTAACCTGTACAGAAATGATCGCCTGCACAAAGGTGGTGGCGGGGTAGGCTGTGTACGTCAGGTCACACTTCCTTGTCTCTGTCCTGCTATCATCCGATACATCCAGAGATGGACGGCCAGAATACATGTTTCTGGACGTCTGTGTTAATGGAACACACATTTTTAATTGCTGTTTGTTACAGAGCTCCTCACCTGGGCTACATGGCTGAGTTTGAACATGATCTTCTGGGTTTTTTGGCTCACTACAGTCATGTTATTGTGATGGGAGATTTTAATACTGATTTACTTGGACCAATTACTTATGACCAAACTTTTTTAACTAATATGTTTTACTCGTGTAACATGACCCTACTTCCTCTGCAAGCCACTCACCACACTGAGACTGCCGACACCTGGCTTGATATCATTGCTGTCTGTGACCAAACCCCTGGTTGCGCACCACGGGCAACTTCCTGCTCCTGGCCTTTCCAAACATGACCTTATTTATCTTGCTTATAAACTAAGAACTCCCAAGATCGAAACCAAAAGTTATGTTTTTATAGAAACTACAAAAATATCAATCTTTATTCCCTGCTTATCGATGCTTCTATAACTCCATGGCATGAGGTCACATCGGCTGATAATGTGGGACATTATGGTATCAAAATTTAATTCATTAATGAATGGCCTTCTTGATAAACACGCTCCATTTGTTTCAAAAAGAGTAACTAAACAGCCTGCCCCATGGATCTCAGAATTTATTCGACACCTTCAGAAGCAAAGAGATAGAGCTTTCCTTAAGGCTAAGCGATCCAAGTTACGTGATGACTGGGCTTGTATATAAAAAATTAAGGAACAATGTGCAACAACAAATTAGAAATGCCAAGATCAGGTTTTACTACTCTTCCCTGTCTAAAAAACAATCTAGCAGTAATTTTTATGGTCAAAACTGAAAGATCTTGGAGTTGGCAAGCCTAACACTTACTCCCCGGTTTCCCTTAATCTCGATGATATCAACAACTTCTTTGTTGAGATTCCTGTTGATCAGTCTGGGGCTCAGGAGTATGTCTCCGAGCTCGAAGGTGCTACTTTTGATAAACCTGAGTTTCAGTTCTCTTTCACTCCGGTAACAGAGACAGATGTGTTTAAAGTCCTATTATAAGGATGTCCAGTAACGCAGTCGGGGCCGATGGCATTCCTATAAGGTTAATAAAAGATACTCTTCCAGTTACTCTTCCAACTATCACTGCTATTTTCAATAAATCTCTGGCTACTTCAATGTTCCCATTGACATGGAAGTCTGCTTTAGTTCGCCCACTTCAGAAATGTTCCTCTCCACAAAATCCTTCACAATTCAGGCCAATAAGTATACTCCCTGCTTTATCAAAGTGTTTGGAGCGGATTGTTTCATCAGCAATTTTCAATATACCTTGAAAGTAATAACATTTTATCAAATTTTCAATCTGGTTTTCGCTCCAACCACAGCACTACTACTGCACTTCTAAAAATAGTTGATGATATAACGCCTTGGAATTGATAAGAGTCAGGTAACCATTTTAACCCTTTTTCGACTTTTCAAAGGCTTTTGACTGTGTCTATTATCCCCTTCTCCTCATCAAACTTAGGAAGGATGGTTTCTCTGATGGTAGTGTCAAGTGGGTTGAGTCTTATCTTTCGGGACGACGCCAGTGTGTCAGGTCGGGTGAGAAGCAGTCGAGATGGAGACCAGTCACTCGTGGAGTTCCGCAGGGTTCAGTCCTGGGGCCACTTTTATTTTCACTGTACATCAATGACATTACTACTCAAATTACTCATTTCCAATTTTCACTTATATGCAGATGACTTACAAATATACTGCCACTTTTCTATAAGGGACATACAAACTTGTGTGACTCTCATGAATTCCGATATTGACGCTGTTACTCACTGGACTTGGAAACATGGACTAAAATTAAACGTAGACAAAACTCAGTGTATTATGATAGGTCATTCAAAGCTTGTTCGTAAAATTGACTTTACTACGGCTCCCAAATTAAAAACTAAATGACCAAGATCTAGAATACTCTGAGAAAGTAAAGAATCTAGGACTTATTATTGACAAACACTTAAGATGGGACTGAACAGGCTTCTTTGATATGTAATAGGGTCTTTGCCGGTGTTTCACAGCCTCAAGCGGCTGGCTTCATATCTACCACACCAGGTTAAAATAATGCTGATAAAGACTCTTGTACTGCCTCACTTCAACTACTGTGACATAGTCATTAATGACATGACTGTGGAGCTTTCAAATAAACTCCAGCGTGCTCAGAACTTTTGCATTAGGTTCATTTTTAATCTCAGACGTGATGATCACGTAACGCCCTTCTTCAAACAATTATCTATATTAAAAATTACAAGATCTTCGAGACTAATCACTCACTCATTCTGTTGCACGCTCTTTTAAATACAAATTGTCCCAGTTATCTTTCAAACAACTTTCAATTTATGTCTGAAATAAGTGAACGAAGTACAAGGAGGGGTACATCCTTATTATCTATACCAATTCATCGAACAACTACCTTTAGTAAGTCGTTTACAGTTTCTGCCTGCCGATTGTTGGAATGCCTTACCTATAAACATCAAGAGCCATTGATAAGCGCGCTCGCTTTGGGGCGGAGGTCAGGGCCTTGATGCTGGGGGCTCAGGGGGTATAGCGGTTGGCGGCTTTGGAATGTGTTACTTAAGGCAACTGAATGCAAGTTGAATGAATGCATGCGTGTATGTCTTATTATAGTTTTGTAAATATTTATAAAGTTACATTAATTATAGATGTTGTTTTTTATTATTTTAAAGCTAAGATTCTTTTAATGTATAAGGTAAATAAATAGATTTATTTTTAGTTATACATGTATATGTATGTTAGTTTAATTTTTTACGAGGTTAAGTGGTAGAGAGGACTTTATAGTCCTAACTTCGCCTCTAATAAAGACATTTTTCATTTCATTTCATTTCATTACATGCCAACCATGGAGGGACAGCCCACAGAGGAAAACATGAAAATTAAAGCATGGGTCGAGTGATAACTCGTTTGAGAGAGCTCACTTAGTAGAGTTGAATGCCGCAAACCGCATCTCAAAAGGTTTATCCAATCAGAAATGGTGGGTTGTTTTAGGTACACATTGTGAAGTACATTATGCGCTGCCATTTCTGTCTGGATCGTCGTATTCTGATGCGGTAGGCAGCGATTCACTCTACTATGATCAGAGAAATTGAGATTTATATCAAGTGTAACGTCCAGACTCTTGACAGTATTTGTCACTTTCAGAAATTGACCTGTTAGTTGCATTTGACAATCTCCGTCAATGATTAACTAAACAATATTAGGCGGTGCAATATGGAGGTCTGTGCACTTCTCAGATATCAACCTGAGCCCGTATCTCCATGACCATTCACCTTTATTACCACGATCAGAATTACTTTTCGTTAAGAGCTTGACTAGCCGTATGAAAAGTGGAATTGGCAATCATCGGCATATGCATGAATATTGAATTAATGTACGAAACTAGCAAAATTAGCAGTGTACAGGTGTTTGACGACTGGCCCCATGTTACTCTCCTGTTGCATCACCCTTGGCTTTGCAAGGGGACATGATGCATCTCTGCCCAACCTGGTCATCTGTCATCTTTTTTATAAATAAGATCTGACTTAAGTGACTTCACTTTCCTAAAGCCCAAAATGTTTCAGCTTTGCGAGTAAGAAAGTGTGGCTTATGGAATCGAAACACTACAAGTATTGAAGCACGACTAGCCTCCGTCCGTCTCCCCAAACAAGTCCGTGAACTTATTCACCAGTGCATTGCTCGTACTATGACACTTCCTGAACCCATACTGTAAAGTAGGGAGCAGTCTGTTTCTTATATATTGAACTATCCGGCGTATTAAAAATCTTTCAAATAATTTAGATATTTATGGAAGTACTGAAATAAGCCTTAATTTAAAAACATTCGATGATTATGAGATTTTTGAAAGATGGTAAAATACACCTTTTTCCCTGTCTTTGAAACTTGTCATTTAGTAAGGAATCGTTCATCAGAGAGGTTATGGCACCAATGGCAAAAGGTCTTACTGACTTCATTATTAAAAGCATATTCGTAGCAGTTCGTCTACACCAACTGCTCTGGATCTTATCATGTTTTATTTTTGCCTTTACCTCTCTCAGATACTGTTCCAAAAACAAATATAATTTAACAATTTCCTCTTTCTTTAGTATAGAAACTAATCAATTCTTTTTCTGGTGACAAATAATGAATCCATTTTAACGAAATGGTTATTTAAGTAGTTAGCTTTAAATATTCCAGGAAGGGTGTTATTTCTTATCTTATTAAACATTTCACTCTCTTTCAGAAATTTCCACAACGGTATACTCTCCTTACATTCTGTCACTTTCTAGGCAAGAAAACCTTTTTTTAGCTCGCTGGATTGATTTCTTATAAACTATACAATCACAATCCTGTCTTGTACTTAAGAAGTTTCTTCTTAACTTATTTAGAATTAGGTAAAAACAGTTTATTGATTTCTTCATGAGCATTTTGGTTTACTCACTCTCATTGTTAATAAAGGTATGTAAAATATATAAAATAATTTTATATTTCAAGAGATAAATTCATTATTATTATCGAACACATCTATTTAATAAATTCACTCTTAATCTACTTCTGCCATCATGTGAATTACTTTAATAATATTAATTAGTAATGTCATTAATATTAGTATTGCTGTATTACATTACTTTGAAAAACAATCAAATTAATAATAAACAGAGTTATTACTCGCCTCAGTCAATTACTGTTGATAAAGAATCCAGAAAATAGTCTTGAAGTTCATAGGCGTGACACAAATCAAAATAAAACTCACAAAAACACATTTGACCACACATACATGAATGAATGGTTGTGGTTTGGTTATAAAAAAGCGGTTGAAGCTGGTTAGCCACACGTCGCCAATATTGGTTTCAGTGCTCACCAGTCGAGTTCCCCCTCAACGTTTATTGTTTATCCAGTTTTGTTCTTTTAGGTGATTTTTTGTACCATTTAGGTTAATTTCCCATTCAGACTATTTCAGATTATTTTTAGTTATATAGTGGTTAATTGAAATACGTATACATACTTATACAAATAAAGAAAAATACCATTTAATGTATAAACGTGAAATACTACGTACCCTGGACTCATATGTAGTGCATACAGTATAAGTGTCTTAAAATTCAAATTATTTCAGAAATGGTTAGTTTAAAACATAATTTAAAAACTGTAAATTCATTGAAGTTTAACACATTGTTAAATCGATGTGTGTTTCCAATTTACTTTAGAGTCGTTTTGTGCCATTAAGTTGTAATTGTAGTGTTGCATCTAACCTACATAAATATGGGATTGTGTAACAAATGGGTCACTACGGAATTCAGAAGTGGCTGAAGAACTTTCTAAAATAGATGTGTTACTCGTAAATTCCTTACCATTACGAGTTACAAACAACTCGCGCTAATACGATGCTGTACACAGACAGGGGCAGAACGATATCGTGTAAAGACCTACCGGTAGTACACTGCAGTAACCGAACACAAACCATACGGTAATATCATTGTAGTTTGCTCGGTGACTGTGTTCTGATAACTTCAATTAGATTGTTGCATGCGTTTACCACTGTAGCAACACCTCAGTTACTGAATTGCGAAAGTTCTATCTGTTTTTATAGTAATTTCCTGTCTCCTGTGTTTCAGTAGAGGAAATAACCCGTAATGATGAATCAGTTATAGACACAAACATACCGTGTCTATAACTGATTCATCATTTCATCAAAAGTACCCAATTTTATTCAAGGCATTTTAAATTTCATACGTAACTAAGATTAAAGAAGACTTGGATTAAAGACCTTTACAAAATAATATCTAATTTTAATATTCGATGCAGCACCATTTAAAAATTATCTATTTTATATACCATAATGTACTTGTGTAAAATAGGCCCATAATTCCATTTTTATAACCAGTACTTGCAAACATACCAATCGATGACACATACATCCTTTAAGGTTTCATTCGATCTCTATTTATTCTAAATATTAAAAGTATTATGTTTCGAAATATTATGTACTACCTAAGTTATTATTTAGAGCTTGAATTAACTATAAATCTCAATTATCTTACATTAGCTTTATTTTTATGTACTAAATATATTCGCGCCTGACGAAGAGGCTGGATTTCAATCCTAAAAACGTTGGATTTATTCATTTTGTAACATACAAAGCTTGCCAATGTCCAACGATCCCATTATCATTTCAAACCTTCCTTCATCAATAAAACACTTAAAACAAAGAAGGTAAATTATTGTTCAAATAAAACAAGAACGTAAGAAACTTTAAAAATAAATTTATACTAACAAAGCACAATCTATTTTAAGTTTTTTTTTTTTTACAATTCTCTTTATATTATTGACTGTGTTTTTGTATATATTATTTATATATGTTTTTTGACATATTTCAAATATCAGTGAAATACAACAATGATTTGAATATAATGAACCAAACGGGAAATTGCGGTTAATTTATTAGGACTTAATTGTCCTCTTTGCGCTGATAAGCCATTGTGTATCAGTTTATTCAGCCGTAACAAAAACTTTTCAGGTGCACAAATAGGTATTGTCAAGCAGAAATCCAAAAACTACAAAGGAGGAGTTATCTCCAAAATAAAAAGTGTCATTTTGACACATAATTATTGCTTTAAAAGTCAAGTTGTTCGTCTCGCCAGTTAAGATAGATAATGGTTTGTAGTACAAGTAAGTACATTAGTACAAAGAAGAAAAGATATTGCAAATAAATTAAAAAAGACTTTAAATTTATATATGAAGATTATAAGTATAATGAAAATAAAATTATAAACTTTATATTAAAGTTAAATCTTTTTAAAACACAAAGAATACGTTAAAAATAAATGTAAAATTTATTAAAATTGTGATACCCGTTTGGAATATTATAAACACTTTTGAAAACTAAACCAAAGATTAATGGGGGACTGCTGTCAAAGCTTTTTAGTATGCTGTCGAATGTGTTTAGAATCAATATTTGTCAATATGTTTATGTCATTATCACCAACAATTTTCCTAGAATTGCTTTTGAGATGTTTTTCATATTTTAAATTTCTGCTTGTGCAGTCTATAAAAATATGATTTTTAAAGAATTTAAGTTGTTTTCAGAATAGGTACGGATTTAAAAAATACTATAAATTTAATTTGAATATAAATACCCGATTCATTGATTGAAACAGTATGGGATGGGAAGTTTGAAGACAGGAGTAAACGATACTACACTTAACTGCATACCTACGTACAAACTCTAAGATAGTAAATATAAACCTGAATTCGAAAACAATTAGTTTAAACATAGCATAAGTTCTGTAAATATTTTAAATAATATAGAAATAAGATCCATTTTCATTAGACGCAGCAGGTGAACGCAGATTATAAAAACATTGCAAAACATTGATTAATAGTAAAATTGGTATAGACCCTAATTAATTAACATTTCTAGTGGAATACATTATAAATATAAATTTAGAATCTCAAAACATAGTTATGGGTTGAGAGAAACTCTAAAATTGTAAAGATTATTCCTCTAATGATTCACATGTATGTAAAGTTTGATAATATTTTATATGAAATGGTTTTTTAAACTATGATATTAAAGAAATAAATTGAAATATGTTACAAATATGTTGTTGATAAGTAAAAAATATTTTTAAATAACTCCATTGACTCCGGGTTATTTCATGTATCCCTAAATCCCTATTCCCCATCTAATTTTCAAACAGATAGGTAATATACGAATTTCCTTGGGGGTGGGGGGTAATCCGTATAACAGTAAGAAGCATAGTTCTTAAGATATACGAGTATGATAGCTTCAAACACCAACTCATCCATTTCAGTTAATGAACTATCAAAAACAGATAATATTAAAAAAAAAATATGATAAATAAATTATGGTTGCCTGTAAAGGTCGGTTTTACGGGCGAAGATTTTTACGTGACAACGTTTTTTTTCTCGGTAGAATATTTATTGATATGAATATTATTAAATTGCCCAATAGGAACAAGGAATTGAATGAAAATAAGAATTGCACAAATTTTAACTATAGAAATATATTTTGTTTACTAAAACATTGTACATAATTTGAAATTAATTAAAATTTGTTATTGTAAATGGTAAAGTTGAATAAAACATTTACTAAAATTGGAATTTGAAATTCTTGCTAAACACAGTTAAATTCTAACTCCGCGCGTGGTGATTGGTCGGTTTAGTTCGTTTTTTGGTCGCACTGTTATGACAGGTTAGAGGTTATAATTTGTTATTTTAAATGTTTTGACTAGCAATACGCGCTGTTTCTTCTCAATCGACTGAATTACGATTGATTGCAGAGTGATTTAAACTAATAATTTACTTAACACACTATCAACATTTGTCAATAGTATGACATAACCTATAAACTCAGTTTCTCAACTTTTGTGTCAATCTAACAATTAATCAATCAATCATAGTTTACGATAATGAAATATCAGTGTACAATTATTTACCTTTATTGTTGTAGTTGTTGTAAATGACGAATCTAAGCACTCCACATTTTCACGAATAAACATAGTTTATCTGCTTTATCCCGTGCGGGCGGACCCACAGTTATCTGCTTTATCCCCGTGCGGCGGACCCACTGGACGGGCATCGTAACGTTACCGGGGCGTTACACTTTTTCATGAGTGACTCCGAGCCGCAACCTAATTTAAGACGTTGTCACGTCAAAAACATGTTTTATTAATTACAAAATGTTTTAAAGACAAATTATTTTTTATTAGATTGATACGGTGAGCTATAGCTTGAGATTTCTATCTTCTACGATTGTGATTTACATATTACTGTATGAAATCCAAATTGAAATTGCTGGACAACGACTATACAAAAAGGTAGAGAGATACAAGCAACAAGTCTAGAGATACAAGCAACAAGTCGTGAGATACAAACAAAAAGTCGTGAGATACAATTCTATTTTCGTTGAACGTGGTGTTCCTTGGGAGGATGATCAATGGACTATCTTGTCCTAGCAAGCAGCCGTCTGATTTTTTCAGCGATGGTTGAAGCTTCATACATTAATAATTCAGTACATTTTTCTAGAATAAGTTGAAATAAAATTCCTTGGGCACCAAATAAATCATAAATCATGTATTTTTCCTAGTTTTTTTTTCCTGTGTTTCAGATTTCATAAAACTAATGAATATTCATTTACTCTTAAACTACCAAAATATCTAGAAGGTGTATAGAACAGATGAACCGAATGTGATATTCAACAAGTGTATTTTTACATTCACAGTGGACAAGAGAAAAGACGAATATTTCTAGGCACTAGGAGTTGCTTATAGGTACATGGAAATGTTTAATTTTTCATGAATGCTTATGTTTTTCTTTTGATTTATAGAAGTTTATTTATAATTATTTAAGAATGTACAATAAGTTTTACAGCGAAGTATCTTTTAATTTTATAACGTTAAAATATTCATTACATTTAAAGAAGAGAATCTATTGTTTAGAAAAAAAAAAAAACACTTATAAAGTTTTTTTTTTCTGAAACGTGCAGTATGACTCAGCAAAACTCTACAAGCTTTATTGCATTTTAACAAACGCTTTTTTATAAAAACTAAATACGCATATTAAATAGGGTAATTAGTTGTCATTGTTTACATTGATGAAGCAATAACTACACAATAAACATAGTTTTGTTTTTGTCTCAAGGGAAATACACATGCTTAAATAGTTTGTTTATATTGTTCAGTTTTCCTTGTTTAACAACATTATTCTTTAATGACCATACATGCTTATTGTACATAAAGATATGTCGTAAAGCGCTTTTTAAAAAATATTAAATAACAGAGTTCCTCGAGAATCACTTAGTGGCCTTTTTTAAACTACTCTATGATATTCTGGTACTAAACCTTTTTTGTACTATCCAATGGTCTCTGGACACCATCAATACTCAGACATATGAGAACCTATCTCAGGGAAACACACCTTATTTAGTTGCTTACGTTTTTTATGAGGGATGCGAATTATGAGAACAAATGTACACATACGCTAAGTGTTAACATTTTTTTTCTCTGGACCAATGGACGTTAACTATGGGGTGAAATAAAATCATGATTTCCAAAACACCAGTAGAAAAAAGTTAAAAATTTAGGAACAGGGCTGTTGAGATCTGCAACAAAAAACCAATTCAGACTTTTTAAAAAACCTCAGAGGGGAGATCACCCTACCCTTGTCTCACTGAAAAAAAAAAAACATATTTTGTATGGGAAATCGTATAGTGAAAGCGATTTCTGGTTTTCAAAATCCCGAATTTTCGCCGAAAGAATTTACCAAACGAAATTTCTTCATTTCACCACATTCCAAAGGAAATCTCTTTCTATGAACTTTAGAACAAAATATTATGGTGGTCATGACTTTTATTTGTCCTGTATGGTAATTTTTTAATTGCATTGAATTATATTTGTTCGCTTGATCTAATACAAACGTAAAATAAGGAGATAAATTTAGTTTTGGTTGCTTACGATATTTGACCACGTTATTATTGCCTAAAAATACTGAGGATTGTAATGTAAATTACAAAACCACTGTCTGGCAATCAGGTGCAGAGTCAAGTGTAATCAAACTTGTACCCATGACAATCAGAATTTACATTAGCTTTATAGTGTCAATGATAATACACTAAGCTGTTTTATTCATCAGAATTTACATATTATCATTGTAGAAAAATATCAACGGCAGTTTAGTTAAAAACATTCTTTTCCTTTCGAGATCATCTGGAAAATGTATAGACCACACTTAATAAAAATATAAACTACATGTAATGCGATTTTACTCTTAATATAAAAGTTCCATTTAATTATTCTAGTAAAAGTGTGGGATTCGCATGCAATGTATAGCTAATCCTAATAAACTGCAAAGTAAGAAGTGAGAATACATAATAACGTACTGTATTTGACAGACATACACGTATTATGTTTCATACTTTTAAAATATCATTTCCTTAGGTAATATTAGATTATACGACGCTATTGCATGGATATCATTGTGCCCCAATAAATATTGTAATAAAAACATCTTATATTATTAACAAAGTGAATATGACTTACTTTGAACTTCTTCAAACTACGTTTAATACATAGTATTTTCGCGCATCCTTCTCAAGCAAGACATTCATTTAAACTTTAAAATTGTTTTAAAATCCATATAAAAGCGTTATTTAAATGATTATTTAATCATTTTACCTATTAAAATTTACACGATCATAGGAATGGTTTCACTAAGATTATTTATCTTTGCCTCTGGGATTCACCTCAAACTGAAGAGACAGACTTATTGTCACAATACACGTGAGTATTCACGTGTCACAATAATCGTGAGTAACGACGAATGCTGGCGATGCACTTTTAAACATGAAAGGGTTTTATGTTTAAATGCCCAACCATAGGTGTAATAAACTCGGTAACCTTGACAACCTGGTCATTTTTAGCCGTGACAGGAGATCAGTTGTATATAAACTACTTCGATTGGCATCTACGAATAAAACCTGGATAACATAATAATCAAAAGATAATTTTAATTGTTTCAAGGTTCTTTTATTAATTTTGATAAACATAACAATCTATAATAAAAATAAAGTAAAGGAAAAGCCTGTCATTTCGCCAGTAATAACGGTTAGTAATTATGTTCCTTTCTTTCAGCAGCAAAAATTGGAGTAAAGATAGTTTAAAGCAAGGTGTATTAGTTGAAAAGTGGCTATATATTAAGCCTAAAGCCTCCTTAAACATTTTGGACAGCTTTTCTGACAAAGTAATTTTTAATGTAAGCCTAATACTATTAACTACTGAAATATAGTTCTGTGTACTAATAAGTGCTAACATGGTTAGCGCAAAAGCCGAAAGTCAATTTCCTTCAACCAGTAATCAAAATTTTTAATAAACGATGTTTACTATTTTCATTAGAGATGTACAAGTATAGCAATTTCATATATACATAAGATTTTAACCCTTTACGTCATTCTAACTTGATATTTATATTTTACTGGGATAGAATTATTCATTAATTCTTTTATCTGCAGTGCACACGGACAGAAAGAAATCAGATTTCGTCATCAGAAACTGGCGCGAGAAGCTTTGCTTTGTGTTTAGAGAATCAAGTAAATATTTTATTACAGTATATATTGAACGTATACCTTTAAATACGTTTTTGTTTTTTTTTTTGTATATCAATAACTATTAATATAATATTCTCTAACACCTAGGGAAATAATTAGTTTCTTTTAAATTTTATCTTTCTGGTTCACATCCATATATATTAATACAAGTAGAGAAATAAATAACTTCATTTTATACTTTATTAAATAATTGCTGACATTTTTTAGGCATTTAAAAGTTATACATATTTGAGGTGCAATAAATGAATGGGGGGAAGTAATAATCTAATACGAGAAAACGCAGTGGAGTGACAGCACAGGTGAAGGGGCTGTATATCACTCAACCGTAACTGTAACACCGGTGTTTGACAGTTCTGGGTCAGCAATATACATGGCACAATAATTCATGTGTGTTGTCGTCCTGACTAATGCTTGGAAACATTATGATTTATTTCGCTAATGACTAATTTTCCGTGCCACCCGGACATAGTTGCTGTCCACCGGAACGAACACAACGACGAGTGGAATATTTTCAAACTACCTGAGCGTTAGTTAGTACTACATTCGTAGTACTATGTGAATTTCATTCCAGACCGTATATCTCTGTGTCTGTCTGTCAATACGATATATAAACTAATAGATCTATTTGAGATTTTACATAATATTTCATTTGATATAAGTGATGAAATATCATTCATTTGAACAAAATTCAGTCAATAACGTGGTATTTTGTTGAACGTTAGCGAAAAATTTTACACTTGTCTTATATTTAATGATGGTACCAACGAGAAAATTATGCATTTAGAACATGTTTTACTCCATATCATTGAATTTAGCGTAAACTATTATCCGATAATTCCCATTATTTAAATTTTTACATTGTGTACTAAGCAAACATCTGCATTAATTTTTATCTTAAATGTAAGAAGACAGCGGTAGGTTACCAAATAGATTTTGTTTGAGTTAGGTTTAGGCTTAAGAAAGCCTCTCTAGAGGTCTCAGATGTCGTACATTTTTAGTTATTGTAATCTACCAATAAATTTACCTCGGTATTGTTTTCAGGTTTTAAGTACAAAGTTTTTCTTAATACCAAAACATCTTTAGGGTGAATCTCAGTAACCTTGAAAATTTTACTATTATTATTGCATTCTGCTTAAAAACAACCACTGTAAGTAGTGGAATACCTCTGTTCTTTGAGTAATTGTCTCTTTATTTAATTACCTGAAACCGGCGCTAGCGTCTTAACCTAGTCTCTTATGAAGTAACTATTTTCACTGATATTATTTTCAATTGAGCTTGTTTTTTGCAACTTTGTAATATACACCACAATAAAGCGATATTCTGAGTAACCTCAAAAAAAATTCTCAATTGAGTCATCTGACAGCTACAAAGCAGGAACAGGTCACGTGACTCCATTCCTGTTTCTCATTGGACGAAACGGACGAAGGGGTTATGGCTTATCCAGGGTAAATTATTTGTAGCTTTAAATAGCAACTTCTTCGGTTGTTTTTTTTAAAAGGTTGTATGATGTTAAGCTTTGGTTTAGCATCTCTGGAACTAGAACTATGCATGGTTTCTAATTCTAAACTAAACGCAGGCACAAACTCGAAAAACACTTTTTGGAATGTTCCCTCCTCTTATAGTCAAGTGCTATGCCAAAACCATCTATAAAAGCCGGAAAGGAATAATGGGAATAGTAACCGCATCAAACACTAATACCGGAAAAGATTTTTTTATTTTCTAATTTTCTTTGAGACAATATTTTTTTTAATATTTGTTTAAACATTCCTATAATATTGTAACTCAATTAATTTGTATGAATAACGAAATAAATGAGTTGATTAATCCAACAAACATTTTTACTGCTCACGTTTCTAACATTTATCAAACTGTATTTCTGTAGTAAAAAAATTTTTGTAATTTCATTCTAGTACCATTTGACTCTAGGAATCAAAAAAACCTATATAAACACGAACTCGATTAGGAGAGAAAAGTGGTTGTATTTAAATTGCTGTCATTAGTTTAGACAAAAGATGGTAAATTGTATCTCTATAAAACGGTAGTATACTTGGGATGGTAAATAAAAAATACATATTATTAAATTTTTATTTTAAGGCTACAGCATTTTTATATTACTTTTATGCAGTTTTTTTTAACCTCATAAAACTTCCTACACTTAGGTATTTCTATGTCGGAAGTGCTTGTACTTAAAGAATTTTCTTAAAGAATTAAACATTAAAATTAATACTTTATAGAATGCTGGTATTTAGAAAAAACAAGAAACTATAAGCGACTACTCCTAATAATTATATTAATGTTTTATAAGTAGATATGAACAAATTATGGCCTGTTTGCCACAAAGTGTAAAACATACTATACACTCTACTATTAAACTATTTCTTCTTATTTTACAATAAAAAAATCGTTTATATTACACAAACATCTAAAACAAATTTATTTTTCGTTTAAAATATTTTTAATAAATTTCCTTGAACAATGAAGTAAGCAACGAGTACTATTGACCTTCATATAATTGGTAATTACGAACTATAAATACTCCTGTCCTTTGGTACATAATTTTCGTAATGAATCATTAACATGTCAGTGTTTAAAATGTTACGGACGTTATAAAAAACTTGTAAAATTTCAAAATATATTGTTAAGCAAATACGTATCTGTTTACTTTTTAAGTAAATTTACTTGTTGGATAAGAATAGTATTGTGTGCCATCTATTCAAGAACGTAGTCTAATAATATCTTAAAATTAAGTATAATTAATATAATTATAACAGTTGCCATAATAATAATAATTACTATTATTAAAATTCTCTAACGAAATGCAAAAATATTGATTCATTCAATTTATTGTTTACTTAAAGTACTGATCGTGAAAGCTTTTAGCCACTCGTCTTTATTTTCGATCTACAATGTATGATATCTAAGCAAAAAAATAAATAAAAATTACGTTTTAATGCGTAAATATAGTGCACTTTATACTGCATAATATGCTTTCAAAGTGTATAAAATAAGAAAAAAAAACAATGTTTCGACTATTACAGGTGACATTAGTAATGTAATAGTTTGCTTACAGTGCATGTGATAGTATACGAGTAACTGCAGACAAGATATTCAGAGCAATATCAGAATGGATATATACGTTTATGAACTTCCATCAGTAGATGTATCCTCCAGGTATCTTACGCTAAAGGCATTCTACTAACCACACACTCCGTTATTATCGTCAAATATTTTGTCTTGAGGGCAAGAACACAAATACTTTCAGACTGATTACATATACCCGATGGTTACTGTATTCGTAATTGGGTTAAGTGAAACTTTTTACCTTTATAAGTATAATATTGACAAGTGTAAATCATCATTGTATACATGTTGAATTATTGTGACATTATCATGAGGCTACGATTTCGGACTTGAAGAACCATTAAGTACGATAATTAGTATTGAAAATCTTTACATAGAAGAACAGTCTACCAGTTTATAATCAAACCTGCTTTAAAACAGTATTCTTCTTATAAATATAAATAATTAATTTAAAATTTGAATTAATAGTTTATATAAATATTGGAATCTATCTTTCTTTAAATGTAAAGAAAGTAAACTGTATTTAAAAATCCAACTACAATTTCCTTTAAGATAGGTGTGTTATATATTGCATTAAAATAAATTATTGTTAAATCATAATTTTATATTAATATTGAATGATTGCATAACCCCTATCAGTAAATTTGCAAAATACTCTATAGTGGGAGAAGTCAAATTCAAATATTGTTTCAATAACACTTTTATGAATGTATATTCAAATATTAGTTATCAGTAATTAATATTGGTAAATAATGAGAATAGAACGCAACAAGGTGAAATTATTATTAAACGTTTTATTGATTCAAGTAATTTCTTACTCAAGCCAAGAATAGCCTTCATAGCTTACGGAGAAAAAGAATTGTAAAGGAATGTCGTATGTTTGGTATCTAAAATTTTCTTTAGGCTCTTTAAATGCTCTATAAGTAGCTAATAATTGACTATCTGTTTCTAAAAGTTAATTTTAAAAATTTTAAAACTTCTTTAATAGAGTTCTAAAATTATCAGATTAATTTAACTTTAAAAAGAATTTACACGTTTTTCATATGCCCTTACTTATCACTAATATTTCCAACTTCCTAAGTTTTCAGAAAGTTAAGATTTGGAATACATATGCCCCATCACTTAAATATTAACTTGAAGAATTATTATAAAGATCAAATATGTATAGGGGTTGCAGCCATTAAAAAAACTATGTATGGAGTAAATGATACCTTTTTCACTGATGACACAGCAATGTTTAGAAAATGGGAATTGAGATAAAGTAAGATAAAATGCAACTATAGACAACACCATTTATAAATATGGTGTAATAAAGAAATATTGACATAAAAGGTTTCTACAACTAAAATTTAAGCCCACCTCATTGGGCAATGACACTTGTGGGTGAAAACTCAGTGAGAGGTAAATATTTACATTTCTCTGGGGATTTGAACACTTTGATTTGTACTGTATCAACATTAAAAAAGTAAATTCTTATAACACTTTTGTTTGACATTTGATAAATAAAATTTACTGTGCTTAGATAATATAGTTATAAGAAATCATGGAATATAATATTTTCATGTTAACTACTTGTGAAATCAGACCTACTGAGCGGAATCATAGTGTACGGTGGTGCTTCTAAAAAACACTGCAACGTTTTAGCGACTATACGAAAAGCTATTATTATATTGATCTTGTTAAAAGTGGGTTATACTCATCCAATGCGGTGTTTACTGATCATAAAACTGCGATAATAAGCAGGTTTATTTCAGAAACATGTTGACCTCTATATTTGAACATCACTAGAATTGTTTACTAAGTTAACTAAATTTTACCCTTAATCATTAAAGATGCTGACGTCAAGCACAAGTATGTCGAGTGATAACATACTTGATTACGACGCGCTCGCACCACTCTAAAGGCTGGGAGATATCCAACTGCGATTAAGTTGTCCAAAAGTGGAAGGCGCCTCAATTCCACTTGAGAATATTATGAGAATGGCCAACTCATGGGGAAATTAAAGAAAGATAAATAAATAAATAAATTTCTTTATTGCCGTAATAACAATTTTATAACATTGCATGATATGCGTCAAGTCGTGTAGGTATTTAAATAAAATAATATTGTAATGTTTTACAAAGTTATATGTAAAACTAAACAAATAAAAGAAAGCACTTAAAATTTTAATCCTCAAACAACAATAAAACAAAACTTAAATAGAGAGAACATTATGGTTTATCGTTTATCGTTATGGCCTAAAGCCTGGCACCCCCCACTAAACGGTTGTACCAACTAACCTCCCCCACGAACTCGCCGACGGAGTAAAAGGCCCCTTGCACCAATAGGTTCCTTAGCTTTCTCTTAAACAGTGGTTGCCCATTTTCAGCCTGTAGCTCAAGAGGCAACTTGTTGATAAGTTTGGCCCCGACCTCAGATGGCAGGGCTTCGAAAGCTCGGAGCCTGTGCTGCGCTGGTCTTAATGCATCGCTCCCTCTAGTGTTGTAGTCATGGACGTCTCTGCCCCGCGTTACTTCACATTTGTAACGACAGTACAGGACAGTCTCGTACATGTAGAGGGATGGGAGCGTTAACAAATCGAGACTTGAAGTGCTCCCTGCAGGATTCTCTCATTCCTATTTTCGAGATGATTCGGATTTCTTTCTTCTGCAGGACAAAGCACCTTTGGAAGTGGGTGTCTGCCCATCCTCCCCACAACGTTATGCCATAAGACATGTGTGGGTACACAAGGCCATAACTACATGATTGTCCCACGTTAGACTTTTGTCAATGTGGATTCCTAAGAATTTAATGCTGTTTAGTTCTTCAATGACTGTGTCATTCAGCACAACTGATGGACCACAATCATGGGACACTCTCCGCCCTGAGAAATAGATGAAATTGGATTTTGAATAATTTTGTCTGCAGATTGACCTTAGATAAGAACTGCAGACAAGAATTTGCACTTACAAAACATTCCACTTCCAATGAGGCCCTGAATTTACTCTGAAAACAGAGAGTTGTGTCATCTGCGTTCTGAATCATTTGGCCAGATGACATAGATGACCTGAGGTCATTAACATAAATTGAAAAAAGAGCTGGGCCGAGAATTGATCCCTGTGGGACCCCATATTTTACGAGGACATTGTTTGATGAAACGCCATTTATATGGACTTGTTGCAGGCGTGAACTCAGGTACGACTCAAGCCATGAGAGTGGTGTACCTTGTATCCCGCAGTCATGTAGTTTTGAAATGAGAGTCTGGTGATCCACACAGTCAAACGCCTTAGACAGGTCAAGAAATACCCTAAGCGTAGGTATTTGCCTGTTCAAGCCCTTCACAACAATGTCGATCAGTTTAGTGGCTGCATCAATTGTCGATATTCCCTTCCGGAAACCAAACTGTTCCTTACAGAGTATATCATGCACGTCCAGAAAGAAAAGCATTCTAATGAGAAATAACTTCTCAAATATGTTGCTGATTGTTGGAAGAATGGCAATGGGCCTGTAATTGCTTGGAGATTTTGAATCACCTTTTTTGAAGAGTGGAATGATTTTTGTAATTTTTTAGGCCATTTGGAAATTGCCCAGTTTGGAAAGAAAAATTAATAATTCTGGCCAATGGTTTCAATATTGTGTGGAAACACTGTTTAAGAAGCCACCCCGACAACCCATAAACATCCCTAGAATGCTTGGCCTTTAAGTCCCGGATCACCGCAGCCACCTCACCCTCTGTAACAGGTGTTAAGGGGAGATGTACGCCCTATACCAGCTCATGTTAATTTTCAAATATTTATGTTCCTTTTTCTCAAGAACTATGATACCTAACGAATTGGAATTTTTAGCACTTCTAAAACATACTATTATACACAAGAAGCCCTGCCACTTTTTAAAGATTTACAATCAATATTTTTGGCTTTAGAAATTTTTTAAGGATACTCAATATTTTTTTTTAATTATTTGTTTAAAAAAAAAATTTTTTTTTTTTTTTTATTTTGACCTAGACTTATGAAAGTGGCAGGGATTGTATGAATAGGTACGTTATATATATGATATAAATTTCATGAAGATTGGACAACTAGTTCCTGAGAAAAAGGAACATTTATGTCAAAAAAGTAAATTTTCGGTAATTCACAAAAAACTTTTATGTATACAAAAATATGATTGAAAAGTACCTTTTAAAACATTCCTGCTTCATAGTCTTGTTCCTTGGCCTTATCATCATCAATTAGTTTCTTCCTCACCATTCTTGCCCGTTTCCTAGCTTGCTTTGTCTCTTCTTCACCAGCTTTTTCGGCTTTCCTCACTCGGTCCTCATCAATCTGACGTAGGGTATAAACACAGTTTTGGCCTAGCTTTATACCTAGATCATTAAGTACTTTTATTCTGCCTTGACTTCCTTCATTAAAAGTAATAATACTGTCAAAAACACCAAATCTTAGTGTTTGCAGGCCTACAAAATTTAATTTAGGTATACGCGTCCACAACACAGAATTAAAACATTCTGTGTTTGACCATGGAGACAATTTTTTAAGCAGGTCTGGTGAAAATAATATTAAAATATTATTAAAATAATATTAAGTAATATTAAAAAGTGCAAGTTATGTATATTAAAATGCTCAAAACAATATCCTATCGTTCAGAACGTCTTCGATACGTCTGACCACGGATCCGTGCGCCCGACTAGCATGTTTATAATTTTTTTTTTTAGCATATAAATATAACCCAAATATATATGTATTATATATCACTGAACTCAGAAAAATCTATACTTTAAGATAAAAATATAAAAAAAATATTGATTTTTTTTTACAATATAGGCGTACATCTCCCCTTAACATAATCGACGCTGCTGTGTTGCATGACCCCCTGCTGCTGTCAGAACTTGACATTACCACTCTTCACCGCCACATCTACAAAAAATTTCTTTAGCATGTCCACAATCAAGAAGGGGTCTCTGATGGCATTTCCTTCAAATATCAGCTCTGAAGGAGAGACTGGGTGTCTGTAATTACTTTGTTTGTTAATTATATACCAAACAGTTTTTGATATATTATTAGAATGTCTCAGTTTTTTGTTTACATCATATACATGCCTTAGCTCCCTTAATTACTTTTTTGTAGATTTTCTTATAATTTTTAAAGAATGTTTGGAAATGCTCATCTGTTGTTGTTCTTGAAACTTGGTAATATTCTTGGGGACCCGGACAGTCCTATTACGCTAATGTTAAATTGTGTATTTTGTGGATCACTTTCTTAAAAATCTATTAGAGATATCCAAATGAAATTTTACCACACATTCTTTGACATTATTAGTACACTTTAACACAGGGGTTTATAAAAATACACATTTTTTTATAAAATTTAATTTTTTTTATATGCTGCTAATTTTTTACTTAAAATTTCACATATAATATTTTATAAAATAAAAACTAACGTGCTAATTAACAAATCCTCGTGTTAAAGTGTTCAAATAATAGCCTAGAATATGTGGTAAAAATTTCAGTTAGATATCTCAAATGGTTTTTGAAAAAAGTGTTCCACAATGTAAAAAAAATGCAACTTTCGGGAATCGCGATTCAAAGTAATGCGTACTATTTCAATGTTATAAAAAAACAGATTTTACTTACAAATTGTGTTTAAAACAGGCCAGCCCCATAACTTGGATTGTCTGGGTCTTCTTCCTTGTCCTCCAGGTTCCTTTTACATTGCCTCTTGGTCTGCCTTGTCCTTTTCTTTAATTCAGCAGAAGCGCGCATTGAATTTTGAAGCCTCTCGGTGTCTAGTAATTTCATTGTAGAAACAGTGTTTTTGCCAATAGAAATGCCCAATTTCTGTAGGACCTTACAGTTAGTAATCTGTCCGATATTAAAAGTTGAAACGGCTTCATAAACTCCAAAATGTAAGGTCTTTATACCCACAAATCCAGTTTTTGGGAGGCGAGCCCATATCACACTATTTACACTTTCGTTAGGGTTTTAGGTCATTTTGTGTAAACACTTTTTCAAGAGATCAGGATCTGAAAGGATCCTAAACACCGGCCTAATAAACTCCATAATAACTGAGGGGATATTATTTTTATATTTGTATGTCTCACCAGTTACAAGAGATCGTTGATACTTGCACCAACTTTCAGCGCCTTTTGGGCAAAGACCATGTTGAGGATTTTCATCACTGGATGACTTTTGATGAAATAAAGCCCATATTCCTTGCTTCATCTCTTCAACTGTATTGCTCCTTCTTATGGCTTGGCCATAAAAGGCCTGGAGCTTGTCTATAGCACATGATGAAAGGCGGTTTTTACCATTCAATGGTTTACCATCAGCAAGTTTTATGGACTTATTATCGGACTTTAGTTTCCGTAGCCTAGTACCCATCCGCTTTTGTGTGGGTCCAATACACTCTAATTTGTCTATTAGGACATCTGCTCCATAAGGGCATCATCTCCTTTACTAATAAAGTAATGAGTACTATAACAAATAAGTTGCGTTGCTCAGCTATGAGGTGTTGTTTCCTTGCCATATTTACGTAAACACACTTTCGAATTTATTTTTTTACGAGTGCTAATACAGTTTAAAATATAAAGTGTTGTATATCAAAATGTTCACAAGAAAATTGTCTACAAAAATAAATAAAAAAGTGAAAACGTAATTTTTACCAAATTTTTACTGTCCGGGTCCCCTTAACTTTGCCCTAGAGACTAATATTCCGGTAGTAATCCAACTACTTTGGCAATTTTATGTTTTTTAACAGTTTTTTTCTGGGGACATGCAACATCTAGGTAATAGTTTTAATACCTTATTAAACGATATAAACATGTCATCAGCTCCAGAACGACCATCAAGACAGTCCCAAGTTTCTTTTTCTAATAGCTTACAGAAAGCAGCAATATTCTCAGGTCGAGTAGCTCGGGAGACAACTGTCTGTGGCGGGAGAGTATCATGCGCAAAAATCCGTCAAGGTGACCAGCTGTGCATCATGGTCCGAGATGGCTGTGACAATCAGGGACACCGCCACAGATACGCATGTTGGTGATGACGTTGTCAATTGCGGAGGCAGTGGTAGCTGTCACCCTAGTCGGCGAGTTTACGGACCAATGCAGATTAAATGTTTTCAAGAGATCCCCCGATTTCCTGGTTTTCATGTCTCTTACATTGAGTACATCAACATTAAAATCCCCAATTATGACAAATAATCTATTTTTCAGAAAAAGAATTTGCAAAAGAAAACTCATTTGGTCCATGAAAACATCGAAATTACCACCAGGGGATCTGTAAAGGCCGATTAAAAAGATTTCGTTTTTTTGCATTAAAAGTGAAATGGATGCAGCTTCAAAGTCCTTTTCAGAACAATTCACATTACATCCACTTTCATACTGAATTCCCTTTTTGACAAACAAATCAATACCCCCACCTTTAAAATTACTTCGATCAAAGTAATTACTCAGGTAATAGTTTTCCAGTCGAAACTGGTGAATGTTGCATTCATTGAAGTGATGCTCAGTAATAACCATCACTTCGTCTGCCATCAAATTTAAACATTCAATTTTATTTGTAACGGCCTGAGAATTTTGGTGAAAAATTTTGAATTTTGAATATCTTGCACTTTGTTGCATTGTTTTGGCAGGGGCGCCGAAGTCGAAAGTCTACGCCCTACTGTACAATGTTTTTTTTTCTAAAACTTGGCTTACTGCTAAAAAAATGTCTATGGTCGGTTGGAAACTCGCTTACGCTCTCGGTGGACATTCGCCGGTCGCCGATCACAGAGTCCGGTTCGCCGTTTCCCACGTCCCTGGCCGCCGCCGGTGGCGAGGATTCAGGCTGATGTCTCTCGCTGGCTAACGTCTGCCTCAAGTTGTCGCTCTTCACAGCGTCCGCGTAGGTGTCAAATGGAAGTGTGACAGATTCTGGCTCTGGCCTCTCAACCGGTAGTGGCATCTCTCTTCCGAAGTTATTGTGTGGAACTCCATTCAGCTGAGTTAACTGCTGGTTCGCCGTTGCAGCGTTGCTGGAAGACTCGCACTGTTCTCGTCTCAAGCTCTCGATCGCCGACAGTAGTTTATAACAAAGAGCTGCCTTGCCTTGCCCGTTGAGATGCTGGCCGTGTCTGGTGAAAATACGCCGAAAAAATCTGGTGACATCTACAACACACACAAGTGTTCTTTTTCAAGTTTTAGCAGTTTATTGTTAGTTTGTTTTTATTTCCTTATTGATGCGGCAGTTATAAGGTAAGTCGTGTCGGTGAAACAAATTAACCACAATGTAAGATTGATTTTGTTGTGATGTGACGTGTTTTTCAATCTTGTCTGCCAAATCAGAGTTTAATAAGTTGTTCTTTTCATCAACGATCCCCATGTCATTATTTCCAGCAATGATTACAATCGGATCTTTTCCTTCAAAATTTATTGTCATATCTGCGCTATTTTTAAGCAGGTAGTCCATACGCTCTCCTGAATTTGTACAAGCAAAAACTGAGTCACCGTCTTTTATTTTTTTTCTGGATAATCGACGACAGGCCTTTAGCATGGCTGTCACCGAAGATGTTAATGTTGAATCGGGTATTGCTTGTTGTTCCGGATGTCAGGCAATTCCGATGATGGAGTTTCTTCTCATCGGTCTTATTTTTACTGCCTCTCAGTTTTTTTCTTCGTTTGACAACTTTTCGGGTGAGATCTTGAATTTTATCTACTAAATTTGACTGGAGGGTTAGTTCTTTCACTCGAGCAACTAATTCATCTTTGCTTTTTAAATGAATGTCTTCAGTCTGACATGCTATATCGTAGGTTTTCTTTGCGAGAATACTCTGTGATAGAAGGGGCGAAGCACATAGGGATGCGCTGGGCGGCAGCGGACGCGGCGGCCGCGGGAGACGCGGGAGAGGCGCGACCAGCTGCGGATGGGGAGGGAGCTCCTGCTGCTTTACTCAACGATCGTATGGTAGTTGGATGGTCTCCTGAATGTTTGTCGTTTAAGACTGCAATAATTTTGGATTTGCTTGCGTCGGTTCTTATTGACGGTTCTCAAGAGCGGCCTAAACAGTGCCAATTAATATCTCCGTTGGCGTACGTTCTCTACTCTCTGTATTTTTTAGATGTCAATAATAATAAAATCTTTTCCATTTTTATTGTTTTCTAGCGTAAAGGACATTGTTGGAATTAGTCCAAGTATAAACTCCTTCAATTCGCCGATACGCTAAATTTGCAGTACACAAAAAGGTAAAGGTTGCGTTCAGCAAAATGCAGGGGTTCCACTAATTCAGAGTACCGATGGCTGGACGGCTTGCTACGGGAATAAGCCTGCGAGTATGGAAACTTGGTGCCGGCGTTAACCAACCTGAAATCCGTAGTGCGCATGCGCAAACCAGGTTTCGGTGAACGTGATCCTGCTCCAATCTGTTATCAAAAGGGTCTTAGATAAATATGAGTCACTTTCTATTTCTAGAAACCGGAAAACTCACGTCATTTCAGCTTTTGTTTACTACGCCCGGAAGTCCTGTGCACTAAACCTTTTTCTCGCGGCACTTTAAACTGTGGTATGAAAACTAATTTATGCACATTACATTTAATTTTGTGGAGCACTACAATAATTTTTACTGTTGAACATGTCAAGAAAAATGCTTTTTGCAACACATTCTTGGTTACTCGTTGTTACTCAACACAATGTACCGGCTACCTTCAGTGTGGTTTATAGATTCCTTTTTGCTCTCGTTTTTCAAAGTTTTATACATACATACATATATATATATATATATATATATATATATATATATATATATATATATATCTATGAACATGGAAATTTTAGATATCGAAAGGAAAGGAGAGAAGTTAAACACAAAAGAAGAATTACACATTTATCTAAATTATAATAAAGATCCTCATAACATTTTAAATAGTAATCTGAAAAATAAGACAAATCCAATTTTTGAAAAAATTAAAATATTAAATACAGATTACTAATAAGAAAATTACAAACTGTGTCATTTAAATTTAACATATGTTTAAAAGGTCCACATGTGTATATCTCATTGTTTATTATTTATTTATTTATTTAGAGGTTAATGTACACTGAAGATGGTTAAAAACCGAAACACGTGTATGTAATAAAAAGTTTTAATTTAAAGGGTTTTAGTTATTTTCATTACATTAATATATATATATATATATATATATATATATTATATATATATATATATATATAGAACTTATTATTTTATTTGTACATAAAGTACTATACAAAAAAAACTACTTGCATATTTTAAATACAATTTTCTAGTTTCATCGTATTAAAATATTGATTTTTTGTATTATTAATGAAGTTAATTATGGATAACTTAGTTTGTAATGTGTTGTATATCCAGGAGTGGTATTATACTAATGAAACGAAGTCTGGCCTATTAGATCTTCTTATGAATTTACCTTATAACATTTTATATGTATTGCTCTCTATTCTTGATGAATCACTCTGACTTACTTCTGGAATGTTCTGCTTTCTAAATGCCTCCAAATTTTAATCTAGTTCTAGCTATGAAAAGCCCCTTACTTCTCGCATTGTTTTTCAAAAGAATGTTTTTCTAATAATAACTTAACTTGCGAGTATTTCTGGATAAGCTGTTTGTATAGAAATGAAGTTTCACGGAAACGTGTAATGCCTATAACATAGTTCGTTCTTGAAAAATGAATTGTTTCCAATCTGTAGATTTAGCTTTTATTTAACCTTGCCAATTAATAACTAGTATTCAGAAATAATTGAATTGCATGGTACTGTAGTTGCTCATAATTTATTCATTATTTTGTAACTATAATTAATACAAATAACTTTCATTAAGCCTTTTAGAGTTTAAAAGTGATGTTAGTTACATTCTACAACCAAAAAAACATACAATTAGGTAAAAATTAAATAAACTACCTTGTCTAGTCTAAATTATTTAATTCAGTACTACAATTTTGTATACGTACTCTAATTGGAGTATTTTTCATTAAATGTGATGCAACACAAATGAAACGCAGACTAAGAAAAGAGTTAATGAGGTCTATGAGTATAATGAGTTTGAGTTCTTGTTAATGATAAATGCTAAACTTTTTTTATTTTAAGGTGTGATTTCTTTTTGTGGATACCGTGTTTGTGGTTTGGTCATGCATAGGACTTGGTATTCTTTATAATAGTCTTTTTGGCACTAAACTCTAGTTACCTATTTATGTTTTGATTAAAATATTACCTGATAAATTCTATCATTTTTAAGTAAGTTTTAGGAATTTTTAAAATTTGGGAAAACTCTAAATATTCATTAACCATACAATATATCTTAACAGAATAACCTGAAATTTATATTGAACAAGCGATAAAATATCCAAAATTCAAACATTGTTTTCGTTTTAAAAATCAACATAGTAACAGCTAAATTAGTTAAAAATACGATTATAATCGAAACTTTAATACACAAGTATTCTATCATTTTGTAAATATTCTTTAGGAATATTAGGAAATTTGGAAAAACTCTAAATATTCATAAACTAAACAATATTTACTAACAGAATAACTTTAAATCTATATTACAGAAACGATAAAATATCCGAAATGCAAACTTTTGTTTTTCTTTTACAAATTACAGAAAATATAAAAATAGGGAATATTGCTATTTAAACATTACTATTTCATTATTTTCAAAAATTTGTTCAAAAATATCTATTGCTGAAATTAGTTTAAAAAACTGATTGTTATCTCGATTATGGTTTAAACATTACAGTCTTGTTTCAAAATTTTAAACAACTTTTTTACTAAATTCTAATATTGTAATTTTTTGATTCAGGAATACGCTATTTGTGAATTATCAATAGAATGGCCCGTTTACTAGACTGTAAAAAATCACATTTAATTATGGTAATTAAAAAAATAAATATATAATACCAGACAAGCTTTCCTTCCTCAAAGTTTTGGAAAGCCAAAATAGTAAAGATTCATTGTAAAAAAAAACATCTTATTTATTTTTTAATGTCAAGCAATGAAATAAAAACATCCACATTATACCCTCCACTAATAATAGTATAGAGTTTTCTTTCGCATATTTTTAAATTAAAACATACAGAAATATTACGATCACATTAAAATGTTACAATCACATTTTTAATATATTTTATGACGTTGGAATTTGACATATTTTTGACATGCGGGTAGCCCTTCATAATGGAGAGCTTCTACTTAACGATAACTTAGTAAGGCTATATCATTCCTGAAAAAAGTTTAAATCTAAATTTGTATCACGTGAGTACCATTTGAAAATATCTACTATTTTTTTAAATTTTTAAATATGTTTTAAAGCCATATTTCTGTCCGTCCTTATGGGGGCCCCTGGTCTACTAACTCAGTAAAATAAGGCAAAATAAGGATGCAACCTCGGAGTGAAAGATACGTAATAAGCTAAAAATTTGCATACGTCTTTATTTTGATGGTATAAAACTTACCTCAAAAGTCTCATATAATCACGTGGTCACGACTTCAGATATTTAAAGTCAAAGGTCACGAAAATCTGTTTTTTGCAAATATCTCGTTTCCCTTACGTTAAATGATTTTGAAGGTGGTTAGAGAAATTGTAGAAAAATTCTCTTCAACTTTTGTCTGAAGTAATGTTATATACGTTCAAAAATTTTTTAATAAATAAATAAGTTATATTGTTATTTCACTTACTATTTTTATTGTTATTATTATCATTATTATTAAATTTTTATTATTATTTATTATTTAATATACCATATTTATGGATATTATTTACAAATTATATATTCTCTAAATAATACTTATTTTATCACACCGAAACGTACGTCAAGACAAATAGGCTTTAGGCTCTTGTCACTTCTGGTTGACTTTGAATTCAAAGTTAATTAGAAGGCCTTTGTACAGTGCAGCTTAAATGGAAGTCTGATGAATACATCGGATAGCAGAAACCGATGTTTGTAAGGAACACGTTTCACTTACCAGGGCCAATTGCTTTAGTACTTCGTCACCTAATATTTTGTTCTATTCCTATTTTCAAAGGTGGACTTTTCTTTATGGTTTGACGGCCAATTTTATTTCTTTATGTAAAGGACATTTTTATACAGAATGTATTGTACGGTATAACACGTGGTTTAATAAAGATCTTAATAATGTTATTAATTCAATACTTAACATATTTTTTCAAAACAATTATCTTGTATGGTGTATAAACTACTGGATTAGGAGTTATAAATAAATTGAATATTTTCCATGATTTTAGTATCCATGCAACTGACTCTAGTATCTATTAAAAAATTTAAACAAATAAGGATTTACGTGGTATATTTTATAATATAACTTTCTAAATAGAATGACAGTGATTACGGTATGTGTTAAATCTTCTATCAATAAACGTCAACTTCTTATAAATCACACTCACAGTTTCAATCAAATTTCAACCGAGGTTAATAATATTTACTTGTAATGATTTAATCTAAATACTTATACAGCCGCATGTGTTAACTCACTCACTGACTGATGGATAGATACAAATTCTAACATAGTTCTAGAAGTGCTGGAAACTAGAAATTTGGCACGCAGGTACCTTTCACAATATGACCCGGAGGAAAAGTCTGAAAAACCGGACTTTTTTACTTTTAAACCCCTCAAAAAAAATTCGAGAAAAATTCATGCATTTTTCACCCTTGCAGGCCTTTTTTGTAAGCCTGATAGCGGGCGAACCGTTGGAGCTAGCTCGGATCTGACGAAAAATTCATAATCAGGAATGAGGTGAACTACAAAAAAGGTCCAGTGACTTTTTGCTCTATCTTCCATGGTTAAGCGACAAAACGCTCGAACATTTGAAATTCCAGAGATTTTTTCGATAAAAATAATATTTAGAGCCCGATTAGCGGCCGAACCGTTGGTCGTAGCTCAAATCTGTTTGAACCATCAAATTAGCAAATTGCGCGATCTACAGAAAAGGTTTAGTGACTTTTTGCTTTATCTCTATTGGTTTGGCCGAAAAACGTGATTATGTGCAATTTCTTTTGTAATATTTACGTGAAAAGTTTGTTTTTGAGGTCGATAGCGGCGAAACTGTTGGTCGGAGGGCAAAATAAAACAAAGGTTAGATATAGGAAATGAAGTGATCTACATAAAAGTTCTAGTGACTTTTTACTCTATCTCCATTAGTTTGGCCGCAAAATGCGATTAAATGAAAAGATTTGGAAATTTTTCGCCTACAAATTTACATTCCGGGCTTGATAGCGGCTAAACGGTTGGTCGTAGCTCAAAACAAATTTTCACCAGGATTTAGCAAATAATGTGATCTACAAAAAAGGCCCAGTAACATTTTGCCCTATCCTCAACGGTTTGGCCGCATAACGCGTTTTAAAGTATTGATTTTTATGTTTTTACGTGATATTTTTAAACTGCCCAGTGCAGTCTTTTGTCCTAAGCTCTGTACTGCCTAAATTATAGGTCGTAGCTTAAATCTGATGGCATAATCGAAAGACAAAATTAAATTTCTGACAAGAAATGTGCAGTCACTTTTTTGTCGTATCTCTAACGGTTATCTAAATACTTATACAGCCGCATGTGTAACTCACTCACTGACTGATGGATAGATACAAATTCTAACATAGTTTCTAGAAGTGCTGGAAACTAGAAATTTGGCACGCAGGTACCTTTCACAATATGACCCGGAGGAAAAGTCTGAAAACCGGACTTTTTTACTTTTAAACCCCTCAAAAAAATTCGAGAAAAATTCATGCATTTTTCACCCTTGCAGGCCTTTTTTGTAAGCCTGATAGCGGGCGAACCGTTGGAGCTAGCTCGGATCTGACGAAAAATTCATAATCAGGAATGAGGTGAACTACAAAAAAGGTCCAGTGACTTTTTTGCTCTATCTTCCATGGTTAAGCGACAAAACGCTCGAACATTTGAAATTCCAGAGATTTTTTCGATAAAAATAATATTTAGAGCCCGATAGCGGCCGAACCGTTGGTCGTAGCTCAAATCTGTTTGAACCATCAAATTAGCAAATTGCGCGATCTACAGAAAAGGTTAAGTGACTTTTTGCTTTATCTCTATTGGTTTGGCCGAAAAACGTGATTATGTGCAATTTCTTTTGTAATATTTACGTGAAAAGTTTGTTTTTGAGGTCGATAGCGGCGAAACTGTTGGTCGGAGGGCAAAATAAAACAAAGGTTAGATATAGGAAATGAAGTGATCTACATAAAAGTTCTAGTGACTTTTTACTCTATCTCCATTAGTTTGGCCGCAAAATGCGATTAAATGAAAAGATTTGGAAATTTTCGCCTACAAATTTACATTCCGGGCTTGATAGCGGCTAAACGGTTGGTCGTAGCTCAAAACAAATTTTCACCAGGATTTAGCAAATAATGTGATCTACAAAAAAGGCCCAGTAACATTTTGCCCTATCCTCAACGGTTTGGCCGCATAACGCGTTTTAAAGTATTGATTTTTATGTTTTACGTGATATTTTTAAACTGCCCAGTGCAGTCTTTTGTCCTAAGCTCTGTACTGCCTAAATTATAGGTCGTAGCTTAAATCTGATGGCATAATCGAAAGACAAAATCAAATTTTCGACAAGAAAGGTCCAGTCACTTTTTCTCGTATCTCTAACGGTTTGGCCGCAAAATGCCCTTAAAGTCAAAACTTTGGTTAAATCTGGAAAATTCGATAAAATGGGTCTTCTTTTAACCCCAAGATCCCTAATCTGATGCTCAGACATAAACTTTCCCCGAATACCCCGCTAATCCAGTTAACGAGTGATTACACCCCACATTAGATATTGGCTGAACGTTAGCTAAGCGTCAATAGTAGATAGGGACAAAGTGAATTTTTATTATGTTTACAGACACAACACCTTCTAAAATAGGCCCATGTGTCATTAACCCCCGGTAACATCAGCCCCCCCCCCGGAATTTTTCTAGTATGACCAGATAACCTCCAGAGTAAAACTAAACCTCCTGATGTCTTAACCAACCCCCTGGTAACATTAAACCCCCTCCCAGGGAATTTTTCCATTCATTACTAGATAAAATCCTGAGTAAATGAAACCCCCTGAGATGTCTTAACCTACGGTAACATTAACCCCCTCCCAGAGAATTTCCTGGCATAAATAGATAAACTAATCAGTAAATTAAACCCCCTGATGTCCTAAACCACGGTAACATTAACCCCCGCGGAATTTTCTGCTATGACCAGATAATCTCTTGAGTAACTTAAACCCCCTGATTTCTTAACCCCCGGTAATATTAACCCTCGGCAATTTTCTGGCATGACTAAATAATCTCCTGATGTTATTAAACCAACTGTTTAACCTAAAATACTGCCTTAAGGTCGGTTTTTATTATGCTTATACTTAAAAAAATCAAGATCATTATGGGGGCCTGGGGGCGTAGCCCCCAGCGAGCCGAAGGCGAGTCCTATATTATATACAGCCGCATATGTAACTGACTGACTGACTGACTGACTGATAGGGTATACAAATTCTAACATAGTTCTAGAAGTGATGGGAAACTTGAAATTTTGCACGCACGTCGCAACGTATCTTCAAACCTCCGGGAAAAGTCTGAAAACCGGATTTTTTTACTTTTGAACCCCTCAAAAAAATTCCCGAACGGACCCCTGTTTTGCCCCCTCAGGCTTTCCTTTGAAGCCCTATAGCGGGCGAACCGTTGGAGCTAGCTTCGATCTGACGAAAAATTCATGGTCAGGAATGAAGTGAACTACAATAAAGGTCCAGTGACTTTTTGCTCTATCTCAATTGGTTTGGCCGCAAAACGCGATTAGATTAAAATATTTGGAAATTTTCGCCTAAAAATGTACCTTTCGGGCTCAATAGCGGCTAAACGGTTGGCCGTAGCTCAAAACAAATTTTCAATGGGATTTAGTAAATGGCGTGATCTACAAAAAAGGTCAAGTAATATTTTGCGCTATCCTCAATGGTTTGGCCGCATCACGCGTTTTAAAGTTTTGATTTTTTAAGTTTTACGTGAGATTTTGTTTTCTGGGTTTATTGCGGCCAAACTCCTAATTTTAGCATAGAATAAAAATTTGATTTTATTACTAATCAATGCGATCTACAAAAAAGGTCCAGTGACATTTTCCTCTATCTCCAATGGTTCGGCTAATAAATGTAAATATTTCGTAATTTTCTTTTTAATAACTTTGTTTCTTGAGTCGATAGCGACCAAACGGTTAGTTCTAGCTTAAATGTAAAAACTTTTATGACTAAAAATTGATAGGATCTACAAAAAAGGTAATGTAAATATTTGTTGTATGTCCTTTAATAAGCCCAGAAAAACGCTATAAATAGCTAAATATTTCTTGTAGATTGGCAATTTTGGGAGTTTTTAAATTATTATGTGGACTAATATTTGTGTAATTCTTCCCGATTCAGTTTGCACTTGCTTTGCTACGTTAAAGAGTGAATACAACTGCACATTATAAACTGGCTGAGCGTTAGCTAAGCGTCAATAGTAGATAGGGACAGAGGGATTTTTTATTATGTTCACAGACACAATACCCTCTAAAATAGGCCCAAGTGTGTCATTTACCCCCGGTAATATTAACCCCCCCGAAGATTTCCTGGTATGACCTGATAACCTCCTGAGTACATTAAACCCCCTGATGCCTTAACCCCCGGTAACGTTAAACCCACCCCCCTTAGAATTTCCTGACATGACCTCATGTCCGAATTTTACCAATCACCAAATCTCTTAACCCCCCTCCGGGAGTTTCCTGGTATGACCAGATAACCTCCGGAGTAATTTAAACCCCCTTATGTCTTAACCCCTGGTAACATAAAATCCCCCCAGGGAATTTCCTGGCATGACCTCATGTCCAAATTTTAACAATCACCAAATCTCTCTTATCCCCGAATATGCAAGCGTAAATTTAACCGCTTATCCCCGAATTTGGCCAATACCCAAATGGGGGCCTGGGGGCGTAGCCCCAGCGAGCCGAAGGCGAGTCTAATATACTATACAGCCGCATGTGAAACTGACTGACTGACTGATATATGTATACAAATTCTAACCTACTTCTAGAAGTGCTAGAAACTTGAAATTTTGCACGCAGGTACCTTTTTGCCGTATAACCAACAGGAAAAGTCTGAAAACCGGGAATTTTTCATTTTAAACCCCTCAAAAAAATTCGCAAAAAAAACGCGCATTTTTTACCCTTGCAGGCATTTTTTGTAAGCCCGATAGCGGGCAAACCGTTGGAGCTAGCTCGGATCTGACGAAAAATCGTTAGTCAGGAATGAAGTGATCTACAAAAAAGGTTCAGTGACTTTTTGCTCTATCTTCCATGGTTTAAGCGGCAAAACGCTCGAATATTTGACATTCCAGAGATTTTTTCGATAAAAATAATGTTTCGAGCCCGATAGCGGCCGAACCGTTGGTCGTAGCTCAAATCTGATTGACCCATCAAATTAGCAAATTGTCCGATCTACTGAAAAGGTCCAGTGACCTTTTGCCCCTATCTCCATTGGTTTGGCCGAAAAACGTGATTATGTGCAATTTTTTTTTGTAATATTTACGTGAAAAGTTTGTTTTTGAGGTTAATAGCGGCGAAACCATTGGTCGGAGGTCAAAATAAATCAAAGGTTAGATTTAGGAAATAATGTGAGCTACAAAAAAGGTCTAGTGACATTTTACTCTATCTCCATTTGTTTGTCCGCAAAACGCTATTAAGTGAAAATATTTGGAAATTTTCGCCTACAAATTTACATTCCGGGCTTGATAACGGCTAAACGGTTGGTCGTAGCTCAAAACAAATCTTCAACGGGAATTAGGAAATGACGTGATCTACAAAAAAGGTTCAGTAACATTTTGCCATATAATATACAGCCGCATGTGTAACTCACTCACTCACTCACTGACTGATGTATAGATACTAATTCTAACATAGTTCTAGAAGTGCTGGAAACTTGAAATTTGGCATGCAGGTACCTTTCACAATATGACCCGGAGGAAAAGTCTGAAAACCGGACTTTTTTACTTCTAAACCCCTCAAAAAAATTCCCGAAAAATCGCGCATTCTTTACCCCTGCAGGCATTTCTTGTAAGCCCGCTAGCGGGCGAACCGTTAGAGCTAGCTCGGATCTGACGAAAAATTCATAATCAGGAATGAAATGAACTACAAAAAAGGTCCAGAGACTTTTTGCTCTATCTTCCATGGTTAAGCGACAAAACGCTCGAACATTTGACATTCCAGAAATTTTTTCGCTTAAAATGAAGTTTCGAGCCCGATAGCGGCCGAACGGTAGGTTATAGCTCAAATCTGATTAACCCATCAAATTAGCAAATTATGTGATCTACAGAAAAAGGTCCAGTGACTTTTTGCCCTATCTGCATTGGTTTGGCCGAAAAACGTGGTTATGTGCAATTTATTTGTAATATTTACGTGAACATTTTGTTTTTGGTGTCGATAGCGGCAAAACCATTGGTCGGAAGTCAAAATAAAACAAAGATTAGATTTAGGAAATAATATGATCTACAAAAAAGGTTCAGTGTCTTTTTACTATATCTCCATTAGTTTGACCGCAAAACGCGATTAAGTGAAAATATTTGGAAATTTTTGCCTACAAATTTACATTCCGGGCTTGATAGCGGCTAAACGGTTGGTCTTAGCTCAAAACAAATTTTCAGTGGGATTTAGTAAATGGCGTGATCTACAAAAAAGGTCATGTAACTTTTTGCCCTACCCTCAATGGTTTGGCCGCATAACGCGTTTTAAAGTATTGATTTTCTAAGTTTTACGTGAGCTTTTGTTTTCTGGGTTTTATTGCGACAAAAACTCTTAATTGTAGCACAGAATAAAAATTTTATTTTATCACTAATTAATGCGATCTACAAAAAAGGTCCAGTGACATTTTGCTCTATCTCCATTGGTTCGGCTAACAAATGTACATATTTCGTAATTTCTTTTTAATAACTTTGTTTCTAGAGTCGATAGCGGCCAAACGGTTAGTTATAGCTTAAATGTAAAAATTTTTATGACGTAACAATTGATGGGATTTACAAGAAAGGTAATGTAACTTTTTGTTGTATGACCTTTAATAAGCCAGAAAAACTATAAATAGCTAAATATTTGTCGTAGACTGGCAATATTTGGAGTTTTTAAATTATTATGTGACTAACATTTGTGTAATTCGTTCCAGATTCAGTTCGCACTTGCTTTGCTACGTTAACGAACAACTCCACATTTTAACTGGCTGAGCGTTAGCTAAGCGTCAATAGTAGATAGGGACAGAATAAATTTTTATTTTGTTCACAGACACAACACCGTCTAAAATAGGGACAGGTGTGTCATTAGCCCCCGGTAACATTAACCCCCCTCCGAGGATTTCCTGGTATGACCAGATAACCTCCTGAGTAAATTAAACCCCCTGATGTGTTAACCCCCCGGTAACATTAACCCCCCCCCAGGGAATTTCCTGGCTTGACTAGATAATCTCCTGATGATATTAAACCAACTGTTCAACTTAAAATACTGCCTTTTAAGGTCTGTTTTTATTACGTTTATAATAAACAATTCACGATAGCTGACCTGTGCAAACTTTTCTTCCGAGCTCATTCCTGGCTAAACCAAAGTTCGCAGCTAAAATCTGACGACGGAATCGCAATATAAAATTAAATTTCCGACAAGAAAGGTCCAGTCACTTTTTGTTGTATCTCTAACGGTTAAGCCGCAAAACGCCATTAAAGTCAAAACTTTGATTAAAACTGAAAAATTAAATAAAATAGGTCCAAGATAATTCCGAATTCCGCTTATCCCCGAATTTGGCCAACGCCCGAAAGGGAGCCTGGGGTGTGTCGTTAACCCCCGGTAACATTAACCCCCCCCCCCGCGCAATTTCCTGTTATGACCAAATAATCAACTGAGTAAATTAAACCCCCTGATGTAATAACCCCCGGTAGCATTAAACCCCCCCCCAGGGAATTTCCTGGCTTGACTAGATAATCTCCTGATGATATTAAACCAACTGTTCAACTTAAAATACTGCCTTTTAAGGTCTGTTTTTATTACGTTTATAATAAACAATTCACGATAGCTGACCTGTGCAAACTTTTCTTCCGAGCTCATTCCTGGCTAAACCAAAGTTCGCAGCTAAAATCTGACGACAGAATCGCAATATAAAATTAAATTTCCGACAAGAAAGGTCCAGTCACTTTTTGTTGTATCTCTAACGGTTTAACCGCAAAATGCCCTCAAAGTCAAAAGTTTTTACGAATCCGGAAAAAAATCTATGAAAAAGGTCAATTTTTAAATCCCTTGTCATTTACTTAATGTCCGGACTTAACCAGTCACCGAATTCCGCTTATCCCCGAATTTGCAAGCGTTTACTTTGGGGGCCTGGGGGCGTAGCCCCCAGCGAGCCGAAGGCGAGTCCTATATTATATACAGCCGCATGTGAAACCACTCACTCACTCACTCACTGATGGATGTATACAAATTCTAACATAGTTCTAGAAGTGCTGGAAACTTGAAATTCGGCAGGCGGGTACCTTTTGCCGTGTAACCAACAGGAAAAAGTCTGAAAAACCGGACTTTTTTACTTTTAAGCCCCTCAAAAAAATTCCCAAAAAATCGCACATTCTTTACCCCTGCAGGCCTTTTTTGTAAGCCCGATAGCGGGCGAACCGTTCGAGCTAGCTCGGATCTGACGAAAAATTCATGGTTAGGAATGAAGTGAACTACAAAAAAGGTCCAGTGACTTTTTGCTCTATCTTCCATGGTTAAGCGACAAAACGCGGGAACATTTAACATTCCAGAGATTTTTTCCCTAAAATGAATGTTTCGAGCCAGATAGCGGCCGAACGGTAGGTCGTAGCTCAAATCTGATTGACCCATCAAATTAGAAAATTACGTGATCTACAGAAAAGTTCCAGTAACTTTTGGCCCTATCTCCATTGGTTTGGTCGAAAAACGTGATTATGTGCAATTTTTTTGTAATTTTCTCGTGAAAACTTTGTTTTTGGCGTCGATAGCGGCGAAATTATTGGTCGGAGGTCAAAATAAAACGAAGGTTCGATTTAGTAAATAATATGATCTACAAAAAAGGTTCAGTTACATTTTACTATATCTCCATTATTTTTACCGCAAAACGCGATTAAATGAAAATATTTGGAAATTTTCGCCTACAAAGTTTCATTCCAGGCTTGATAGCGGCTAAACGGTTGGTCGTAGCTCAAAAGACGTTATTTAATAACTTTTAGTAAACGACGTGTTCTACAAAAAAAGTCTAGTAACGTTTTGCCTTATCCTAAGTGGTCTGGGCCGAAAAACCTGTTTAAAAGGAAATATTTTATAATTTTTAGATGAAAATTTTGTTTCTGGAGGCAGTAGCAGCCGAAACCGTTGGTCATAACTTAAATCCTAAATGTTCAATAACTAGACAGAATTTTACCAATCACCAAATCTCTTAACCCCCCTTTGGGAAGTTCACGGTACGACCAGATAACCCCCTGATGTCTTAACCCTTGGTAACGTTAACCCCCCCTGGGAATTCCTCGTATGACCTCATGTCCGAATTTTACCTATGAATAAACCAGTCTTATCCCTTAATTAGGCAAACACCCTAGTTTGTACATCCTTTAATAAGCCTGGAAAACTCTAAAAATGGTAAAATATTTTTCGTGAATTGGAAACTTTTTGAGTTTTAAATTTATGTGCGATAAATATTTGAGTAATTCATTCCAGATTCAGACTGCACTTGCTTTGCTAGGTTAACGAGTGAATACAACCCCACATTAGAAATTAGCTGACCGTTAGCTAAGCGTCAGTAGTAGATATGGACAGAGTGAAGTTTTGTTTTGTTTCACAGACACAACACCCTCTACAATAGACCCCAGTGTGTCATTTACCCCCGGTAACATTAACCCCCCCCCCCGGGAATTTACTGGTAAGACCAGATAACCTCCTGAGTAAATTAAACCCCCTGATGTCTTAAACCCCGATAACATTAAACCCCCCCCCAGGGAATTTCTCGGCATGACCTCATGTCCGAATTTTTTTTACCAATCACCAAATCCCTCTCATCCCCGATTTTGCTAGCGTACATCAGATCTAACAATCACCAAATCCTTTAACCACCCCCGGGAATTTCCTGTTATGACTAGATAACCTCCTGAGTAAATTAAACCCCCCGATGTGTTAACCACCTTGGTAACATTAACCCCCCCTAGGGAATTTCCTGGCATGACCTCATGTCCGAATTCTAACAATCACCAACTCTCTTAAACCCCCTTGGGAAGTTCCTGGTATAACCAGATAACCTCCTGATGTCTTAACCCCCAGTAACATTAACCTCCCCCCCGGGGAATTTCCTGGCATGACCTCATGTCCGAATTTTTAACAATCACCTAATCTTTTCTTATACCCGAATTTCCAAGCGTGAATTTAACCGCTCATCCCCGAATTTGCAAGCGTACATCATGGGGGCCTGGGGGCGTAGCCCCCAGCGAGCCGAAGGCGAGTCCTATATTATATACAGCCGCATGTGAAACCACTCACTCACTCACTCACTGATGGATGTATACAAATTCTAACATAGTTCTAGAAGTGCTGGAAACTTGAAATTTGGCATGCAGGTACCTTTTGTCGTGTAACCAACAGGAAAAAGTCTGAAAACCGGGAATTTTTACTTTTAAACCCCTCAAAAAAATTCCCTAAAAATCGCGCATTCTTCACACCTGCAGGCATTTTTTGTAAGCCCGATAGCGGGCGAACCGTTCGAGCTAGCTCGGATCTGATGAAAAATTCATGGTCAGGAATGAAGTGAACTACAAAAAAGGTCCAGTGACTTTTTGCTGTATCTTCCATGGTTAAGCGACAAAACGCTTGAACATTTGAAATTCCAGAGATTTTTTCGATAAAAATAATGTTTCGAGGCCGATAGCGGCCGAACCGTTGGTCGTAGCTCAAATCTGATTGACCCATCAAATTAGCAAATTGTGCGATCTACAGAAAAGGTCCAGTGACCTTTTGCCCTATCTCCATTGGTTTGGCCAAAAAACGTGATTATGTGCAATTTTTTTGTAATATTTACGTGAAAAGTTTGTTTTTGAGGTCGATAGCGGCGAAACCATTGGTCGGAGGTCAAAATAAATAAAAGGTTAGATTTATGAAATAATGTGATCTACAAAAAAGGTCTAGTGACATTTTACTCTATCTCCATTTTTTTGTCCGCAAAACGCCATTAAGTGAAAATATTTGGAAATTTTCGCCTACAAATTTACATTCCGGGCTTGATAACGGCTAAACGGTTGGTCGTAGCTCAAAAACAAATCTTAAACCTGAATTAGGAAATGACGTGATCTATAAAAAAGGTATAGTAACATTTTGCCCTATCCTCAACGGTTTTGGCCGCATAACGCGTTTTAAAGATTTGATTTTTTTAGTTTTTACGTGAGATTTTTGTATTCTGGGCTATATTTTAGATAAAATCTTAGTTTTAGGCCAGATAAAAAATATGATTTGAATACAAAATAATGCAATCTACACAAAAGGTCCAGTGACTTTTTTGCTCTATCTTCCATGGTTAAGCGACAAAACGCTCAAACATTTGAAATTCCAGAGATTTTTTCGTTAAAAATAATGTTTCGAGCCCGATAGCGGCCGAACCGTTGGTCGTAGCTCAAATCTGATTGACCCATCAAATTAGAAAATTATGTGATCTACAGAAAAGGTTCCAGTGACTTTTTGCCCTATCAGCATTGGTTTGGCCGAAAAACGTGATTATGTGCAATTTTATTTGTAATATTTACGTGAAAATTTTGTTTATGGGGTCGATAGCGGCGAAACCATTGGTCGGAGGTCAAAATAAAACAAAGATTAGATTTAGGAAATAATGTGATCTACAAAAAAGGTCAAGTAATTATTTACTCTATTTTCATTAGTTTTGACCGCAAAACGCGATTAAGTTAAAATATTTGGACATTTTCGCCTAAAAATTTACATTCCGGGCTTGATTGATAGCGTCTAAACGGTTGGTCGTAGCTCAAAACAAATTTTTGATGGGATTTAGAAAATTGCACGATCTACAAAAAAGGTCCAGTAACATATTGCCCTATCCCCAATGGTTTGGCCGGAAAACGCGTTTAAACGCATTACTTTTTTAAGTTTTCCGTTAAAATTGTGATTCTGGGCTACATTACAACCAGCAGTTTAAGTTTAGCAAAAATTTAAGAATGTGATTTCAATACAAAATAAGGCGATCTACAAAAAAGAATCAGTGACTTTTTACTCTATCTTCATTGGTTTAGCCGTAAAACGTGATCATGTTGAAGATTGTACTTAAAAACTTACCTTCCGGGCTCGATAGTTACCGAACCGTTGGGTGTAGCTTGAATATAAAAATTGTTTTGATTAGTAATTGAAGCGATCTACAAAAAAGGTTAGGTAGCTTTTTGCTCTATCTTTATTTTTTTTTGGCTAATAAATGCTAATATTATGTAATTTTGACGTGACAATTGTTTCTGGAGTGAATAGCGGTCGAACCTTCAGTCTTAGATTAAATATAAAAGTTTCTACTAATATAAAATGACAAGGTGTACAAAAAAGGTCCAGTAGCTTTTTGTCGTATATCCTTTCGCAAGCCCGAAAATCGCCTTAAATAGTAAAATATTTGTCGTGAATTGGCAAATTTTGGAGATTTTAATTTATATGCGACTAATATTTGTGTAATTCATTCCAGGTTCCGATTGCACTTGCTTTGCTAGGTTAACGAGTGAATACAACCCCAGATTTGAAATTAGCTAAGAGTTAGCTAAGCGTCAATAGTAGATGGGGACAGAGTGCGTTTTAATAAATTTAATGAAATAGTGATTCCTTATCAACACTGTGGTATGGAATGATAATTTCCTAAGTAATTGTAACCTCTGATCAACTTTTTGTTTTATAAAAAATACTGTACACATATTTTTGTAGCACAGACACACATTTCCCAGAAAAGTACCACGCGTTCTTATAACCCCCCTTCCGCAAATATTCTGGTAGATGAATTCCTGATTAAATTAGACCCCCTGAACAACCTAATAATCTGATAAAGGTAGTTTTTATTTTGTTTACACTAAACAATTCACCATAGTTGGCCAGTGCAGACTTTTATCAAAAGCGTTGTACCACCTAAACCAGACGTCGTACTTCAAATCTGACAACAGAATCGATAGATAAAATTAAATTTCCGACAAGAAAGGTCCAGTCACTTTTTGTCGTATCTCTAACGGTTAAGCCGTAAAACACTCTCAAAGTCAAAAGTTTGGGTGAATCCGGAAAATTAAACTATGATATACGCTGACTTTAGTTACCATCAAATTCTTCTTGTCTTCAAATTTCGCGAACACATGAATTACTGTTCTATGATGTCTATTGATTATTATTATACACCACATATCAATTGGCTGAGCGTTAGCGAAGCGATATGACCCGTACGATTTTCGGAATCGGATAGAGCAGGGAACATGAAACCTTATGTCCGAATTTAACCAATCACCAAATCCATCTAATCCCCAAATTTTTAAGTATCCACTTTGGGGGCCTGGGGGCGTAGCCCCCAGCGAGCCGAAGGCGAGTCTAAATACTTATACAGCCGCATGTGAAACTGACTGACTCACTCACTCACTCACTGACAGATCATACTAATTCTAACATAGTTCTAGAAGTGCTAGAAACTTGAAATTTTGCACGCAGGTACCTATTACCGTGAAACCACCGGGAAAAGTCTGAAAACAGGACATTTTTACTTTTAAACCGCTCAAAAAAATTCGAGAAAATTTGCACATTTTTCACCCTTGCAGGCATTTCTTGTGAGTCCGATAGCGGGCGAACCGTTGGAGCTAGCTCGGATTTGACGAAAAATTCATAATCAGGAATGAAGTGAACTACAAAAAAAGGTCCAATGACTTTTTTGCTCTATCTTCCATGGTTAAGCGACAAAACGCTCGAACATTTGAAATTCCAGAGATTTTTTCGATAAAAATAATGTTTCAAGCCCGATAGCGGCCGAACCGTTGGTCGTAGCTCAAATCTGATTGACCCATCAAATTAGCAAATTGCGCCATCTACAGAAAAGGTCCAGTGGACTTTTTGCCCTATCTCCATTGGTTTGGCCGAAAAAACGTGATTATGTGCAATTTCTTTGTAACTTTTACGTTAAAATTTTGTTTATGCGGTCGATAGTGGCGAAACCATTGGTCGGAGGTCAAAATAAAACAAAGGTTAGATTTAGAAAAATAATATGATCTACAAAAAAGGTTCAGTGTCTTTTTACTATATCTCCATTAGTTTGACCGCAAAACGCGATTAATTGAAAATATTTGGAAATTTTTGCCTACAAATTTACATTCCGGGCTTGATAGCGGCTAAACGGTTGGTCTTAGCTCAAAACAAATTTTCATTGGGATTTAGGAAATCACGTGATCTACAAAAAAAGTTCAGTAACATTTTGCCCTATCTTCAACGTTTTGGCCGCATTACGGGATTTAAACTTTAATTTTTTGAGGTTTACGTGAGATTTTGTTTTCTGGGCTCTATTTCAGACAAAATCTTAGTTCTAGGCCAGATTAAAAATTTGATTTCAGTACAAAATAAGGCGATCTACAAAAAAGGTCCAGTGACGTTTTACTCTATCTTCCATGGTTTAGCCGTCGTGGTTATGTTGAAAAACTTCACTTAAAGACTTACCTTCCGGGCTCGATATTGGCCGAACCGTTGGCCCTAGCTTAAATGTAAAATTTTTTGTAACTTGCTATTGATAGGATCTACAAAATGGTTCCAGTTACATTTCACTCCATCTCCATCGGTTTGGCCGACAAACGAGATTAAGTAAAAGTTTTTTTAATGTTCTCCTAAAAATATACCTTTCGGGATCGATAGCGGCTAAACTTTTAATGTTAGAATAAATTAAAAATCGGTTGTTATTACAAAGTAATTCAATCTATAAAAAAGATCCAGTGAGCTTATGCCCTATCTCCATCGGTTTGTCTGCAAAACGCGTTAGAACAAATTTTTTTTTTCGATTTCTCAACAATATTTTACTCCTAACCCGATCGCGACCGAACGGTCATCAATAGCTAAAATGTGTTTCCTTTGTCTGTTAGAAAATGAGGCGATCTACAAAAAAGGTCCTTTGCACGTTTCCCGTATCTCTAACGGTTAACCTGGAAATCAGAATAATATAAAATTAATAGATAGGGACGGATTGCTGTTTTCACCGTGCACACTTTTAGTAAAAAGTAAATAGCGGGCCGAACTAGAGGTTATATCAAAATTCTGAGGGCAGAACACCCAAAACAAATTATATTTCCTACAAGAAATGTCCAGTCACTTTTTATCATATCTTCAAAGGGTTAAGCGACAATACCTCATCAAAGTTAAAAGTTTGGTTCACGTTGTAAAACTGAGTCTATCCCTATTTACTATACTCTTGAAATGCAGGGTTCGCCTAGCTCTGTACGGTACGTAACAGAGTACCTTAGGCCGTGTGAAACAGAGGCTGGTCTATTCGTAAATTGGTAGATAGGGACGGAGAAATTTTCGAATACAAAACATTGTGAAGGCTTTGGAATTATTGGGACAGTACTTGATTAGTCTTCCAAGTTAATTGTTTCTTTTAACTATTGTAATCATTGATTTTTTCACGGTACAGAGTAAGTAATTTTTCTTCTAACTCTTGTGATCATACATTTGTCCACGTTCCAGACTATGTCGTTTTATTGCGTTGCCAAGGGCTCTTTTCATCAAGGGAACGAGCAGTTGTTTCCGACGAGCAAAAACTCTCAGTGCACTGCAATTTCTGCTTGTGCCCTTGTGTGGAAAGTGCTTGGTTTGGAATTTTCTACAACGGCCATCGATACTATTCTTATCACTGGTGATCGTATTTACAAAACATTGCGAGATGAGAAATCGTATGGGTGGAAACCGGTATTTGTCTCCTGATGAACTTCCTACCGATTTTCTCATTCATGAACAGTCCGTATCCGTTATAGAAAATTCCTTTGTGCACGACGCTCTGTATCCTCTGGCAGCGGGAGATATGGACAATTGTATTTTATCTCTGTCCAATGTTTTTGGAGGTTTTGATGGCCGAGGATTTTGAAAACATTGGGTTTCTCTTCACTGGACAAACAGTTACAGTTGCTTTTTTGGCGCTCCCAGGAACAGCTGTACTTGTTTGATCCTCATCCAGTGAATGAGGACCGAGTGTACGATTTGGCTGATGACAAAAATAACCTGGCCCGGCTGTTCCAGTGCGAAAACTATTCTGCACTAGCCACATTATTGTTATCAAATGCTGCTCTGGATGGGTCAGTGAGACAGTTTCACTGTAACTAGATTAAGATTTGGTATGCCGGCCCTTAGTTACAGTGAACCAGTCCAGACCAATTCAGAAACATTTGAAACTATACCACATCCATTTGATACACGGTCTAAACGCCACAAAGAAAATGATTTTGAATATGTCAAAGCTAAAAACATCCCTATAGTAATTTCATCCCCATTAAAAAGTGTGATTAAATGTAAAACCTTTGGACGACCGAAGAAAATACGTCGTGGACGCCCTAAAACACTCACAACAACGAGAGACGAGCAAGTGAGAGAGGCGAGCAAAAGATACGTTCAGCGGAATCCTAAAATAAGGCGTGAAACAAATCGTAAATATCTTTCACAAAACCCTGAAGTTCACAGAAAAGCAGTCCATATTTATAGCCAACAGCATCCTGAAGTCAACAGAGAATCTGTTCGCCGATATGACGCGCAGCATCCTGAAGTCAACAGAGATGCTGTCCGCCGTTATAGCCTACAGCATCCTGAGGTCAACAGAGATGCTGTCCGCCGTTATAGCCTACAGCATCCTGAGGTAAACAGAGATGCTGTACACCGTTACAGTCAACAGCATCCTGAAGTCCACAGAGAAGCTGTACACCGTTACAGTCAACAGCATCCTGAAGTCCACAGAGAAGCTGTTCATAGCTACGACAAACAAAACGCGGATGCACGTCGCAAAAGACTTCAAGGATTTCGTTGCATTAATCCTAAGTTAACTGAACTTCGTCATTTACCAATTTCACTTGCTCGACTCATCGTTGCCCACGGGCCAATGGCACATTGGAGTGGTGTTTTGTTATATAACGTTAACAGCTATAGACTGAAGAGAACTAGTCTCTGGGATGATGACGTCTTTATCTGCCCTCACTGCCAAGCACCTCTGTTCGAGGAAGAAGAGGATAGAAAGAAATGGTGTTGCGGCGAAGGGGCCTACAATGTAACAAAGTTGCCGCCTCTAAATGCACCGTTCTATTCTAACCGCCGCTTTCTCAACAGAGCGCGTGCTTACAATGACCTCTTTGCTCTCTGTGCCCTAGAAATTTCAGGCGGATACCGGCACCCAAGTGGCCTCTCCTTCTTCAAAATCGAAGGTAGGATGTACCACCAGGTGTACAGCTTGGACGCCCCCGGCCAAAGGTTCGTTACTGCGGGTGGGGACGTCCAATTCGTAAACCGGTGCCGCCTGTATATTGACGATGGTGAAGAACGCAGGAACATAGCCATGACTAGATCGCTTGATGCCGACATAACTGACGCCATTACCAATCACTTGTATTCATTAAATCCACATGTTCGTGAATTTAGGCGATTGAGTAATGAGCCCTCGATCAATGCACACCTGGAATTCCAGCTGACAAGTCGAGCTACTCATGGCAATGTTCTTGGTGACAGGCAAAGAGGTATTGAAGTGCACGCCGTGCTTAGTTGTGATGACGCAGTCACTGAGCCTCGTCGGCTCACCGTCTGGAAAGTGGGGGCTGGAAGAACCTTCTACCATCGACCTCTTTAGTCCTCTGATGGAGCCCTTCCAGTACCCACTTCTCTATCCGCAAGGCACTTTGGGTTGGCACATCGGCATGCTGGATAATAACGGGAAAAAAGCTTTCTCAGTATAACTATTCACGTTGTCTCTTGCTCTCCAATCCTCGTTTTTCTTATCTTGGCCGTCTTTCTCAAGCGTGGCAGGTCGAGATGTTTGCGAGGTTTTGAAGAGGAGAGACTTCGTTTTATAAAATTTTCACAGTCAAGGTCGTCAGCCCAAAATGCCATGCGGATAGGACAGCTGAATGAACTTCTTGACGCTGAAACGCAGTGGTCTGGCAGGAAGGCAGGTTAGCGAAGACATCGCTCGGGATGAAACAGTCCAAGGCGAGGGTGGGGCACAGCCTGGTAAAATTTACCTCCCAAGTACGTTCACTGGTGGGCCCAGGTACATGAAGATCCATTACGAGAACGCGATGGCTCTCGTCACACACGCCTGGGTTCACCAACGTACTTCCTTACATTCACGTACAGCGCGACTTGGGAGGAAAACAAGAGAGCGTGTCCTCACGGCAGTGGACGCAGTGACCCTAGCACGGCTTGCAGAGTTTTCCAGATAAAACTTCTAGAGCTTCTTCGAGATCTGCGGAGCGGAGCGATGTTCGGCTGCACGAACTATATCGTCTACGTCATCGAAATGCAAATGCGGGGCCTTCCTCACGCCCACATTGTGTTTAAGATTGACGGAGACGGTCCAGTACAAGCAGACGAAATCGACTCTGTAATCCGCGCGGACATCCCCTCGGAAGCAGAAGCCGGCGGAAGACTCAGGAAGTTGGTGTTGCAGCACATGATCCACGGTCCTTGTGGCACGGATCATCGCACCGACTTCCTGTGCTGGGACGCTGTGAAGGGTCACTGCACAAAGTTCTATCCTAAGCCTTCATGCCAGACAACTCACGTAGATGACAGAGGATTCGTTCAGTACAGGCGGGACTATAGAAATACAGGTCAGATAAAGTCACGCAACAGGTCTGTTACTGTACATGATGGATGGGTCGTTCCATATAACGCCGCATTATTGCTTAAATATGAAGCACACATTAACTTGGAGCTTGCGTCTACCCGTCGCGTCATCAAGTATCTATTCAAATACCTGATGAAGGGTGGATCACTTCAAAAAATGTCACCGTCACTCCTTTGTGGCAACAAGAGGACGAGGTAGAACACTATGTAACTAAGAGAATGGTTGGTGCAAGCGACGCATGCTGGCGTCTCTTGGACTTCCCAATCTCAAAGTCAGAGCCAACAGTTGAGTGTCTACCCGTCCATCTTGAGGGTAAACAGCACGTCTGTTTTCGTCCCAGTGATCTCACCTCCGCGATAACTAGATCAAGCTCCAAGTTAATATTGTATTTTAACAGACCTGTTGATAAAACTTTTGACAATTTAACTTACCTGACATTTTTTGAGAACTACATTATTCATGACAAAAGACCAAAAACAGAACCGATATATGAACATCAAGACGGGAAACACTTCGTCACACCTCGCCAGCGTGGAGGGAAGGTATGTAGGGTCTTTTGGGTCTCGCCTAATCGTGGAGAACTCTACTACCTTCGGATGCTCCTCTTGTCAACCCCTTGTCGCGGCTACACCGACCTCCTGTCACGCGGTGGTCCTGATTGCCGTACGTTCCAGGAGGTTTGTCGTCAGCTCGGCTTGATTGAAGACGAGGATGAGTACCGCGAAGCGCTGCGAGAGGCTTCTGGTTTCATGGTCGCATCGAGGCTTCGTTCCTTCTTCGTGCTCCTTTGTAATATGGGTGCTCCTGCAGCAATTCTGTGGGATTCCTTCCGTGACACACCCTTTGCGAGGACCACTTGGAAAGGAGCCCACTTGACCCCGAAAGAGCGTATACACTTTCCTTGATCGATATCGATCGCAGTCTACGTCGGCAGGGATTGTCTTTATTGGATTGTGGTCTCCCCGACGTGCAGGATGACACGACGGAAGTGGGAAGGGAGCTGTTGGACTATGGCGAGAACCAACAGCGGGCCATTGTCGAGGAATGGGAACAAAAGCTCTCAGAAGACCAGAGACGCGTTCTGCAAACACGTGCGTTCCCTTCTCGACAACCCCGGTGACCGACGATCCTCAAGAGTAATCTTCCTAGATGGTCCCGGGGGATATGGCAAAACGTCACTTCTTCGTGTCATACTGGCACACGTGCGTAGTTGTCGTCAGATTGCACTGGCCGTCGCCAGCTCGGGCATCGCTGCAGGAAACATGCCTGGTGGTTCCACGGCTCACAGCATGTTCCGGCTTCCGCTCGATCTGGGCGACGGGTCTGGCGTTTGGAACATAACCAACGGGTCCCAGCGCGCAGAACTGATAAGAGCTGCTCAGCTCATCGTCTTCGACGAGGCCCCGATGGCCCATCGCTACATCTTTGAGATCCTCGACCGCTCGCTTCGAGATCTCATGAACTGCGATGAGCCATTCGGTGGCAAGATCTTTCTGTGCTCTGGAGATTTCCGGCAGATCGCACCCGTTGTTGTAAAGGCACGAACGGCAGATGCCGTCGCGTGCGTTTCACTTCGGGCCTCGCGTCTGTGGCGACTGTTCCGCGTCTTCTCTCTGACCACACCACACAGGACGAGCAGTTCCGTTGTCTACTCTGACTTCCTTCTCGCAGTAGGCAACGGCACTGTTCCGTCCACAACTTTCGGGGAGGGTAGAGAGAGTGACACACTTATTCCCTTGGCCGAGGTGAGGTATGTCACTGCATTACAAGTCCTCATCTCAACCGTCTTTCCTGCCGACGTACTCCGCGATCCCGATCAGTGTGCTCGTCGTGCGATCCTCTCGACTCTGAACGTGAACGTTAGAGAGATCAACGACATAATCTTGAACTCTGTAGACGGTCGCCTTCATGAGCTTCGAAGCGCCGACACTGTGGACCATGAAAACGATGACAATCTTGCTGTTGAAGTCCCTCTACTGAACCAGGCTACAGGCAAGGGTGTTCCTGATCACGTGCTGCGACTTAAGATTGGCTCAGTATGCCTCATCATGAGGAATCTAAATATCGCTGACGGCCTTGTAAACGGCACTAAGGTCATTGTGACGGCTATAACCAATCGGTTGATTACCGTCAGACGCCCTCACGACGCGCAAACCTATCGGTATTCCTAGAATAATCTTTAGGTTCGCGATCGTTGAAGGTTCGCCATTACTTGTCCGTCGACGTCAGTTTCCTCTGATGCTAGCATACGCGATGACCGGCCACAAGAGCCAAGGTCAGACAATAGATCAGGTCGGAGTCGATCTTCGCACTGATTGTTTCACTCATGGCCAGCTATACGTCCTGCTCAGTAGAGTTCGATGTCCGGAAGACATAGTTGTCCTCGTCCGCCCCGAAAGGGTACACAATGAAGTCGCCTACGCGAAGAACATCGTGTACGGTGAACTTCTTCAGTGAACCGGATTGAGATTGGCAGTAGGCTAGGGGGCCTGCCCAAACAAAACTCCCCGTCGAGATTGACACTGGCAGTAGGCTAGGGGGCCTGCCCAAACAAAACTCCCCGTCGTGATTGACACTGGCAGTAGGCTAGGGGGCCTGCCCAAACAAAACTCCCTGTCGTGATTGACACTGGCAGTAGGCTAGGGGACCTGCCCAAACAAAACTCCCCGTCGTGATTGACTAGGCAGTAGGCTAGGGGACCTGCCAAAACAAAACTCCCCGTAGTGACTGATTAGGCAGTAGGCAATGGGACCTGCCATAAACAAAACTCCCCATTCTGATTGATGCGGCAGTAGGCTAGAGGGCCTGCCAAAACAAAACTCCTCGTCGATGTAAATAGTTTTCTGTACATATGTAAATATATGGTCTCTACGTTTGCCGGCCTCCCCGTGGCGAGACTGGATACGTCATGCTTGCATTTAAAGCATTGACAAACTAACGGGCAAACAACAATTTCAACAATACATTATTACCAAATAATTTGACACAAGTACATACACAACTAAATATGCAAATATGCAAACGACATGAAAGATCAACATTAAGCAACGATTGATGTAATTCTGTTAGTAATATATGGTCTCCATGTTTGCCGGCTTCCCAGTGGCGAGACAGGATACGTCGTGTTTGCATTTAAAGCTTTCACAAACTAACGGGCAAACAAAAGTTTCAACACCAATAAGTTATTACCAAATCATTTGAAACAAGTATACACAGAATTCAATATGCAAATTTGTAAACGATATGAAAGAACATCATTGACCAACGATAACTGTTATTCCGTTAATAATATATGGTCTCCGTGTTTGAGGGCCTCGCCGTGGCGAGACTGGATACGTCATGATTGCATTTAAAGCATTGACAAACTAACGGGGAAACAAGTTTTATCAACTATTAGTTACTAGTAACTAATTTGACACAAATATACGTACCGCTAAATCTTCCAACTTGCACACGTGATGTGTAAACAATATTCAATAAGTTATTACCAAATCATTGGACACAAGTATATAAACAACTAAATATGCACACTATATGAGCGACCATCATTAACCAACGATTTCTGTAATTTTGTTAATAATATATGGTCTCAGTGTTTGCCGGCCTCCCCGTGCCGAGACTGGATACGTCGTGCTTACATGACATACTAACGGGCAAACAACAGTTTTATTAACTAAAAGTTACTTGCAACTAATTTGACAGAAATATATGTACCGATAAATCTCCCAACTTACACACGTGATGTGTAAACAATATTCAATAAGTTATTACCAAATCATTTGACACAAGTATATAAACAACTAAATATGCACACTATATGAGAGAACATCATTAACCAACGATTGGTGTAATTTTTTTAATAATATATGGTCTCAGTGTTTCCCGGCCTCCCCGTGCCGAGACTGGATACGTCGTGCTTACATGACATACTAACGGGCAAACAACAGTTTTATTAACTAAAAGTTACTTGCAACTAATTTGACAGATATATATGTACCGATAAATCTCCCAACTTACACACGTGATACGTCAACAATATTAGTAACGGTTTGACTGCTATCGGACCCGAAATTTCAATTTTCGCGTAAAAATTAAAAGAATTTCGCACGTAATCGCGTTTCATGGCCTACCCAAGGGAGATACAGCAATATATTACTTGAACTTTATTGTAGACCACATTATACACTAAATATTGTTTGATAATGTGTTTCCCACGAGAAAGGACACAGTGTGGGACACGTAAATTGAAAACCTCAAGTCCGAATTTAACCAAAAACCGAATCTCTCCTGTCCCCGAAATCCGCTTATCCCCGAATTTGCAAGCGTACATCATGGGGGCCTGGGGGCGTAGCCCCCAGCGAGCCGAAGGCGAGTCTAATATACTATACAGCCGCATGTGAAACTGACTGACTGACTGATATATGTATACAAATTCTAACCTACTTCTAGATGTGCTAGAAACTTGAAATTTTGTACACAGGTACCTTTTGCCGTATAACCAACAGGAAAAGTCTGAAAACCGGGAATTTTTACTTTTAAACCCCTCTAAAAATTTCCCGAAAAATCACGCATTCTTTACCCTTGCAGGCCTTTTTTGTAAGCCCGATAGCGGGCGAACCGTTGGAGCTAGCTTCGATCTGACGAAAAATCGTTAGTCAGGAATGAAGTGAACTACCAAAAAGGTCTAGTGACTTTTTGTCCTATCTCGTGTGGTTAAGCCACAAAACGCGGGAATGTTTGACATTCCAGAGATTTTTTCGCTTAAAATAAAGTTTCTAGCCTGATAGCGGCCGAACGGTAGGTCGTAGCTCAAATCTGATTGACCCATCAAATTAGCAAATTACGTGAACTACAGAAAAGGTCCAGTGACTTTTTTCCCTATCTCCATTGGTTTGGCCGAAAAACGTGATTATGTGTAATTTTTCTGTAACTTTTACGTGAAAATTTTGTTTACGGGGTCGGTAGCGGCGAAACCATTGGTCGGAGGTCAAAATAAAACAAAGATTACAGTTATGAAATAATGTGATCTAAAAAAAAGGTTAAGTGACCTTTTACTCTATTTCCATTAGTTTGACCGCAAAACGCGATTAAGTGAAAATATTTGGATATTTGCACCTAAAATTTACATTCCGGGCTAGATAGCGGCTAAACGGTTGGTCGTAGCTCAAAACAAATTTTCAACGTCATTTAGGAAATCACGTGATCTACAAAAAAGTTTCAGTGATTTTTTGCTCTATCTCCATTGGTTCGGCCAATAAATGTAAATATTTTCGTAATTTGTATTTAAGAACTTTGTTTTTAGAGTCGATAGCGGCCAAACAGTTAATGCTAGCTTAAATGTAAAAGTGTTTATGACTAAAAATTGATGGGATCTACAAATAGGTCATGTAAACTTTTGTTGTATGTCCTTTAAAAAGCCCGAAAAACGGTATATAACAAATATTTGTCGTAAATTAGCAATTTTTGGAGTTTTTAGTTTATATGTGACTAATATTTGTGTAATTCGTTCCAGATTCAGATTGCACTTCCTTTGCTAGGTTAACGAGTGAATACAACCCCACATTAGAAATTGGCTGAGCGTTAGCTAAGCGTCAATAGTAGAAGGGGACAGAGTGAATTTTTATTACGTTCACAGACACAGCACCCTCAAAAAGAGGCCTACGTGTGTCTTTAACCCCCGGTAAAATTACCTCCCCCCGGAATTTTCTGGTAAGACCAGTAAATTTCCAGAGTAAATTAAACCCCCTGATGTCCTGACCCTCGGTAACACTAACCCCCCGGAATTCTCTGCTATGACCAAATAATCTCTTGATAAATTAACCCCCTGATGTCTTAACCCCCGGTAACATTAACCCCCTCGGGAATTTCCTGGCATAACTTAATAAACTCATGAGCAATTAAATCCCCTACAAAACTTAAAAAAACAGACTTATTGCCTTACATTCCGGGCTTGATAGCGGCTAAACGGTTGTTCGTAGCTTAAAACAAGTTTTCAATGGGATTTATGAAATCACGTGATCTAAAAAAAAAGTTCAGTAAAATACTTATACAGCCGCATGTGAAACTGACTGACTCACTGATATATAGATACAAATTCTAACATACATCTAGAAGTGCTGGAAACTTGAAATTTGGCATGCAGGTACCTTTTGCAATATAACCCGGAGGAAAAGTCTGAAAACCGGACGTTTTTACTTTTAAACCCCTCAAAAAAATTCGAGAAAATTCATGCATTCTTCACCCTTGCAGGCATTTTTTGTAAGCCCGATAGCGGGCGAACCGTTGGAGCTAGCTCGGATCTGACGAAAAATCGTTAGTCAGGAATGAAGTGATCTACAAAAAAGATCCAGTGACATTTTGCTCTATCGTCCATGGTTAAGCGGCAAAATGCACGAATATTTGACATTCCAGAGATTTTTTCGCAAAAAATAATGTTTCTAGCCCGATAGCGGCCGAACCGTTGGTCGTAGCTCAAATCTGATTGACCCATCAAATTAGCAAATTTTGCGATCTACAGAATAGGTCCAGTAACTTTTTGCCCTATCTCCATTAGTTTGGTCGAAAAACGTGATTATGTGCAATTTTTTTGTAATTTTCACGTGAAAACTTTGTTTTTGGGGTTGATAGCGGCGAAACAATTGGTCGGAGGTCAAAATAAAACAAAGGTTAGATTTAGGAAATAATATGATCTACAAAAAAGGTCGAATGACTTTTTACTATATCTCCATTATTTTGACCGCAAAACGCGATTAAGTAAAAATATTTGGAAATTTTCGCCTACAAATTTACATTCCGGGCTTGATAGCGGCTAAACGGTTGGTCGTAGCTCAAATCAGATTTTCATGTGGATTTATAAAATCACGTGATCTACAAAAAACGTTCAGTAACATTTTGCCCTATCCTCAACGGTTTGGCCGCGTAACGCGTTTTAAAGTTTTGATTTTTTGAGTTTTACGTGAGATTTTGTTTTATGGGCTCTATTTCAGACAAAACCTTAGTTCTAGCCCAGAGTAAAAATTTTATTTTAATAAAAAATAATGCGATCTACACAAATGGTCCAGTGACCTTTTACTCTATCTTCCATGATTTAGCCGTAAAACGTAATTATATTGTAAATTTCACTTAAAAACTCGAGCTTTTCGTGCTCGATAGTGGCCGAACTGTTGGTCCTAGCTTAAATTTAAAACTTTTTGTAAGTAGCTATTCATAGGATCTACAAAAAAGGTTCAGTAGCTTTCTGTCGTTTATCTTTCCGTAAGCCTGATAAATGCTATAAATGGCTAATTCTGTGTCGTCAATTTTAGGTGTTTTAAATTTTGCAACTATAATTAGTGCGATTCATGCTGGTTCCAGATTGGACTTGTATTACTCCGTTAACGAGTGACTATAACCCCCCCCTCCACATCGGGAGTTGGCTGAGCGTTAGTGAAGCTTCAATAGTAGATAGGGACAGAGTGCTTTTTAAAATGAAATAGTGATTCCTTATCAACACTCTGGTATGGAATGAAAATTTCCGAAGTAATATAAACCCCCTCATCAACGTTTTATTTTGATAAAAATTACTGTACACATATTCTCGTAGCACAGACACACATTTTCCAGAAAAGTACCACGCGTTATAATAACTCCCGATAACATTAACCCCCCTCCCGGGAATTTCCTGTTTGATGCACTCCTGATTAAAACAAACCCCCTGATCAACTTAATAATCTAATAAAGGCAGTTTTTAATTTATTTACACTAAATCTGTTACACAACAGCTGACCGGTGCAGACTTTTATCCCAAGCGTTGTACCGACTAAACCATAGGTCGTAAATCAAATCTGAGGTCACAACCGACGAGAAAGGTCCAGTCACTTTTTGTCGTATCTCTAACGGTTAACCCGTGAAATGCCATTAAAGTCAAAACTTTGATTAAAACTGAAAAAATTCAATAAAATAGGTCCAATTTAATTCCGAATTCCGCTTATCCCCGAATTTGGCCAACACCCGAAAGGGAGCCTGGGGTGTGTCGTTAACCCCCGGTAACATTAACCCTCCCCCCGCAATTTCCTGGTATTAAAAGATAACCAACTGAGTAAATTAAACCCCCTGATGTATTAACCCCCGGTAGCATTAACCAATCCCCAGGGAATTTCCTGGCATGACCTCATGTCCGAATTTTAATAATCACCAAATCTCTTTACACACCCTTGGAAAGTTCCTGGTATGACCAGATAACCCCCTGATGTCTTAACCTCTGGTAACATTAAAAACCCCCCAGGGAATTACCTGCCATGACCTCATGTCCAAATTTTAACAATCACCAAATCCCTCTTATCCCCGAATATGCAAGCGTAAATTTAACCGCTTATCCTCGAATGTGGCCAATACCCAAATGGGGGCCTGGGGGCGTAGCCCCCAGCGAGCCGAAGGCGAGTACTTATTATACGATCTGATCTGAAGGTTTTTTCTACACCGAGTAAAAATTACTGTCATGCTAAAGTAAGAATTCTCTTTTGTTTCCTTACATTATTTACTTTTACTATCAGCTAGTCCTAATAAACGTAATTATTTCCCAAGGTCATCGGTGTGGAAAATTTATAATAATATTCTGACAAAAAGTGTAGGTGAACGAACTATTATTAAAATTAACCTTAGTAAATTTAAATTAAAATTACAAAAACATCCATGAAAGTGATGGGTTTATAACTAAGTTTCAATATACGCTTATACGGTTTAGTTCTAATGGTTCAATAATTTGTATATATTTTTCTGATAAACAACGAAATGTTCAGTATTGCGTGATGTCAGAGCAGTGTGATAAGTACTTACTTTACAACAGTGTGTTGCTTTACGGTCAGTATATTATGATGTACTATACAATTTAATAACGTGCTTCTGAGTGGTAATGGGTAAAGTTGAATTGTCCCATCTTTGCAAGTAAGAAGATTATTCTAAACTTCTCATAATACTCATAATATTCTTACCTACCGCCAAGTTTACGTAACGCTGAACTAAGAGTCGTTTTATAGAAGTAATTCTTTTAGCTGTAGCCGAGTGCATTCCAAAAATGGCATTTTAAAGTGAAGTAGACTTTAAGAGTTTTAGTTTGCCAAAGTTATTACTGTTATAGGCTGAGCTTTAGCGATTTCATTTCTAGCTGTCTCTCTCTGTCTATTTGTCTGTCAGACCGTACAATATCTTGAGAATTAACTTACCTATAGAATTGATACTTTGCATGAAACTTCATTTACGTATAGGAAACATCGAGTAAAATGAAGATACATGTAACTCTGTAGGAAATGGCTAATCGTGAGCGAAACGTTTACATTGGTGTGACATGTAACCGCGACAGTGATAAGAAAATCGAAGAGTAATTAAGTAATAATTGAGTACAAACACACGAAAGTCTGCAAATCCATAAGAATATCTATAAACATTTCATCTGTAGAGTGTAGTACAGAATATATGCGTCGTGTGGTGTGAGGTTTTCTTAGATTCTGATGTTTTAAAATATATAAATAATATTAAATAGAACATTATATTAACAAACGAATTAACCGTATCGTACTTATGCAGGTTTAACTAAAAAATACAACGTAAATGAAAAATACATTAGTACATAACTGTTCATAGTATACTTTATGCATGAAAATAACCTTTTAAAACTATTCTTTGAACTAATATAATTTAAGACTCATTTCTTTAATTTAATTGTATAATATAAATTAATTAATTTCAAATTTTATGAAAAGAACGAGAAAACAAATATTTATGAGGTACATTTTATTCTGAAAGTTCAATAACGACGATAAATGCCATAAGAAAGATCTCTGTGATAAGCAAATAATGCTTCCTATTATATGGAAGTAATATTTAAATAATTTTAGGAATATTTTATGAAACATGAAAGAAGAGGCCTGCAGCCGTGGTCGTTGTAGCTGTGATTGCGCATATATATTATGTAGCAAGTAAATTTCATTATTTAATACATTGTTTTTATTATTTTGTTAAAACAGCTTAAACATAAGTAAATCAAGATTGATATTATTCAACGTAGATGTAATCTGTTTAGTGTTATCACCTTGAGTATAAATTTTTCATAATTGCATTTGCATCTTAATTAACTGTAATTAAAAATACTCGACTTTTCTACTACCTCGAAATTGTGTCACACATACTAATAAACTTTCTACGTTACTTGTCTAGCACTGGTTTCCAAACGACAAAAAATCACGTAAATAATTCTTATACTACCTATAGACAACAAAGTAAAGAGAAGGAAAATTTGCCACTTTAACCACGCTCCAATCAAGCTAGAAAATACTTATATGACCTGAAAATATTTACCATCTCGCATTTGTTACTTCTTTAGTGCCATTCAATTTCTGATTTCAATAGAACTAGAGTAGCTGCAAATCAATTTCTTCCTCAGGAAAGGTTACTCCATCGATGTCATAAGGAACCAGGTTGCGTGCTTAGATTATGCAGTTAGACTCTAAGATCATAGACTACGAAGGTATTCAGCGTCTCTTACATCCAGTCTGCAGATGCGCTTCATTTTTAATACAAGAAACTTAAGATCTAAAAATTTAAATTCTTTCTAAGATGCAAATTTATTTAGTTATCTCTGTGTGCCTTAATTAGCAACCTGTGGACTTAGAACCCATGTATTCTTGCTGCCATGTTGATGCAGCATGTGACCATATTCATGTTCTGATATAGCACCCACTTTGAATAAGGAGGTTCATATTTAGCTCCTTGATCGTGCCTGTTATGTAAATAAGCTATCCCCTGAATCATGAGAGAGCTAAATCAGCACATACAGTTCTTGGCCACACGAATAATAGACATTCCCCCCCCCCGGCCATAAATTAATATGCCAGTAAATATATAAGCCCATTATAATGTAGGAGGGGTTATGTTATTGCAAAAAATTGTTATATTTACAAATAATTAAATGCCCATTATAAAATATTATATGAATGGAATATGATTGCAATACAACTTATGTACTAACTCCAAGATACAAATACTAGTATACTACTAATACTAGTGTAAACCGCTGCAGGTAAAAAGTTTCTTAATTTATATATTACTCTTCTATAAGAAATTGTGTTTTAATTAAGTGCTGAGTTCCTAAATGAGTTATCTATACACATTTTACAATAACAATAAATTTTATAGGATACCTATGCAGATAAATTACAAAAATATCTAGTAGCCTACATGGTAACTTTTATGATATATTCTAAGGAAATTTGAAATTAATACTGGTATACATCCCTTATTTCCATGTACTACAATTGCTGTTTCTCACTCTCACAGAAAACTCGCCTGAATTGAAATTGTAACAGAGAACAAAATGCTTTTCCCCGATAACACCACCGGACTAGAACACTTATTTTGTTATATGATATTACACACTGATCCCTTGATTACGTATTGTAATAATCCCATATAATGAAAAGCAGAGATTACAGTGTAACTGATCCGTAGGACAAGTATTAATAATTTACTAATGAACAGCTCTCACTGCCTCTAATTACGTTGATTATGTAACGTAATAAATTGTCACACAAACAATAACAGCAAACAGAGTAGAGTGTTGAAAATTACCACATAGTTATTTTCACACGTAGAAAATTATGAATTTCAAATTGACCAAATTTAATTACTTGTTATTTATGACTTTAAAGTAAAATAATATAAAATGAATAATAATAGTTCTTACCCAATTTTATAGTTTCACGAAATCTAAATTTTTGTCTTTGATAATATTCCGTAAAATCTAATACTTATTTGATGGGTGAGTGTTAGCAAAGCCTATCACTCGAGGGAATAGTTAAACTTTATCTCTGAGTAACTGTTTGTCTGATCGCACGGTTCTTGAGAACGAACTGACCTACATGTTGTACGACAACAAAAAAGTCTCCGAATAAATAAACTTGTAAAAATACTGTATGACAACTAACATAGGGAAACATGTAGGTATACATTTCAAATGTTAGACGAAAACTACCTATCTTGTAGCATATTCGTATTGAAATATGGAAACACATTGTGCAGAAGTGTTATATTTGTTTTCCATAATGAAATGAAGAAACTGTGGATTCGTTAACAAAATAACACGTTCGTAGATGCTGAGCGATTTTTTATCAGACATGCTTTACCGTAACAATAACTTAAAACATGTTTTAAATATGCTGTACTTTCGTAATGATATAATACTTTTGGAATTGGTAACATTGTGTCAAAAATTAAAAACTTTGAACAAGTAGTATTATAATGAGACATATTAGTATTAAGTTACCATTTAAAGTGTAAGCATATCCTTGATCCACAATAACGTTTTTTTCCTGAATTAATGTTACCAGTACTTATTATTTAGTCTAAATTACAGGTAATTGTGAAAGATGAAGAGATTTCAACAATTATAACTTTGGTAGATATATTCCTTTTATTCCCATTGTTTATTATTTAACGGTCAGATTCATTGTAACACAAGAATATAATCCTTCCCGGCCTTTACGAGATCAAATTTATTATTGGCAAGGCGATTAACATGTTCTTTATCAGACTTGTGTCTGTTATTTCCAAATAAGCGGTTATCGCGAGGGCTTAATTAATTCTCTCATTATTGCAATTTTCTCAACCCTGGGAGATTAGAGATGACTCCTAAATTTCCTCTGTAGGTTGACGTCAAGATCATTAAACAATAAATTGTTAAGTTTACACGTTATTTACAAATACGTGTGGTCCTTACGTATTATATAATAGTGTTGTATAACCTTTCTATCATATTGTTTAAAAAACATAATAATAGTAAAAATGATGACTTTATAAAAATGTATGAAACATTTAATAAATGATGATAAAAAAAGTATATAAAATATTTTTAAAAATGACGATTTTATAAAAAAAGTTTAAAATATTTTAAAAATTATGATTTTATAACTATTTCTACTATATTTTATAAATAATTAAACTTTTTTCTCATAGTTATATTTGGGATTTAATCATTAGTTACTGGATTGTATTCATTAAATATGAGATCTTACAGAAAATTGATTTCTTTTTGTCCATCTTTTTGTTTGCTTGCAAGATATTGTGACAATTAACTGCACATACAACTTGGAGTTTGCATGTGGGTAACACTGTATTCCATAACTGTGCATGTCACTCAATGGGATTTGACTGAGTATTAGAGAACATTTATACATTGGTCTAATAGAAAAAATGATGGCAACTAATAGCTGGGTAAATAAATGTTAAAAAACCACAACACATAAATCATCTTTTGATGAGTTATTTAAACATTGCCATGAAGCCCAACAAAATTAACAAACATATACATGTTTCATGTGCAAAGGTATATTGGAAAACTTATCACCTGCAGATTTAAATTTTGTTTGAGAAACCTTCATTTATACATAGGCGAGAATGAGTTATATGATAACGCATGCCCGATCATGGAATTTGGCCCCTAGCTATTGAATCCTGTTACGGAGTAGCCTGACACAATTTCTCTGTTTTTGTGCCTGTTTATAAACCGGTTATGTGGACACTTGTTGTGGCTTGTTATACACCTCGTAATATACCATAAGTTGTGTTGGTTCATTTGAACCTGTTTCATAACTTGAAGAAAAATTAGATACATATAATAAATATTTGGATATTAAAATATTAAGGTAAGAAGAATAGTTGTTTATAGTAAGAAAATATATGCGGACATATATACAGAAATTACATTCTATATATTTCTCGAGTGATGGGTTTTTCTAACTCTCAACTAATGAATTTAAAATGCAATATCAAAAACTCCTGAAAATTATAAAGGAAACATTGTTATTTTTGTCCCAATGATAAGCACATATAATTATTTTAAGCTCAGCAACAGAGTGTGTGGTTTAGTTTGCCGCCTGTAAACTCAATCTAGTGGAAGTTCCGGTTCAGTAGTTGGAAAGATAGGCTTACTTGGAAACTTGACCAGCCAGATTCCGTAACGAGTATTTTAGTCAGAAAAAGTCAAATTCGTATTGTTTGATTTGGTGACGAAATTATTTTTAAGCTAACTTAAATTATCTATTAAAGCTTGAATGTATAATTTTTATGTTTAAGCCATCGTAGGTTATATTGTAAACACAATAATATGCATTCAAAATATATGATATAGGTTTCCTGGAATAATAAAATTCCAGATGTCAAAAAAGAAAGAAACGTTGTATATCGTAACACTATTATGGGAACGTTGATCTATTTTCCTGAAGGACTTTTGGATAAAGCGGTTTCTAGTTACTAATTAAACTGGTTTTCTTTGCATTAAAGTCCATGCCTTGAAGGCAAATATTTTTAACATCATGACATATGTTCTTACAATTAACGTCTTTTCATGTTTATTTTCTGTTGAATAACAGGTATATCTCTTTCTAATGACATTGAAATGACCATTGAAAGATCGTTATTGCTAAAATTAACCAAACCAATATGAATTATATGCACTAAATATGAATTGGTATAATAAATGTTAATAAAATCGTGGGGATAAATATATCTTGATCTAACGATATTCTTGATCGTAAAAGTATAATGTTGTATATATAATGTTATGTTCCATCAATGTATTAGATATTATACAAATTCAGCATGTAAAAACAGTCGTAAATTAAAGTTAATATAAGAAAATGAAATATAAAGATATTGTAGAAAAAAAGTCACACAATTTTACTGAACCTACTGTAAACGTACAAAATTGTAAGGGGAGCAGAGTAAGAATTGCAAAGTATATTTGCACAGTAACGAGATTATTATAACATTGCGGCCACACTCTACATTTGCTTTCTCAGTATTCTCCTTTCCTTACAAGCTTCTCATATTCTCATAGTTTAAGTTGTATTACTAGTTAATTTAGTTTCTTGATTTTACTGTTCTACACTGACTCCCCTTATTACTCTTCTCTCATTTATTCGCTACTATTTGAGTTGAATCACATCTCATTAACTCATTCATTATCTTTGGTTAATATGCTAAGATAAAAACTAAAGTATATGTTTTAAATCAAAACAATTATATCTATAATGAAGTAATATATTATGTTACTGTAGGAAAAATAACTTAAAATGATAAAATATTATATTTTTATTGTATGAGTTCAAAGATGGTGGATGTTAATTCATGAAATTTAGCTGAGCTCTAGCTAAATAATTAACTCAGAGTAACAGCACAAATAATATTGAGTTACGAAATTAAAATTTTGTACATTTACCTTAGATTTGAAAAGGATTCTGTGCAAAATTCCTCTTCTGTCTGTAAATTTCAGCATTTTCTGCTGGACATCTCAAAAATATCGAGCAAAACCAGTTACGTGACAGTAGCGTAGCTTACTTCAACCTTGCCCAATAAACATTGATCCTAAATTTTGATGCTATTCTACTCCATTCCATTCGTTTCGTAACCTCGCGTTAACTGAAATTCTATACAAATAAATCAGAAAATTACGTGCCCTGCCCAACTTTACGATGTGTAAATATCTAAAATGCCCGTGTAAGTAAAATACTGTAAAATATTCTACATGCTTTAATTTCGAATTCTTATGCAAATCGCTTGAAAAATTCCATAATGCTCACATTTTGATTTACTTAAATCAAGTTTTAACTCACACATAATGTTTCTCCTCAGCGTCTTTCATCTTTAACTGTTACTTTAAAAGCTCAATAATGAAATAACACATAAAAGAACTGGTAGAAAAATTGTTTGTCAATTTCCAATATACATATTGCAAACTTAGTCAAGAACTTAAACAATACAAACTAGGAGAAGCCGTAATACAATGGGCGTACTTCAGAACTGTCAACAAGAGGAGAAATCCTCCAGAGGCTAATTTCATTGTCACTTTATGATTAACTAGTTTCGAACTAAACTAGAAATTCCCTTTGTGACTCTCTTGTCTTTGTGTTTTTGTGATGTCAGCATCTCTTAACTTAGTATTGTTGTTTGTTCAGATTTGAATATACAAAGTTGTCAAAATACGAAGGGCTTTAAGCTTAATAATTTCCCAATTCTAAAGAAGATATATAGAAGGCAAGTATCGAATACAAATAGTCACCACATTGTTTGAAAATCCTCCTATCTCCTAAAAGTAAATATTTTCTATTTTGATATTATTAAATTGTGATGAAAATTATAGGAATATTATTAAAACGCGTGATAAATAGTAGTGAAACTTAAATTACAAGTTAAGAAAACCTATTTTTGATTTGCCATTAGGAATTTTTTAAACTGTTATTTGAAAGATTTTGAAATAATTTATTTATATGTGTTTGAAAATTGTTTTCCCTTGATCAATACACCATATTTTTTAATTTACAAAAATGTACGAATTGTTGTAGTCAAGTAAACTCAAACAATAATACAAATCTAATCGTCTCACTAACGTTAATAACCAAGACCAACAATCCTCTACGTTCCGTCTTAATAATGTTAGTGCTAGGTCTGGCCATTAATGCACGTTAGGAATAGTCTTTTAGGCAGTATTCTGCAACATAGTCAGATTTTAGTCGCTGCAATAAGCAAAGTGAATGGGACATGAACTCAACATTTGCGACGAATCAACCAATCCTAACATAGCTACGTTATTTTCCATCTATTAGCTTTTAGACGTAACACTGTGAATCAGGGTTGGATGGAGGAATTTGTTGCGATTTTTTCCACTAATATCAATCTTGTATTACATTGAGATCATGTATAATGTTTTAAACTTATAATTTTTGCTACTTAAAAAGCTTTGGGCCTAGTGCTAGCCTATGGAGGGGGAAGATCGAGACACTTATCTACACTAAATGACAAAAATCTTATATTTTGTTGTGTGGTAATTTTATTACCACCTAATACGACTGGAATAATATTCTAATAGCTCGTACATCTTGATTAAGGTTTTAAATTTAATACTTATACTGAAAGGGAGCTTTACGTAAGACGTCCTTTTTATTTTTGATGATAATATATTTTCCGTTTTACAATATTTAAATCAATGTATAACTTGAACGAGGTTTGCAGTTAAATATTTTAAGGTTTAAAAATTTATATTTGAGGGCAGGAACAATTTTTAATATAACCGAGAAATGCATTGTTGAAACCTACAGGTTTGGTCGTTAAAAAAGACAACATGGCATATCCATAATTTTATTCACGGTGTGTATGGATATAAAATTTCTTCATATCCTTATACCTAATAATTTATTTAACAGCTAAAGTTTCTAAAGCAGAACCATGTCAGCACTGTACGCGTTAAACACTGTGTTACATTGCAGCCTTTTTTATTTAACAAGATTTTTACAGTCTATCAAGAAATAGGCTTTATTAAAGCTCAGAAAATAACGACAAAAATTTTCCTTACACATATTCTTGAATGTTGCTATTCACGTTTCAAAGTAAAATAGGAAATAGGTAAGCCACAAATATATTATGAAGGTAACAGGATTTTTTCCAAACATTTTCCATCGTTCAGTGAAACAAAAAATCAGTAACACTACGTTTCGACATATTCAATTTTATCTCTTCTTTAGGTAAATAACTAAAAAAAACACATAATTAACAACTAGACTAAAATAAACAAGTCACACCAGAGCGTCGTGACATGCCTAAGTCAGGAATCACAACCACTATGGTGTGTGTCAATTTCACTAACTCGAAAACACATATTTAATAAAAAACTAAACACAACACTGATAATTAATTAAAACTGAACTACATATTACAGGTCGCAATACGTCTTAATTCGTCGACTAACCATCTACGACTGATCGTATTGATCTATGATATTTATATCGCTATCGTATTAAAAATCGTAATGGAAGCTACAAGTAACAATGGAAGTATTACTGTATTACTGATCAAACCATATCATCCCTTTCAATTGAACAAAAGTATTTGGTAACAAAGCAGTTGTTAGAAAACCAGAACAAAATTTTATCAGCACAACACGCGACACAGATGTGGAGTTCCCAGACTTCTCAATGCCTGGCTTGTTTATTCTCTCAGAACTTTGAGTTTGAAAGCCACTAACTACCTTGAATTTAACTTATCTTTATCATTAACTCTTGTTTAAATATTGATGTAAAGTTTAAATATTTAGAAACCTATAAAATAATTAATTTAATTTTTTAAACTAATAAGTATTTATTCATATACTTTTTAGATAATTATATGAAGAAATAGCTAAGAAAAACTAGTTTTTGAGAGTTGTAACTAAGTATTGTTAAATGGCTAATAGCCTGTTAGGAACTATTAAATATATAATGTAAGTTTAAATTTTAGTTATTTCAAAAATAATTGATACTATTAATTCATTAATTACTTCAAAATTTGCAGTATAACATTTTGTTATTGGACTTCAGTTTACATTTAACATAGATCCTATTTCTGTCTGCTACGACCAAAACGGCTAAGCTTTAGAATAGATGTAGTAAATTAAACAATCACTTATTATCCGACGAATCTTACCCAAATTTTACACGAACTTGTCTTAAAATAAGGCTAATGAAAAATATGGCAGATGTCTTAATCTACTGCATTAAGATTGCTGAATTGCTGAACACCTTTGGAAGCCCCAGATTGAAAGCATTTTTTACATTACTGTTCGGAAATAAATTTTAATAAGTATGGCCTTATAAAAATGCCTTATATAAATGTAGGATTGCAGGTTATGCTAAAGTATTCTAGCTTTGTATGTAAAGAAATTCAATGCATTTGTTAGTAAATTTCAAAAACAAATTCTTATGATTAACCTTCACAATATATCAGATACACGTTTTTACTGCGTTAGTTGACTGATACTGCTGATAAGTTTACATATAACTAGGATAGAGTCCTTATGAAATAGGAAACACCTTATGCTATTTGAACATAAATAGGTATTTGTCATTGGACAACATAGTTCTTATTTATCAAGTCGGATTTTAAAATATAGGATTGATTATATTCAATGATTTCCTTCCTACGAATCTTAATTGATGTGACGGAATATCTTCCAGTAGTTGATGGCAAAATTATATTTTCTTTGTGTGTGTGCGTACCGATGCACGATAACACTTAAATAATTAAACTCACACGGTTCAAATTTAATGTAAAACTCCATATCTACTACCAGTTTATAGACATAGGCCGAAGGGAAGCGCTCTACGGATAAAGATATTGTCCGTTATCCAGAATACTTTTATTCCTAAATCTTATTTTAACTCGTGTTCATTCCTGAATTTCGTGCTATCACATATTATTATTCTATAATATAAAATATTTGATATTGTTAAAATTTAATTGAATTATTAGTATAATACAGTAAGTTTAGATACAATGTCTAGATATTTTAGTGTATAACAACGTTTTAATATATATTGGAAAAATAATTCATTAAATCCAATATCTCGAGGTATTTCTGATAGCGAAAAAAATTTAATTTAGAAGTAATACAAATTTATATAAAAAGTAATAACAAATAGCATGGTATCTTTTAAGGATTTATTGTATTTGATAATATAAGAATTGATTTTAAGAAAGTTTTTTATAAGGGTTTTGTAATTTATATGTATGAATAAAGCACGACCTGGATAATGTAGTATTACAGAAAACGCAATTGACACTATTCCTTTGTAGATAAGATAATCCTTTAGCATATCTGAGTCAATAATAGCAAGGGAGAAGTTCCCATTTCTGGGTCTATCCTATTTCACTGCATAATGCCGCTCCTTCATGAACATAATAATTCAACTATATACTGATCCAGATGTGTACGCTTGAAATATCAGGGTAAGGCTGAGCGTAGTTTAGAAAGAAATGATACGGGTTCACGTCCTTCATATCTCTCCCCCCCCCCCTCTCTCTCTCTCTCTCTCTCTCTCTCTCTCTCTCTCTCTCATTTTCAAAGGTACCATTCTTCGCAAAAACATTTCAAAGGTACCAGCTATAAATATTAAGGTTTTATCTACACTAATAAATTCTAATACAATTGGTATATCTTATAGTCGATCCGGTTTGTTCGTATTTAAGATTTTTGGTAAAAAAATGTTAACTGATAATACCAGCTACTATCTAATTTATCGTATCTGTAATACTATAAAACTTGTACCATTTATAATTGAAGATTATTACTAGGTACAAATTTGATGTTATTACGTGTAATGACTACAGTAGCTAAAACCGCTAATTATGTTGTTGTAAAGCAGATTAATAGGTTTTGTGATTAGGAATGCATCACTGCGTCGATTTAACAGAATAAATTTGCGTCACAGAAAGAATATTTTGTATGTGTATCAAATAACTCGGAAATAATAATAGACGGTTTATACATTTATGTTACGTTAATTACTCGTACAGTTTAGTTGAAAATGTTACTTATAAAAATTAAGTTTATATTTCATTATACTGATGCACAAAAACATCTATAAAGTTACAGACAATATTCTATGCATACTTTTAAGGTATTTTTTATGTTTTTGATATATTTTGTTAATGCTACTGATGTTATGTCCCAGTGTAGACTTTAAACATTAGTTTGTTCACTTGCAAGAAAAAGCTAAGCATCCTTTTATTGCACTAAGCCCAAAAAATGGTCTTTCAGGAATTGCAGGATATTTATAATAGGTTAGGAATAAGACAGAGTTACCTTCGAGTTCTTTAAGGAGGATAGTGCACACTATATCTCAGTTTTAACACCTTGGAAGAAGGGAAGGCCAGCTCTATTCCATCCTCTCCAATCAAAACGGACAGGGAAGATCATTCGTTCATGTCCAGGCTAGCAAAACCTGTAACACTGAGGGGTCTCCACCCATTCCAACATACTCCTCACAGTAAACTAGACCTACCAATCTACCCATGTTCCCCAAATCCTGACATTTGCGGTTAGTGATGCGCCGCTCCTGAAATTTCTTGTTATTGCCTATATTTAAGTGACTCATTTGTTTGTTCTGTATCAAACGTAGATTTATTTTGGAAGGTATAAGCGATCAGAACTAGATTCCCAGGCATTTTATTTACTGCAACTAAACAGAATAAAACAGAATTGAAATGCCCAACAAGCAACCAATATCGTCTGAGTATTTAAAATACTTAATCACTCCTTCCATCAACATCATGTGGTGATCCATATGATGATCCACATTGACCCACATCCATCATCCATACATCCACTTATACAATTATTAAATATACGGGTTTTACTCATAAGTCAAGACATGCTTTAAAATGAATTGCTTAATCAGTACAAGGTAGTTTGATATTCTACAGAATTAAAAAAAAACATCGATTGTACAACCCGTTGCCTTTTTTTATCATTGATATCCTCTATGTATATTAAAAGTCTGTCTGGTTTGAATGGAACTTTGGTACATAAAAAACTAGCCCAAATTTCCGCGTACTAGCCATGAACTGAGTTAAAGCATTCCCGCTTCTTGTCGGTAATGTCATGAAACAGCAAAGGCCCTATCGTGAAGATGAAAACCTGCACGGCACCTTAATAGCAAAATTTTATGTCAATAGGTCATTTCGTCCTGGGAACATCGTGCAAGGAGACAAACAGAAGGACAAGATAAATTAAATATTTAAGTTTTTCGAATGATAGGTTTCATTAAAATTAATCAAATAAATATTATAAACATTCTTTTTAAACTAATACATAGGGAAATTAATTATATTGACTGAAGATAAAAATAAAAAATAATTTAATATTTTTAATTATAATAATTGAATATACTCTAAAAATGTATGCACCTACATATTATGTAGATGCATATATTTTTAGAGTATAATCAATTTCAAATTAACAGGATTTGTTTATGAAGTATTTAAAACGCAATAATATTAACCAATACTTTTCTCAAATAAATGACGTAATTTAATATTGAAACGTAAATATAGTATAACACATTGAAAATCATTATCTACACTTAAAAGTTTAATGTCAATAGTAATATTAGTTTCATATGATATTTTAAAACTATTTTCATACATAAACCTAATTTTAAGTCATAAGACGATTTAAAAACGACAGAGAGTTAAGAACTGATGCTTCTAAGACTAAAATAAATTATTAAAATCAGTTCCGTGTTAAACAATTATCAGCGTCTCAAGGAAGTAACAAGCTGATAAAGAAGCTTTCGTCGCTGGAACCTGACAAATGGAAATTCAATTTCACTCCAGATAGAGCTGTATAAATCATATCTTTCAGGAATTGATTTGAAAATATAGAGTAAGCATTTTATTCCAGAATAACTTCCTTCTATCGTGTTATATGCCTGAGACTTGCAGTGAAGTCGTTTTTCTATAATTATTGTCTTTTATGGAGTTTTTTACTATATTAGTACTAGTTCACGCTTGTAGTGAATGTTTATTTTGTTTTTCCATTCTTTTGAACGACATAGACTTCGGTAATTTATATTTTGAACTAATACATTTAGCAATTATCTAATGAGTTAGAGTACTGTAACTTGGATTGTATTTAATATTACAAATTGTAATACTCTATACGTTGCTGTATAGTGCACTCTGACTGGTATATCGTAATGGGTTATTCAGGCAGACTGTTTTTTGTTGATCCGTGCGAAATGTCTTAGCGATCTGGTAGTTATTAAAATTTATTATTTGGATAAATATTTGAGATATATTTAAAAAAATGTATGTTCAAAACATGTATGTAAATTGTTACTTTACTTATGTAAATTGGTTTAGAAGTTGCTTTATATATAACTCAAAATCTACTTTAATATTGTTGGTTTTCGTTTTGATATTGATCTATTGTACTCTGCAGATACTTGCTTAAATGTTGTTTTAACTTTTAGTTTCTTTTGAATCGGACAAAATATATTTATTAATATATTACTTTAAAGTATTAATGTGACATTCACTATCAAAAGTATACCATGTGATAATTTGCAATGACACAGTAACTCTTCCTGTAAATTATTAAAATTCATAAGTATATTACTCCCCTTAAAAGAAATACACAATTGTCCAATAGGTTTTAATTTATTCCAATTTGTTTTATTTACACAACATATTTTAGCTGTTAGGGCTTCCAAATCATGCTTGGTTTTTCAAAAATGTAAACAGACAATTTTAAATGTGTAGCATCTCAGAATATCCATTCCTATTGTGGTACAAATAAAAAAATCAAATACGTATGAGATAGTAAGTGTTGAAAACATTGTAGCCCTATACCCATTTACTTGTATTAAAAGACTATACTTAAGAACAAGTACGAATATTCCATAAAGTGTGATTGTAAGTTTTGGGTAAGAATTTATATATGAGATCCTTTTGAAATTTAAGTTATAGAACGATGTCCAGAGTAGTTTTATTAATAAAAGCTTGAGTCTGGGTTCACCCTTGTAGGATCTGTACTCCGTCAGCCGATCTAATTCATAAATAATGTAAATTTCCATTACTTGCTGATTTTCTTAAAGATCGTTCAAAAATGACGGATTTTAATATAATGATATATAGATAGGTACAGAAATTTGGTTTTGAAAATTGTTGCACTATATATTTTATGTAGCTCTTATGGCTTGCAAAATGAATAAATGTAATTAAAATATCAATCTTGAATTTCCCTAACAGTTGTAAATAGAATAAATATTTGAATTTACTTCGTAATTTCGTAATTAAAATTGGTTTTCAGAGATAAAAGATTTACATTATTATAAGAAATGGAGTAAAAGTAGATGTAGTTTACGGAAGGATTCTCCACAGAGTATAACTGCTTTCTGCAAATCTCGGAAACCACCAACTTGATATAGAGCATAAAGGCTCCGCGGCGATTCTGTCTAAAGAGATAACAGAAGTGTCTACAGTAAACCGCTTAGAGCTCGGGGTCATGTTGTTACTGCTGACTTGGTAACCTAGTATACTACTGAAGACTTAGAGAAATATTTTAAATAAATATCGTAGAATACTTTAGAATAAAACAACATTCAATTTCTAAATTAGATTAGTGATGGATATTAGTTCATAAAATAATTCAGAATTTGAAGTAATTTAAAGTGACTTAAAGGCGTAATTTAAAGTGAAAATTCTTATTTCAATTAACTGAATAAAATACGGTGATATATTATTTATAATATCTAAGGCTTATAATTAAAGCACGCGAATTAATTCATGAAAGGTAATAACTTCTTATCTATTATACAGTGTTACCGAATTATAAATACTTAGATTTATATAGCAATATATGAATTCTGTCAATACAAAGTAAACTGTATTAAAGCGTTATAAAAACATTAGTTTTTATAGTTTACTACTGAAATAACCTGGAATATTTCTACTCAAATAGATTTAGTAAGGTTAAATACTGAAGCAATTTACTCTTTTTATATATCTATTTTTAAATTCTTTTATAATACTGCAAACGAAAATACGCGTAAACAAAAATGTTTTATCTACACTTAAATTTCTACAGATCCCAACTCGGTGACACCCCTAAGACTAGTTAACGTAGTTGAAGGGCTAACGGAAAGAACAGGCTAAGTCCATTTTTCTCAATTTTGATTTTTTTGGCTTATATGTTGGTACTCCTGTTGCGGCATATGTAGCATGTGCTAGTTTGGGAAATATCAAGCTCAGTCCCGAGAAAAACAACAATTAAAAAAAACACCAAAGGGAAAGAATAAGCTCAGTCCATCCAGTATTGGAAAGAACAGGCTCAGTCCATAGTGCTTGTGTCTGCCACTACGCGCACCACCTGACTTCTTTACACTTGAATACTGAATTAATGTGAAATAATGGTGTTATAGAGTGGTGGTTTTCAATGCTTAGTGAGTTTAGTATCTAATTATCATTAATATTACGTGCTATTTTTTAATAACTATGGAAGGTGACATTCCCTCTGATGGTTCTCCAATGAAGCTTGAAACTTCGAAGAAAAGGAAAAGGTATGGTAGGATGTCAGAGGTAAGAAAGAAACTTAACCTATCTTCACATACTATGGGTGAAGATTGCCAATGTACCTTGAAGTGCTTTGAGAAAGTCCCAGAGGCGACTAGAAATAGTATTTTAAAGGAATTTAATTTACTAAACTCTGTTGACATGCAAAATAGTTACTTGTGTGGCCTAATTTCAGTCTTGCCCATTCAACGTAGACGGCCTAGAAATGCAGAAAATGCCCGACAAAACAATGCCTCCTACAAATATAGAGTAAGGGTGAATATTAATGGAACTGTTTAGGATACTGTAATTTGTCGCAAAGCTTTCATTGCTTTTCGTGGCATAACTAAAGGCAAAGTTGAGTATTTAGTGTCTAGTTTGAGGTCAAGTGGTCAATCCCCTTTAGATAAACGGGGTAAACACGATAATAGGCCTTGGAGGCTTTCAGACGTAACTAGAAATTCCATCAAGGCCCACATTGCATCTTTTCCCAGACGAGGCAGTCACTATGGATTAAAAGACTCAAAGAAAACTTATCTTTCTGAAGAGCTGAATACAACAAAGATGTATAATTTATTTAAAGAAGCATACCCATCAGTTAAAGTTTCTTACCAGTGTTACAGAGAAATCTTTTCAAGTGAATTCAACATATCTTTCGGATATCCTCGCACAGACACGTGCAGTACTTGTGATGAATTTTCAGCCAATGTTAAGGTATTAGAAAATGAAAAAAAAACACATAACTGACAAAAATTGTTTGACAAAAATTAATAAAGAAATCGAACGTTTACATGTTGAAAACCAAGTCCATAAAAGAAAAGCAAGCGCATTCTATAACAAGAAAAAAGATGCTAAAGAGTTTAGTAAGACTCATGCAGATTATGAAGCTATTGCTTTTGATTTTGGCAAAAACCTGTCTTTGCCCAACATCCCTACTAACGATGTGTACTATAAAAGGCAATTGTCTGTTTACAACTTCAACGTTCATATATTAGCAAGTAGAAAAAGCGTCTTTTTCATCTACCCAGAATGTTCAGGAAAAAAAGGAAGCGATGACGTATGTTCAATGCTTCACAAATTTGTTTACGATGAATTGGACGAAAGAGTAAGGAAACTGGAAGTGTTCTGTGATGGATGTTCAGGACAGAACAAAAATTATACATTGGTACGTTTTTTCCACAATTTAGTTCATACTGAGCGACGCTTTGACTTAATAACAGCAAGTTTTCCAGTGAGAGGACATAGTTACCTTGAGACTGACAAAAACTTAGGGTTAATCAACCAAAAAACTCGTACTGAGCTTCCACATGACTGGATCGAGGTATTTGAAACAGCTCGGACAAATCCGTCACCCTTTATCGTGCACGAAGCCACGATTGATACATTTCGTCAATGGACTGCACACTTAGCACCGTTTTACAAGAAAAAGTGTCCCTTTGCTACCCGCCCTGTCAGAGAAATTGTATTTGAAATAAATCTCAAGAAGGAAGTTAAGTTCAGAACAAGTTTTAATGGTGCTTTTGAACTTGCATCCATTACCACAATGGATCTGCCACCACATGGAAAAAATGAGGGAGAATTCAACCTACCAAACTTTTCATATGAAGGTAAGCAATATTATTTCCACTAGACACAATTTTAACTATTATATAAGGTTGTATAACTTAGTTTATTATACTTTCAATACATTTGAATGTCAATTAAAGTAATACTCATTTAGCACCTGGTGGTGTAGCTACCTAATCTACACTGACGTAACCTCCTTATTCAGTTATAACTTATAGTTTTAGGTTAATGACATAAAATACATGTTTTTTGTTGTTCTAGGTCTTCTACCGATTCCATTGGCCAAGTACCAAGATTTGCAAGCCTTGAAAAAATTCTGTGGCCCACAAGCTCAAGAATACTATGGAAGTTTGCCTCATGAATAATCTGGACATCAAACTAAGATTGCCTAAGTAGAGTTTACCTTGTATCTTTATTTCATTTGAATAAAAACATAAATTTCTATTTATATGTGGCTTTTATTTTACCAGGTTTGGTAAAAAAACTGGGTAAGCCCATGGACTGAACTTGTTTTTTTGCCGTTCTGTTTTGTACTTATGACTTTTAAGTACGAGTTTTGGGAATAAACAATACAATAATGACGCTTTTGTTAATTTAAAATGTAAAACAACATTTACTAGGCATAATTATTATATTCTTGTAGTTATTACCCATTGGTAAGGTTTTATTTAACATTTAAACATTAAAAACGCTCTCCTGTAAAATTACTCAAAATGGACTTAGCCTGTTCTTTCCGTTAGCCCTTCAGTTATAATCCAAAATGTATTACTCTTCGTTGCTTGGCAGCGAAAGTATTATATAAAATTTAGCGTATTCTCAGTTTAAGTAAATAGAGAAGTTGAATGGTCATGAGGCCTTTATCACACAAATACAACACAAAATGAAATGCAGTAAAATCTAAAAATTACTTTCGTCTATTCAATCCACTCCTAATCCAAAATCATTGTCATTTAGTTTCTTATCAGAGGCCGTGTGTGGTAAAAAATAATCATAAGTATAAAAGTGAACGATTTTCTAGTTTTCAAAGAATAAAATATATTTATGAATGCTTTTGGTGTCCCACCATGTCTATTTTCAACAGAGTTCTGCTATTTACTAATAAATAAAAAAACTTTAATAGTTTTTTAACCGAAACACTACAAAATAGAAAATAATTTATTAAAATTTACCAACATGTTAAATAGAAGGATTTTATTTTAAGTTTAAAATATTGTAAGACAATTTTTTTTTAAGAGTGCTCCATTGAAAAAAAGTTGCTTCCTACAGAAAACGTCTTCAATAAGGTTGAGACTATACTGATATTACCTTATAAGTTAAAATAGACACTCACTAACTCAATCCTCAAAAGTAACAGGGAAGTATGTCCACTTTAACATTGTTTTATAGGATAAAACTCAAGTGAGTTTAACTACAGCCCGGTTTCAAACTTCCTAATAACGTTTATCAGGCACCACTTTAATATTTATAGCTGATTACAAGTACATTTAGCGTAAACCTTTCATAAACAAACGTAAAATCGAGAAATTTTAACTTTCAATTATTTTACATACACAAGAGTGTTCTTTATTTACAAGAAGATTTATATGAAATTAGGGTAGATAAACAGGGGAATACTTTATGAAACCACTTTAAACATTTTTTATTAATTTATGATTCACTAATTTGAAATTAGTCTTAGGAGAACAACCTTTTTAGTTTTTTGGTTTAATTCCCAAAAGCTAACACAACCACTTGTGTTGGAAAATTCTTCAAGAAAAGGTTTTCTTTATTCAATTAAAATAAATTTAATTTAATTTAACTTCTTGTTTAACAAATAACTAAGAATTTAACTTTATCAAAAAAACCCAAATAAAATAAAGTTTTAGTTTACCTAAAAATAAAATTTACTTTTCTCTATTCTAAACAAGGTTAAAACAAAAATCAATTTAAACTTCCTGAAAAATTCTGGGCTCAAACCTGTTAATGTTGGTACAGACTCAAAGTTCAAACTGTAATTTAATTATAATTTACTTAAAAATATTTATTACAAACTTTATATCTCAAAATGAATTTGACTGATATATGCTAAGTGGTAAACTTTTAAATAGTATTAAAACTGAACACTATACTTTGAACAATACTTGGAATGACACGTACTCTATTGAGAACTTTTGTTAGTTATTAAAGTTAATTCAAATCTTAACATTTCCCTTTTAACGTACTATTTTATTATTTAAAATAATACAATAGTACCTGTAAAAGAAAGCGAACATTAGTTGACAGCAAATGTACCATATTAAAATCGCAATTCGTCTATAAAAGAGTTACTTACGCAAAACCCACGCAGAGTAATAAGTTAATCAAAAACACCAGTAAATAATCCGCAAAAACATACTAAAAAAGACGCCGGAATGCGCGTGTCGTTGGTTCTCATACGGACCCCTTCCCCGAACTAGCTAACTATAACAGACGTCTTTGATTTGCCTCTGATTCTCAGATTACAAAGCTAGAGAGACTCATTGTCAACCCTTATTGTAATCCCTTTATCTAAGTCTGCTACCAGACAAACCTTTGGTCTTATTGTACCATTCTTACATCCGCACATCCTTTCTTGAGAAATTACATTATTTATTTGAAATAAAATTTGACATCACTAATTAAATTCCAAAATATTTTAGCATACATTTTCTGCCATCAAAGTTTTGTAAATAAAATTGTAATTGCCTTTGTAGCAAATCCTACAGTAAGCAGTCTGTCAGTTTAGGGACTGATAAAGTTTTATTTTTGATTTGCTAAATTTCTCTCCGAACGATATCCTAATTTATTAACAGATTGATCTCAATAACATAACCTTTTAAACATGTGATATTTGGACGGTAAGACATTTGATACATGCTACTTGGTACCTGATACTCTGATCTATAAATTTGTTTGTTCACACACATAACATTCAATAAAGATACGCGTTCCTCCATGCGTCATGTATAGGGAGATAAGTTAATAAAATATCCGTATAAAAATGGAATGTATTAATCGACTAAGAACAATTACCAAAGCTCTAGATAACTAAAATGTGCTGTTAATGTTTTTTACAGTAAAAAAAATTCAATATATAAATAAGATACGGTTGACTGACAAGATATGAAATGGACAAGATTAAATAACATAAAACAAGATTTGAAAAAGTTTCAGATTAGGAGGGCAGAAGCTATACAGAGGGATACGTTAAATCTTTTTGTACGATAAGAGTACTACCAAACTGAACTGAGTTTAGCAATCGGCCACACATCACTGTACTAAAGTTTTCACTTCCCAACGAAGGTTGCCGCAGGGTCTTCACAATGTCTGGGCATTTGAGAGTAAGAGAGTACAACAAATGGAGTACACCACAGTTACGAAACTTAAAATCACTTGACTGCGTTGAGGTAGAGTACAGTGGGGTATATAAACATCCTCATAAGTAAATAGTTACAGTTCTTGAAAACTCGAAAGGGGGTATCCGGCATGAAATGTCTAAGTAAACCTAAACCGCGGTGTGAGACAAAGGCAACACACCTCGATAAAGAAGCCGGACTACTTAACCACTATGAACTCAGGATGATGATGAGAAATAGTCTAGTGCAGATACAACACTTAGCATCGCATGATATCTGACTAATGGGTGACCGGGGAGTAAATCATACGACTTTCTACTAACAGCTCACACGATCTGGCTATTAAATGAAAGACAATATTACATATAATTACGTAAAAAGCTTTAGCAGGACTACTTATAAATGTAAATTATCATAACAAAATAATGCATTGATTTACTTACTATACAAAGGAATTTGGGTGATCATTAACAAATTTATTCAGGATGATACTTTGAGAATTATCAAGGTATAAACTTATAACTACATTTTGTGTATTTGTAGAAGCTATCAATAAGTGTTCTGAATAATTTATCCTCTTTCTGTCTGTCTATCAGCCTATGTCTGTTTTAGTTCAGATATCTCATGAGCGAACCGAGATATGAATTTGGAATTGTGCATGAAAAGTAATTTTTATATATTTTACTTTATGATGTACATGTGGCTGATCGTTTACATGTATAACTATCCTCAGAATATCAGGAGTACGATTTCATCTAAAGACTTTAAATTTTTCGTACAACTAAATTTATGAATATATAAGAACTATGTTGATGAAGGTAAATGTTTAGGCTGGCAGATGTGTCTCTTCTGTCTGCCCGGGGCTGTAAAATGTATTGTAAATCTGATTGCCTGTCTACCTGCCTCTCCGCAGGACATCTAGAGAATGAAATCAGCTATAGACTTAAGCAAAACCAGTTGCACAACACGTGCTGTGTACAGGGATCCTGCGTAGAGTGCAATAAATACAACTTTTTAGTTATACTCTTTTATGAAGAACTTTAATATTATATATAACATGTTTCAGCATATTTTAGAATGTAACAAACTTTAAGAAATTGTCGACACAAGAAACAATACCATCCCAGAGATTTTAAAAAACATCAGGAGAGAGCCCAGGGATCCTTGGCAAGGCGATTATCATTACCTTTACCAGGCTTGTGTCAGTTATTACCAGGTAAGCGGTCTTCAAAAGGGCGTTAGTCTCTCATTATTGAAATTCTCTCAACGCTGGATGATTACAGATAACGTTTAATCTCCTCTGTGAGTCGTCAAGTTCATTTCATACTAAATTGCTTCGTTAATAAATTGATGTTAATACAACCACAAGTGACCTTTATTGTGTTAGCGTCATTTACTGTTTCTATCATATTGGTTTAAATAAGACCTCATATAACTAAAATATAGCATAAATATTAAGACTATTTTGAACACTATTTCCCAGAGTTCTACTGGTTATTTTTCAGCAGTTACCGAGAGGATTGATGTCTACCTCGCAGGAAGCTTCCTAGAAACCAAAGTCTGATGCAGATTTTATATTTTCTCTGAGCATCAAAAATGGATATGATAAACTACAAAATTCCATATATTCTTGTCTTTCTGTCTTCTGGCTACAAGCTATATTAAAATCGAACGCTCCAATAGACTTGGGATTTTGCATGTAGCTTCACTTCCATATAGGTAAAACTGGGTTTGATGAAAATGCATGTGAATCAGTGGGACTTTACTGAGCGTTTGAGATCATTTTCAAATTGTTCTTATAGGCAATATGATGGCTATGATATCATGGTAAACTAGCCTAGTAAATTAATATGAAATTTTAAAATGTGACATAATAATCCAAGTGGCCTAACTACCACAACACACACATCATGTTTTGGTGACTAGGTGTGCTATTAATCCCAAATAAATGAATTAAATAAGAATTTTATCACGTGGGAAGTTAACTAGAGAAACATTTAATCTGTAGACTAAAATTTATAAAAGAAACTTTATTTCTACCTAGGCAAAAATAATTTCTGCTACGGTGGATGTAGAACACGGAATTTGGTTCAGCGCTATTGAAGTATATCACCCTGTAGGCTAACACAATTTTCTTTTGTCTGTTTCTGACAGATGTAATAATGTTTTCTGTGTAATTTTTTGTCTGTATATCTGTTGGCAGGTCATCTTGCGAATAAAATAAGCTATAAAGCTGTTACATGGACAAGTGTTGTAGTGTTCCTTTTTTTTTTTTCTTTTGGGATATTGGGGTGGATTCCTAGATCCTCACACGTCAACCTGAGCTTATTGTGTGCCCCTTTGATGTTAGAGGGGTAAGCCTATCTTCGTGCCCTTAATTAGGCTAAGAAGCTTTTCCCCGATACTAGCATCTGGTTCGTCGCCTGGTTGTTTATCACCGAAAAGAGCCCTTCTCCTTGCTCCCAGTCTCTCACAGTCCAGTATTATGTGTTTTGCAGTCTCTTCAGACTTATTGCAGAGTCTACACTCCGAGTCCTCATTTCGTAAACCTAGAGTGTTTAGGTGTTTCCTGAAGTGGCCGTGTCCAGTGATCAAGGCAATCACTTGCTTAACCCGATCCCTCCCCAGCCCCATCAGCCATCTGGTGAATCCGGAGCTAGAATCGGCAAGCAGTCTTTTGCCGAGTGCTTGTAGTTGGTGACTCTGCCACCGCAAGCGGTGTGTCTTCCTGGACCATTTGTTTATACTTTGATAAGCGGCTGACTTGCTTATACCACAACTCGGTTCTGGACCGTTGTATGGCATGCTTGCTCCGCTTTTGGCAAGCCTGTCGGCGCATTCGTTGCCACCTATGCCTGTGTGGCCCGGTACCCAACCAAGACGCACACAGTTGCGTGATCCAAGCTTGCAGAGAGTGTTAAAGCACTCCCACACAAGCTTGGATGAAATGCTGTTGGAGTCAAGAGCTTTAAGAGCTGCCTGACTGTCTGACATTATACAGATGTTCATTTCCTGGTACCTTCTGGTGAGGCCTAGGTTGGCACAGGCTAGGATACCATAGATTTCGGCTTGAAATATGGAGCAGTTCCGACCCAAACTGCCGCTAAGGGCAGTTCTAGGGGATTGACTAAACACTCCATATCCAGTTCTACCCTTAATAAGCGAGCCATCCGTGTACCAGACAAAGCTCTTTCTTATTGTTGGGATGTTATCTTGCGATTTCCACTCATCTCTGGAGTAGAAGTCAACAGAGAATGGCTTATTGAATACGAACTCCGTTCTCATTGTGTCGGAGACCATTTCGAGAATAGCGCTTGGGTTTACAGCTTCAGTGATGGCGCCATGGCTCGCGTTAGACGCGCCATTCCTCCACAAGCCAGCAACCATCAGCCGATAAGCTGACTTACGCGCTTCAGCTTTTATATGAACATCAAGAGGTAGAAGTCCTAAAGCCACCTCGAGGGTCGCTGAGGGACTGCTCCTGAATGCTCCGGTTACAAAGATTGTGCCAAGCCTTTGTAAGCTTTCAAGCTTGGCTTTGGCAGTTACCTGATTCACCTTTGTCCACCAGACTAATGAACCATAAAGTGATTTGAGACCTTACAACTGCTTTGTAAAGCCATAGTGCTATATGGGGTTTTACGCCCCATGAGATTCCTGCAAGTCTCCTGGACGTCATGAGCGCCCACTTTGCTTTGTGCAGGATATTATTAAGATGATCATTCCACGTAAGCTTATGGTCTAGAGTCAGTCCTAAATATTTGACTGTCTTTGACCACTCCAGCTGAGTGGATGCGAGTTTCAGCCTAGAAAGAGACTCTAGGTTCTTTTTTCTAGTGAATGGTACAACTACTGTCTTAGAGGGATTTACTTTCAGTCCCTCTCCCTGACACCAGTTGTGTACATGTTGAAGGTTGGTATTCATGATATCAACAACAACATTTGTGTATTTTCCCTGTACCATAAGGACTATGTCGTCTGCATATCCTTGGACATAGATTCCGTTGTTAGTAAGGTCCTCAAGTAGACCATCTACTACTAGATTCCACAGTAGAGGTGACAGGATGCCTCCTTGAGGACATCCCCTTGTGGGTGCGATCACAAGCGATACTTCATTGAGATCGGCCCTGATCCGTCTGGAGCACAGCATGGCCCTTCACTGAGCGTTTGAGATCATTTTCAAATTGTTCTTATAGGCAATATGATGGCTATGATATCATGGTAAACTAGCCTAGTAAATTAATATGAAATTTTAAAATGTGACATAATAATCCAAGTGGCCTAACTACCACAACACACACATCATGTTTTGGTGACTAGGTGTGCTATTAATCCCAAATAAATGAATTAAATAAGAATTTTATCACGTGGGAAGTTAACTAGAGAAACATTTAATCTGTAGACTAAAATTTATAAAAGAAACTTTATTTCTACCTAGGCAAAAATAAGTTCTGCTACGGTGGATGTAGAACTACGGAATTTGGTTCAGTGCTATTGAAGTCTATCACTTTGTAGGCTGACACAATTTTCTTTTGTCTGTTTCTGGCAAATGTAATAATTTTTTCTGTGTAATTTTTTGTCTGTATATCTGTTGGCAGGTCATCTTGCGAATAAAATAAGCTATAAAACTGTTACATGGACAAGTGTTGTAGTGTTTCCTAGTTATATGCATCGCATTCTTTTGTTTCATTTAAATCTGTTTCATAACTAAAAGGAAAAGTGACCTACAAGTATTCAATATCAGTATACTAAAATTATATAGTTTTTTTATTGGATATAGAGTCATAAGTTAAAAATGTGTAGATGTTGCCAATATAGAATGAAAATGCCTTATAAAATTGTATATCGGGTAGTTTGTTCTTGATAATATATTATTCTGTGCGGATGGCATAGATAAATAAATATTTTATTTCCCTCGAGTGATAAGCTTTGCTAATGATCAGGCAATGAAATAAAAATATACCATTCAAACTCCTGATGATTTTAACATCAGCATCAGAGCGTTGTGGTTCAGGTTAGTGACGTTAAAGTAATTCCAGTAGAAATTCCGGTTAAGCAGTTTGAAAGATAGTCTTTCTTGGAAAATTGACCAGACAGATTCTCCGTAACGAGTATTTTAGCCAGAAAAGATCATAACTATGTAGTGCTAATTTTAGTTACAAAATATTAGAGCAAATTTTAAGGATTTATTAAAAATGTCCCATTTTTATGTTTAAGCCCTCTTACATTATACCGCGAACACAATGTTTTACATAATAAATATACCACTTAAAAAAAATTAAAATCCGATGTCAAAAAATAATTACAAAATCTTTAACTTAAAAACATAATAGAAACGTTGATCTGTTTTCCGACAGGATTTTGGTTGCAATGGTTTCTGTTTACTACTTAAGCTTTTCGTTGCATAAGTGGCCCTTAATTGACATAAAACCTTCCTACTATATGTTTTTTCAGTTTATAGTAGTATTAGCAGTTAGCGCAACTTTTCCCTGTGGATTAATAGGCACGTCACGGGCACATCCTTTGAAATGGCAGCCACACCATATATCGTAACAAGCTTCGCCGAGACTGCATAAATAATACAATATCTATAGCTCTATTCATTTTATAGATGTCCTGCGGTCATATAGACAGACAGGCAATTGTACACAAAAGAGGTTGACATGAAAATAACGCATAGTATAACTCATTGTTACAGCCAGTAATCACAGCACATATAAATGTTGCGTCCTAAATATAGAAAACCGGCTTTAATATTCATGTATGAAAATATGCTATTGGCTCTTTGTAGTTAGAATGCTCTTAAAAATGGTTGTTTACGTAACGTCAACGAGACACCAACTTGTAGGTAAAGTGGGAGTAAATAAATCCATACAAAAAAGTTTTTATTAGAACCTGGTTATGTATATGCCTTTGAATTAAAAATCATTAATAATTCGAAGGAAATTTCGGAGTAAAGTTTTCCATATTTCTTATAAGTTTCTATTGTATTATAATTATTTTATAGGAGACATCGGTAACTAATTGGAAGTTTTCCCTAGAAAATAATTATTGATAAAAATAACCCTACAGGAGACTGGTTTTGTACTTTCAAACTGATGTAATACTAATCATTATAAATAGAATAACCAAATGCATGGACATAATGTATTTTTAATGATATTTTTAAATGAAAAATTGTATTCTGGTATAAATAACGTAATTAAAAAAATGTTTATGAAATATTTTCTAAGTAGATATACGCTCTACTTATAAAATATTTTAAAATAAAATCAGGTAATAATTAAAGATAAATATAATTAAAAATAAGTGCTTGAAAATATAACCTGAATGTAGTAAAAAAGTAAACGTTACTGAACCGACTGTAAACGTGCTAAGCGATAAAGGAAGAGGAGTAACAAATATAGCAATAGCCTTATTTAATTTCAATAAACATTGAATCTTTTAATACTTTTTGCGATTCAATGTTTATTGAAATTATATATATATATATGTGAAAAGAAACGAGGTTATTATAACAATGCGACCACAGTCTATGTTTATTTCAATGTATTCTGCTGTTCCTTCAAGCTCCAGCAACGATACTTTTAATTTTACTTCTAGTTACTTTAATTTTTTTTCTATAGCATAATGTTTTCATAATTCTTGTTTTTGTTTTTAAAATTATGCACCCATCATAGTCGAGGATCGGAGAGTCCACCTGTATAGTATAAAAACCTGGGTTTTATGAAATCGATATGCTTGTACATTTACTCCCATAGAAGTTGCTCTTTAGATGCAATCGTTATTATAGAGTTCGAAATTGGGGGAGGGTATCAAAATTAATAAATACATGAATTGTATTCATGTCACAAATGTTTTTTGCATGATACAAAAAATAGCAACTGTCAGTCACGTAAATAAATATTATTTAGTGCCAGCTCACTATATACAAACCCTTATAGTGCCGACTTTCAGTAATTGCATTTACTTGTTGTAAAAATACCGGCTATAAATGATACCTAATAATATCTGATAGTATAATCATCTTTAGATATTTTAACTCTTTATATATCCTCCCATATATTTACCTCCCAACAAACTTTGTTGTGTGATTAGTATGGCTCTTGGTTCTTGGGCTACTACTACATATGATTAATGCAACATAAAACGTAACATGTTATACAATTAAACGTAGGATTGCAATTAGAAGACAAATAATACTATATGATTATCATTATGTTGGAATGTACTAATTTGACTACTATTATATGATATATTGTACTTATTAGAAATGGAAATACAGACCAATTAATTTTGTGAACTATGAAAACTTAATAATTATAAACTATTTTGAAACAAGGAGAGCACCTCCTCATCTATATTACACTGGGTGGCTGCTGGTAAAACATACAGAGCTTTTATTTGGTGTAGGTTTCAAAACGATGCCAAGTGGATTTTAAACATCGGCACTGCATACGTTCAATATTTATGCTCAACATTTTTACATATTATAAAACATGCTGCGGCTGTGTGCGAACTACAACTATTCAGAAAGAATACGGATGCAAAGCAGGTAATATTTATTTTTACATTTGCTTATTACGAATGAAATTTTAAACACATTTAAATTTTAATCGTCGTTCTTTGATTTCTTTTTTAAAATATACATGAAACTACATGGCGAAGCAACTATTTTTAGAACATAATACTATATTATTTTACTGTGTAAAACATGACTGAAGAGGTTATGAAACATTTTTTATTACCGAGCGATTGAGTTTTAAGATCAATCATTTCCCTTGATAGGATTAAGCTTAGCGCTAGCAAATCTTATAACTTAGAATTAAATCTCGAGAACTAATAGAGATATGACATTGAAATGAGGTATAATTAACTTGCATATAATTAAGAATTCTAGCAAAAATTCTATTTTACCTGTTTTTCAGTAAGTCCTCAAATTAGCTACTTAAATGAAATGAGCTGAAAACTTGACCAAATACTATTACGCGACAGTGGTATAGTGTTCCTTACCTTGCTTAAGTTATTACAGTTCTATGTTTTTATTCTATTCCATTTATATTACTGATTTGAGATAACCTCATTATAACTTAATGTGTGTCCAAATCAATCAGAATATTACGTTTACCTAACGTTTATAATCGGTAAATTTTGAAATCTCTGAATACGTAAAACATCATAAAATGTACAATAGGCTTTATATTACAATTTCGTATGCAAAATATTGCTAATATTTATTAATGCTTTGTCTTGCAGCTATTTAGGGCAAGTTTCCTGATAGTATAACAAAAGTTCTTATATCATCTTCATCTCTTATTTTGAAAGCACAATAGTGAAATTTCACATGAAACACTTGAGACAATAGTTTTTGGTTCCAAATATAGTTTTTAATAGAATAAGACTAAATTAGTCAAGAGCTTGAACAGAAAACCAGCAGAAGTTTAAACAATGGCCACAGAATCGGAGTAGTGAACAAACTAGTAAATATAATTGTCACTTCCTGATAAGCTAATCTCAAACAAAAGCGAATACTTTAGTAACATACTCCTTTGTGGTCTCTATTAAGTCTTTGTATTCTCTGACGTGAGCATCTCTAAACTTAATATTGTTGTTTGTTCACACTTGCATAAATAAGTAATGAAATATGAAGGTTTCTGGGTTTAACAACGTCCTACGTTTAAATAACATTTTTAGAATGCACATACGGTATACGAATGTTCACACTTTGGTAGAAAATCTACCAATAGTCTTCAGTAAGAAAGCTTACATTTCTATTTCATGAAACAGTGAGGGGACTATTAGGAATCTCATCATAGTTTCAAAATAATAATACAATCATAATAGTACAAATTAAATAAATTAAACATTTTTATACCCTGTTAAGACAAACTTATGCTTAATTTGCTATGCTGAATCTGGAAATATGACGTTTGATTTATTTTTAAATTGTTTTAAAAATATAAAAACATGAACTTCTATATTTTACTAGAATACATGGGCGCTTAGTGATAAAATTACATGGTGTAGTAAACAAATTTAAATTTAAAATATCTCCAACGAATACAATGCAATCTGTAGTTTGAGACAGTGGATCTGAGTTGAAATATTTTCTAATCTTCTCTGTTTTAATTTAAATTTTTATCGGTGTTACCGAGTACTACTGTACCCCAGTATACTCATAATTCTCTTTGATGTGAGGACGTAAAGGCTAGTGGCCCATTAGGATGTGGCATCCCCTCACTGTAAAACTGTACAAAAACTATACGTCACACGTGAAAGACACAGTTCACTTTTCTAGGAACGAATTTTTATTACGATAATGGCAATAAAACAATATTTTTCCTATGAAAATAAATATTGAATCGTAAATAAACAACTGGACTTTAGTTTTTTGTGTCTTGCTCCTAGTTGTAAATAAGATATAACGGTTTTGTTCGGGAAAATATTTAGTACCGTTTCTCAGAGTTGAGATAGCTAAATTAAAAATTATTAAACATAATAAAATTTCAATTATTAGGATATAACAGCTACGTTTTTTTTAATTACAGTTTGAACTGTAAATTGTGTACACTCTTACGCTGCCACAAGAGATAGAACGTGGTTTCATTTCGAGGTCTTAGCCACCCAGACATGGGAAGCCACTTTACATATTCAACAGCGTTAAGTTTGTAATATATTTACCATATCATAAGAGCCGTAATATGGTAAAGTTTTAATTTATAATTGTAGTTTATAACAATTTGTTCCGTAAATTTGTGTGGGAGTATGATTATGTGGTGAACTATGTATAAATTGTGCTTTAGTTAATCTAACTAATTTTAATAAATTAAATAATTTTAAGAGCACCACAGCGTTAAGTGCTTACGAATTGTGTATAGCGCACTAAGTAGTAATATTACTGACAGAATTATGTGTTACGGCAGGTGTGTTTCTGTTACATAAATCTGCTTAGAATGTTACGGTACTGGCTTATAAAAACTCAAAAACCAACCGTCTCACTGACGATACTAATCAGAACATTTAATCGTATTTGTTCTGTCCCATCAGTGGTAGTACTAGGTCTTGCCATCGATTAGTCAGGAACAGTGCTTAAGAAATATTTGTGAATTATATTTTCTGTATCGATGATCAGCTTTGAAAAAGGAGATCATCTCAAATTTACATAACGATATATTCAGCGGGCAATCAAGCTAATGAAAAATTAACATCAAGTTTAAAGTGTATACATAGGTTGGTTTGATAAATATTGAAAGAAGAAAATAGTCAATAAGCTTTCAGAAAAAAATAACATATGCAATATTTTGTACGTATACAGAATAAACATCCATAACAAAAGAAGTCAAGTATAAGGCCCATATGTGTTGGAGTTGAATAATTGATAGTAACAAGATATAGAATAATTAAAGTTACTCAACCAGGCATGGATCCCCTATAAATTTCCCTTACAACCTAAATAGTGTCCAGGTACGAAGTGGTAAATATTGTTCTGGATAATGGCTGGTTTGCTTATTTTAAGTTATTTAGTGTTCATAAACAATACAGGAATGTAAAATACCTTTTCTGCAGGAAAATAACTTCATATAATTTTTTGATAATCTTTATATAAGTCAGAATATGTTGTGGTTATTGGGAGTTTTCCAAACACTTTGGAAAACTGCTGCAGCACTTGTCATGTACTAACTTTTGGGATTAGCACCACGAACCGTGGTAGGAAATAGATAGGGATATTCTTACAGTGACTTTCACTATCCTCAACGTCGTTTTTCTTGAGATCCATGTAAGCTTTATTAATATTAATATTGATAAAACTTGTTTAAATACTCCTTTGGCCAAGTATTTTCGAACACATAGAGAGAGGAAAAGTTGATCGAAACAATGCAGTACATTAAAGAAAAACTTTCTTCATGAGTTTGAAGAATATTTTATTACCACACAATATGGCATAATGGAATGTCTCAAATAATTTATTAATCATAATGAAACCTTTAATTTAAATTTTATTATTGAAGGAGAGCTTTCTGTTTTTATTTATTAAAAATTCTCCATTTGCTGTGCATGAAAAGTATATGGTATTATTATTTTAGTTTGTAATTTAGAGTAAATTAAGAACACTTTAGTATTATTAATAAAATGTAAATAATCAATAGATTATCTTTATATTCCATATACGTAGTAATTAAAAATACGTATACTTCATAAGAACTTAAAAACGACTAGAAAAAGCAAACTCCTTGTAACTCTTAGAGTACAAAACCCTTTATATTAGTATCAGATTGCCCTGCCCCGATGATAATACACTTTTAGTCCAAATTATCATTTTAAAGAATAAACGCCCTTGAATGTACCCTTTGGTTTAAAGCTCTTTATAAAAAATCAACGACTAATCTTAAAGATTGTAATTACAAGCCAATAAAAAATGTAACTAAATCATGTACAAAGTATCCTTATGCTTTTAATTTTTAAGAAGTGACAAGTTATGAACAGATTAATGAAATTCAAACTCATTTAGATTAATAATTATTGTATATTATAAAGATTTATCATTCGGTTATACAAGTATAAATGTTTATAAAATTCCATCGCCATAGTCTCATGAGTGTTTTCACAAAATATGCTTAAATTTATTGATTTAGACGGCCTGACAATGTGCTAACCTACCGTAAGCCCTCTGAAATGTGGAAAACTATGCAAGTTGCTCTGATGGTAAAGGAAAACTCCATTCTTCAGGAAAAGATTGCTGAACTGAAAGAACAACTACGTCATGTCATAGACCATACAATAGAAAACGATAAGCGACTGTTGCAGTACACAGACGAAATATTTGTGTAAACTCGCCACAGTCTGTCATGACACCTCGTGCGTCGGTGGCTGACTTCGGGACGCAGTGTGATTTGCCAGCTATATGTATGGAAGAGCAGTGTGTAAATGGCCGTGCTGATATCAACAACCTGAGGACCACGGTGGAAGTGCTTGAGGCCGAGATGCGGACTCTGGGGGGACAAGGTGTGGCAAGTGTGGAGGGGAGGATGGTGGATCCGAGTGGACGGTGCAGCGTGGTAAAGGAAGACCACTCCAAATAAACAACAGGTTTGCTGCTCTGAAGACTGATATCCGGGAAAGCGGAAACAAAAATAAAAAATTATAAAGGACCGAAACTCGAGCGGCGACCGAATACAGCTCCGAGGAAGAAGGCTCAGCAACCCGTTTTTAAAACAAAAGCATCACTGCCTTTCCATGCGGTTTGGATCAACGGTGATAGCCATTGCCGAAATATTGCCGAACTAGTTCAGAGCATGGTAACCAGGGATACTACAGTGGAGGGAGCCTGCAGGCCGGGAGCAAAGCTGCAGACCGTGAATTCTGATGCTACCCCTCCACCTGGCAGTTGCTATGTTCTCATAGCGGGAACCAACGATCTTGCAGCTGGGCAGCAGTACAATATTTATAGGCATTTGGAGCTCTGCATCACTGCCAAGCTGAAAACTGCTAAGGTGATTGTCTTAACTCTGCCCCACCGACACGACCTGCCAACTGACCATCCAATAAATAAGGAGACGAAACTAGTCAACGCCTATATTGAAGAACTGTGCGCTAGGCATAGTGGGGCAGTGGTGTTAGACTTCAACCTTATTAGAAGGGCTGCATTTACAAGACACGGGATGCATTTAAAAACCAAAAGTAAGCAACTCCTGGCAAGGCACCTGATACAATGCATGCAGGAGCTAGGTCACATTCCTGGTGCAGCGCAGTCTTCGCCTCCTACAGACACCCGAAGACAATCCTCTGCTGGCCGGAAGTCTTCGTCGGCTGGCGTAACCGAACCTCGCACGCTGCCATACGAGACTTTTGCTGACGCTGTCAAGACGACAAAGAATAGTGTGAAAAAAAAACAAAAAACTTTCCACCTCTAATGACTACGACAGTAACCTAGGGATATCAGCACTGGATACCGTACTCAAAAACATTTTTCAAATTCCAAATCAAAATTTAACAACAAAATTCAAAATTCTTTACAAACACTTTCAGTGTTGCATCAAAATGCACAGATTGCATCAAAAAAAATTGAGGAGCTATCGCTCATGGCAGACGAACTGCAACCTGATATTTTCATTATCTCTGAGCATGGTTTCACACCTGAAAATGCTGCTCTGTTCAGAATTGACAATTATCAATTGGCAACTATATTTAATCGAACGCAATACAAAGGGGGAGGTGTGGCAATTTTTGTCAAATCGAAAACTGGTATTCCAACCCTTCAGAGTTGACCGAACTAGTGAGTTGGACTTTGAACCGGAAGGTATACAAATCAGTCTAAATTTTTCTGGAAAAACTTGTTATAATTGGCGTATATAGATCCCCGAACGGATGCTTCACAACATTTTTTGAACAATTCGAGTCCCTTCTAAATTTGTTACGTTCCAAGGCATTAAAATTTATAATTACTGGTGATTTCAACATTGATGTATTAGACCACACCAACCCTCAAACCCAGCGGTTTCGCGATGTTCTCACTTCTTTTGACTTAGTCTGGTCCGTGAACACACCAACTCGAGTGACTGCCAGGTCGAGTACGGCCATCGACAACGTCATCACAAACTTTCCGGGCGTCTCTGTTACAGTTCTCGACGCGGCCATCTCTGACCATTTCGCACAGGAGACTGTAATCAAACAATTCAATCCTAAATACGAACCCTCTTCAGCAAAATTTAAAAGAGATTTAAAAAATGAAAACATTAAAATTCTCAACAGATTCCTCCAAAGAGAATCTTGGTCATTTGTGGATGCTTTTGAACACGTAGAGGAAGCATTCACTGCGTTCAATGACTGCCTTAATTATTACTTAAATATTACTTCCCCATATAGAATGATAAAGGAGCGATCTCATAGGAAGAGTAATGCCTGGATTACTCAGGATATTCTCTACTTGAGAGAAAGGCTCAAATTTTACCATTAAATTTATTTAAAATCAAATAACGAAAACTTCAAAAATTTTTATAGAACATTTAAAACAAAATTATCGCAAGGAAATAAAAGCCGCTAAAGCACGAGATATTGAACAAAAATTGGAGAACGCAGAAAATTTTTCAAAAAGTGCGTGGGAAGTAATAAAAAGCGTTACATTGTAACGGACGAGACGGGACTTGGGAATTAGATAATCAGAAAACTGTTGGCCGCAAAAATCTGATTTTTAATTTAACCTTTCACATTAATAATTATTACAATACTATTCACATTCCCTAAACTGTAATTTTAAAATATATTAATCACTCATCAGCGAAACAGTAGGTTACGAATTTAAGATTTTAGAGGGAAGGGCAAACACGGAGCGACGCGTTACGTGCGAGTACCGGCGATCAACTCACCCCACGCACGTACTTTTTCGCTACAAAATTTTTGTTAAAATGGCGGACTAGACTCCGTACGGTGCTGCTCCCAAACGATTTACTTGGGCGTAACAGAGTCTAGAAACGACACAACTTGGCCAGACACAGGCTGGAGTCAGCAGAATCAGCAAAATTCCTCAGCCAGCTGCAGCTAAAGCTGCCACGGGTATCGGGCTACTTCCGCTTAACAACTCAGTTGAGATCAACTAGAATATTCCGAGCAACTATTACTTGGACTTATATCTTACTAAATAAATATATAATAATCACTGTTCCTTATTTCCTTTTAATAATTTAGGTGACGGTAGATATTTTGTAAGTAATAGTACTTACATTTTACTGTTAGGAACAATGAAGAATCGTTGGTTGGTAATACTAAAATATAAAATACTGTAGTACTTCACTGGTCAATAATAATATTGACCTCACAGTGTCAAATGGTCAGGGGCTTTCTTAATGGGCCGTCACACACCCCTCACCCTTAGACCATGCTGTCCTCAGCATGAGGTAACATAAAACGGTAAGTCCAATGTTCTACAGGTGTCCCTTGTTTTTTTTTTTTTTTTTTTTTTAATTGATTCAGGAATTTGTTTCAGCTAATCTCAACTGGTATTTAGATATTGAAATAGAAAAAAAGAAAAAAAATGTTGGATGTCCTTATCTGGACTCTCTTTCGAAGTTAAATTTGTACTAACATATCTTGCTAAAAATCGATGGAAACTTGCAAACATACGTCGCTCGGGTGTGCCTCTCCCTTCACAGAAAGTCAATAAAACAAAAGCTTCATTAATTCAAAAATAAACTTCAAAATTCAAGGTTGACTAACATACTCAGCAATAACAAATTTCGTTTCAGGAAACGAAATAAAAATTTAAACATAAATAATTAAAGTAACATGGTTGTTGAATAGTGACATCTATAATTAATACGCTCACAACAAGAAAGACACTCTAACACTAGGCAACCAAAACATGTTTTAAACAACAACCCTTAGTGACACAACAACTATTTGCGGGATTATGGAGAAGGAGGAGATTGTTAATTTTAGTTTCCTACCCCTTTTTTTTCTCTTTTTTTTTTTCCACCACAGTGGATTGTTAAGGTCCAATTATTACAAAAAAAGGTATTTAAGTGTGTCGATTAGGAAATTTTAACCGCTACTTGCCCAGTATAGGTGAAGCCGCATGGGCTTTCACTCGGGGCCGCCGTAGGTCAGTCACCCCTTTAAAATTGAAACAGTTTGTTAAGTCACAAGGTCTTACTACTAAAACGAGAATACATTTTAAGTTAAAAAATACCAATATACAAATTGGACATATACACTGCCATTAATAGCCAAAACGAGGCAACTAAAATCCTTACAACAGAACCTAAAGTCGTTGGCATTGCCATACACCTAGTAGTGCCAAACAGTGTTCACTTGATATTTTCTTAATCTAGCATTTTGAAAACTAAATTTAGAGGCATGCATACGATTAACATAGCAACACATTAAAACAGCAAGTACTATTTAGTTCACTTGAACAGCAAAAATTCACGAATTACAACCTATAGTTTCCTTAAACAATCATCTATATACTATTGGCGTTTGAGTATTATTCGTGAGCTAGTTTAAAATAATATTAAAAGTGCTTGCGTAACATTTTGGTAGGGCTGGCAACGGTACAGCAGTTGTCTTGCTGATGGGGCCCGGGAGATCCCACAGCAAGGCATTTACCACAGTCTTAATTGCTGTGTGCTCATCATGTATTAATAATTTAATAATTTATTTATTTTCTTTAGGCATCCACAGTCCAGTATTGGGAAGCGATAGGAATGGGTATAAGGGGGAGGGGATGCCGGCTTTACCTTTCTGTGGACACCAGATATCACTCATTGGATATTGATCATAATATTAATTTATGAAAAATTCTCCCTTACCAGCCTCCAACGAAACCCTACGACTACTCGTTACACATTAATAATACAACGTTAAATTTTTACAATGTTACAAATTTATACTATGACGAAACATGGCAAAATCTTGTTACTTACTAACTAAACCCCTGTAAATGGTCCCAATATTAGAAAAATTCGATTTTCCTGTTCAAGGCCTATGATAAGTGCACCATGGGTCGACCCTTGTAAGTTCACACGGAGACACATCAATCTCGAAACACTGTCGAAAGTTCCTCATTCAGGTTGAGCTCAACACAATATTAGAATTCACTTACGTTCGTAGGATCCTCATACGTCTGACACATACGTAACGGCTAGTACACACCAAGCTTGGATTTCGGTTATGCGATAATACCAGATCCTCCTGGCACGCACTCTCGTTCTGGTTGGTTACTCTCTCTAACGGCCTGCTCATCTGGGACAATCGACTTCCCAAGGTCTCTGAGTTCCGCATCGGTCCGGGTAGCTTCGGGGTGCCGTCGGCTACCTCTCAGGCTGGCACGGAGCAGATTGGCAACTCGTACTCGATATCTCAAACAGATAAAAACAACAATTAATAACACAGTAATCGTAGATCCACTCAATATGACCTGCTTAACTATACGATGCTTAAAACGATTGACTCTGAGGTGCTGGAAAGTACTCTCTAAAGAATACTCCTTTACGCTTAGAGTGCCAAGTTGGTCATCCAATGCTTGGAGGACCTTCAAAGTATCATTCACGTCCTGATTCAACAGTTCGGTTTCTTCTTTACTATATATCCCATCTATTTCAGGAAAAGTTATCTTTCCAAAATCGCTCGAGTGCCAGGAGCTGCCGAAGAATCGGGCAGGCATCCTGTACCCGTCTGCAATCAGGTCACATCGATCCCGATTCGGAATTTCACCCACCCCTTTCAGAATGGTTGTACTAACGTTTAGACCAGCATCCCGTCTAAAGCAATTCAATACTACTTTGGCTTCACCCGAGGTAGTATAGATCCATCGGGTTGGAGTTCTAATTAGGACTGGGGATTTCAGGCCGGATATCAACTTTCTAGTGCACAACGTAATTTTCTCTTTCAGCAAAAGTTCAATTGGACAATTTGGTCGTTGGTGTACATTAAATAATACTTCCGACAGAGGACACACTGTTAAAGGGCCGAAAACTACACTCACTTCGGTAATGGTCAGATGAATAAACGGTATAGGTTTGTCTGTCCTTGCTAACTATTAATTTTTGGTCGTCTACTTCCCACTTCACCCATCTTTTCAGAGAAGGGTCAAAAACAGGATAAGTTATTACATTGAAAACTTCATACACTTGGTTATCATTTTTCAATGGGAGCTTAATGAGTACTCTAAGCTGTGTTTCCGTAGCATACGATTTGATTATTGCAAATTTATAGAAGCTATGGAGGTTTTCTAACTTAACGTCTAAGAATAATTTTGCAGGTGGTGGTATAACCTGTTTTACAGATTTTCAGGACCTCTAGGAACTGATGAGGGGGTAATAGGTTGCTAGTCATCCTATTTGCAGCCAAGTCCTCTACAGCTTGGTGAAGTTGATTCATTCTTTGTACAGCAAGGTTAATGGCATCTTTAATTTCTGACAAGGCACAACTTAATTTTAAGTATTGGAAAAGAGTATTAAACAAACTTGAGAAAACGGATTCTGTTCTGGAGTTTTGAGCCATGTTTGTCATGCATCACTTGGTGATACGCTTTCAAGATGTAAATCATTTTATTTATTACCCTCGAATGGTTTAAAATTTCTGAGTGCATGTTATCTAAGACAGTTAATTGATCTGTCGTGTCGTGATACATTTCGTCATTCCTTATATTGGCCTCATCTATCTTACTATTCATAACTTCCAAATCGCTATCGATTACAGTTTCCAAACAAGAATTTTAGTACATGACCACTGGCATCAAACAGACCGCGCTTCTTTTGGGTACGCGGCAGCAGAGTGACCAAGTCACTCGTTTTGCCAACGTAGTCGGTCACCATCTTTTGTAGTCCCATAATATTCGTATCTGAAACTGGTTTCAAGGTCATGCACTATGGTATGTAAGCTGTTGTTTTTGCGAGAGAAGATTTTGGAAAAACTCATCATACTGACCTCTTACCTTTACCAAGATTATACTTAGATTTCTGTTTTCCTCTTCCACTCCTGTCAGGTTGTACTGGAGCACCACAGTCCAGTAGCTGTCTGTAAGTAAAAACGTCCCCTTCTTTCTCGAATATGACACCCTGGTGGAAGCAGAGGACACCTTCCAGGATCAACAAAACGCCTAAAAGGCCTACAACAGAACATCTATGATTTCATGTGACACGATCAAATTCGATATCCACCTTTTCCCAGGCTATGTAGCGAGCACTACTCCCCAACTATTCCAAAGCTCTTCAAAAGTCTAACAAAGTCACCCCATCTCGCGGGTTCTTTCTTACTCCGTTTTGGGCGTCCGATACTTGCAGGCCCGGCTACTGCTACCGGGGCTTGGGTTTCATCGTCACCCTTTACATCTCCGTTTAAGTTCTGCAGACCACTATCATCTACCTCTTCATCACTGGAACTATTCTCGTTTTGCTTTTCTTTCTGCGCGGTCGAAGGACGCGGACGTTCCTTATAAGGTTTGATACGGTTCACGTGCACGACGACCTCTCGCTTTCGTATTCGAAGAACAACATTTAGAGGTGATACCACTCTAACTATGGGATATGGTCCTTTCCATAGTTTTGATAATTTCTTTACACGATGCCGTCCTATACTGGGTACATGCAATAATACAAACTGCCCTTCGCGGAATTCGGTTGATTTAGCTTTCTTATCATACTGACTTTCATTACGGCCTCGGGCTCTGGCTTTAAGCACTGCAGTTTCCTTGTAAGCTTCCTGTAGTTTCTCCCGGAGTGCTTCGATATGATTGTCATATATATCTGTCTCATCCGTAATCTTCAGATCCGCTTCCATAGGAACCTCCATTTTCCGACCAAAGATTAACTCATACGGAGAATACCCAGTACTCTCATGAGATTGGGAGTTATAGGCCATGGTGACATAAGGCAAGTATTCATCCCAATTGGTCTGGTTCCGGTTAACAAAATGACTCAACATTCTCATCACAGTGGAATGGACCCGCTCCAGTCTGCCATTACTCTGAGGATGAAAACCAGTAGTTTGGATTTTTCGAACGTGCAGAAATTTGCATAAGTCTTTAATTAAGCCGGATGTAAAGTTAGCTCCTTGATCGGTAACTAAGGCCTTTGGCACGCCAAACTTGGTTATCACCCTCTGCACTAGTGCTCGAGCAACACTTTCGGTGGTCTGATCTGGCAGTGGAACAAACTCACAGTATCTGGAAAAGTGATCCATAACACTGAGAATATAAACGTTGCGGGATTCGCTAATGGGCAGAGGACCAACTATATCTGCCGCTATCACTTCGAAGGGCTCCTGGGGTTCGTTGAAGGACGTCACCCAGGGGCGCTTTCGCTTTACCGTAATTCGTTCGTTGGTTACAGCTACGACATGTCCTGACGTAATTCATAACGTCTCTTTCCATACCTCTCCACCAGAACTTCTGTTTCACCCGGTCTAGTGTTTTTGCCACTGCGGCGTGTCCAGCTGTGGGCAAATCATGATTGATCCTAATTATCTCCTGGACTAAGGAAGTTGGTACTACAATTTTCTTTTCACCCGAGCTCAAACGGTACAGGACCTTCTCCGGGCTCATCCGGAAGTTCTTGGCTTGTCTCAGACCCTGAACTACGGGATCTTCGCGTTGACGTGTTCTAATTAACTCAAGGTCAACGACAGGGAGCACTTCCTGTTTAAACCGCTCGCACTGCGCGACTTAGCCCATCCGCGTTAGTGTGTTTTTTTCCGGCTTTATGTTCTACCGTGAAATCAAACTCAGCTAGTCGCAACGACCATCTCATCAGCCTACTGCTAGGGTCCTTCAGCGACATCATCCACTTTAGAGCGGAGTGATCGGTGATTACTTTTGAAAGGACGCCCCAACAAGTAGCATCTGAAATATTTTGTACTCCAGACTAGACTAAGTAATTCGCGCTCGGTTGTCGAGTAGTTCTTCTCGGCTGGGAATAATGTTCTAGAACAGTACGCTACGGGGTGTTCCCGGCCATCTATCTCCTGTGAGAGGACTGCTCCTAAGGCAACAGTACTCGCGTCTGTCGCTAATATGAACGGCTTGGTAAAGTCAGGGTATATCAACACAGGGGCAGATATTAGTTTTGTCTTTAAGAGATCAAAAGCCTCCTGACATTCTGGTGTCCACACAAATTCGCTATCCTGTTTGGTCAACTCGAATAGTGGACGTCCAATGGTGGCAAAACCGTCAATGAAACGCCGATAATAGCCAGCCAAACCTAGGAAAGAGCGCACGTCCTTCACCGTAGTGGGCACAGGGAAGTCCCTTACAGCCGATACCTTTCCAGGATCTGGTTCAACACCTTTCTTAGTGATTACATGACCAAGATAGCTGACTTCATTGACCACAAAATTACATTTACTAAGTTGTACTGTCAGGTTCACATTTTGTAATTTCGATAGCACTTCACGAAGGGCTTCCAGGTGTGAAGGCAAGTCCCTGGAAAACAAAATTATGTCATCCAAGTAGACAAGGCATTTCTCACCTTTCAAGCCCATTAACACTGAGTCCATTAGTCTTTGGAAAGTGGCCGGAGCCGTGTTTAGTCCAAATGGCATACGCTGATACTCATAATGTCCGCCGGGGACATTGAATGCTGTTTTTGGTCGGCTATCTTCGTCAACTCGAATCTGGTGATACCCAGACCGGAGATCTAACGTCGTGAACATCTGGCACCCGCCAAGTGAGTCAAGTGTTTCTGTGGATGTTCGGGAGGGGGTACACGTCAGGGGTGGTCACCGCATTAAGTCCTCTGTAGTCGACACAAAAACCTTAATTTAGGGGTACCGTCGGGAGATTTCTTAGGCACAAGTACTACAGGCGATGCCCACTCGCTCTGACTAGGAACAATGATACCTTTGTTTAGTTGATCTTTAACTAATTCGTCAAGTGTGGCCTTCTGATGGTATGGTACGCGATACGCTTTTTTGTAAATAGGGGCTGCATTCCCGGTTCGTATGACATGTGTCACTGCCGAAGTACAACCCAGAGGTTGGTCTTCACTGTGAGCAAGAACATTTTTGAATCCCATGAGAGTGGACTTCACAAGGTCTCGCTCGTGACTTGGCAGATGCCTAAGCTTCTCGTCCAAGCACGCCTCTAAGTCGGACTCGTCAGAACGACTCACCATGCCTACTCTTGCCTGTGGCCTTTTGTAGCTATGAAGTGCTATGTCGCGCACAACAGTGGCCAATTTCACTTTACCCTGTTGGTTCAGATGCAACCCGTGCTTTGTGTACATGTTATGGCTCAATTTTCCTTTGAGGTCTAGAAATTCAATCCTACCCTGTTGAATTTTATCTCTATTTTTAGCTAAATTTTGAATGATGGATTTAAGAATTCCGTTGGCATCTCCAAGTTCGGATTTGAGGTCTTGATCATAGCGGTCAAATATCGACAGAACAGTTACTCTCGCTTTCCACTTCACCGGAAAATTTTCAAATGCTTGTTTCAGGGTTAACGGGTAAGGCGCACACTTGTCAACATCGTTTGTTTCCCCCTATCAAGATCACCGTGTCGTTCTCGGTCAATGTATCAATAGTACTACCAAATTTCGAGGTTACTTGTTTTAGTTTTCCATTGGGCATGGAAAAAGACTTCTACATCAAAATTTCTAGGTAGTCTTTCGGATAGTATTTCCTGGAGTCCACGACCATGACTGTCTGCTAACTAAAAACTAGTAGTTTTTGTCGCACAGGATTTCCTCCCTCCACTGGGTTGAAATCTCTGTCGAGCGTTCCTAACTTCAAGTTCTTGGGTAGAGTTAACTCCTCAGCACTTGCGTTTACGGTCTTGACCCAACAGCGGTTTCCTTTTACCTTTGTCAGGGTTCGAGCAAGATAAACACCGTGCATGATAAAGTCAGGGGGTTCAATCACAACGTCCTTTCCTTCTAAGTCGTCGGAACCGGTGGCACATCGGTTAGTCTTCACTTGGATAATCTTTTCACACCGGGGCGGAATTTTCACATCGCTACAGCAGTACACATAACGTTGCTGTTTTGGAGGTGCACAGCTAGCTGAGGGACGGTTAGGATCCGACACGGCCTCCCCTTTCTTTATCCGATTTAACCAAATGTCTCCACCATACAACCGAAGTAGACCATGTTCAACATTTATTTCTCCGTTTTCCTTTGCCCAAAATATCGCAACCAAGTACGGCTAGGTATCCCTTAGGGAGGTTCCCAACCACAAATTTCCTACCACTTCAACGCCCGGTTTCATTTTTAAAGTCAACTCTTGTCGCCCGTAAGTTTTCAATGTCCTACCAGAAATACCTTTCAAAATTACGTCTGGTTTGGTGAGCTCAGCGGATGAGGCTCCTCTTTTTACGAGGGAAACCTGCGCTCCAGTGTCAATTAGGACCTTTCCCTCTGCATCTTCTATCTTACCGATGGCTACAAGTTCATCTACCACATCTCGAATCTCGGGGACGGGTCCTGACCTGCTTCTCAGTAGTGCAGTTCTTACGAGTCGTACACATATTTAGGTTCACCTTAGTAGGTAGCTGCGAAACAGCTTCCTTTAATTCCGGGGCTTCGTGTCGGTGGATCCACTTACCCCGCTCCCGTTTCCCGAACGAGGTCTTTTAGAGTCTAGTCGAACTCTACAATCTTTCTGTATGTGGCCTGCCTTGTTGCAACGCCAGCACGTTATTCGACTAGAGCGGTCCTCTCTTTTATTCCTGCAGTCCCGAGAGATGTGGCCTTTCATATGACAATTAAAACATGTAATATCTGAGGTATTGGCTGCCTGGAACACCTTGCGTTCAGGCGTGGGACGGGCATTGCCCCGAGTCGGCCCGCGAGGAGGAGGAGGATATGCTAAGTCTGGCTCGAGTACACCCACGTTAGATGTTACCGCACGCGTGGTGACGGACCTCAAGCGTCCCGCTTCTCTGCCTTTCTACTACCCATCACTCTCAGTTGTTCAAGAGAGGTAACATCAAAAAGAGCAAGCCGGTCTTGCAGCTGGGGATGTAAGTTATGCAATATTTGCCTAAGCTTTACTTCTTCCACTACGGGTGTTGACAGGCGACTGTACAACCCCTCCATCGCAGCGATAAATAAGTCAATGGGTTCCGTTTCGGCTTGAACTCGATTGAATATCTCTTGCTGTAGGTATATGTCATGGTCAGGATGTTGGAAGACCAGTTTCCATATCCCTACACAGCTGTTCCCAGTTCTTGAGACGGCCTATCGTGGATCGATACCACGTTAGGGCAGGTCCCGTGAACAAATCCACTGCCGAATCAAACAGTTCGGTTGTGGTGACCCCTCGAGCTCTGCGCAGTTCTTCTGCTCTCTGCAGAAACGCCCCTACGCTCTGTGATTGGCCGTCAAATTGTAAGCCCCATTTATACACAGGCACTCCTCTACTATGTGCGGATGACGTTAAGTTAAAATTTTGTTGCGGTGTGATCGCGATGGTTGAATCTATTTGTCGAGCAAGTGCACCGACAGTGATGTGGCTTGTTGCCTCTGGAGGCGAGTGCACATCCGCATTTTTGGGCCGCGGGGTCTGCTCGGCTGCTGAATTTTCAGCTTCGGGCGTTTGCCGCGTCTTTTCTTGGCTTCGGCCGCGTCACACAGTTCTTTGGTCTTATCCATTAACACCTCATGACGTTTTGCGATACTTTTGTCACCCAATGCGCCTATTGGTATACGTCCCGCCCTTAAATAGTTATGCCACATCCTGGCTTGAAGACGCTGACCTTCAGTGTCTGTATAGTCCCCCTCATATTCATTCGCGGAGGCAGCCAATGACTTATATTTATCTTCACAGGCCTCCAGTTCCTCATCTACATTTAAGGAAGCTAAGACAGCCTGATCAATAGGCGTACCTGCCTTAACACACTTCGTCAGCCGTTTTCTTAAATCCTCAGCCGTACCGGAAGTAGGCTGTCCTCGGATTTTCAATTCATATTGATTCTCTTCCTTTTTCAAGAGATACGCGTTCATAGTGTATGCCAATACTAAATTCCAAAGGGGAAATGAAAATTCCATACACTAACTCAACTCTTCAAATAATTTCAAAAATTGTCACGTTCAATTAATCAATTAATTTTTTTTTTTAATTACTCGTCATTAAATCATACCCTCACGCAATATCTCTTCAAATGTCTAACTAATCATCACAGTTATACGCCTAAGTCCACGTAGCGTTTAATATTTTTAATTTAAAAGTCGATAAATTTAGTTCCTGATTTATGAATAAACTTTTTAGTCAATAACAAGTTTTAATATTGAATTAGTCACTAAGCTATTCCTCACACCGCCATAGGCACCCTACCGTAATCAGTAAAGTCCAAAAATTTCGACTAAGTCCTTAGCTCAAAATATCGAATTAAATCCCGAAATTATCATAGAATAGCTAGTTATCACTTATTGAATCGGTAACCGTTCAATTCTAATTTTGCTTTGATTCTACTACTTATGTTGTAAGTTCATACTATCAATCAATAATAATAATAAATAATCAATAATTAGTTAATTTTTATAGTATGTCAAATGCGCTGGCGTCTTTTGACCTGACATGGAAAATTAGCCACAATGCGACTCTATATTTTTCAGAGTCGATGTCTCAAGTTATTATTATTCTATTTATTTTAATTTGACATTAAATTCAATCAATCAATTATAATTAATTATCAGCCATTTTCAATGACGCCCAGACGGCTTCCAACGCACTTTAACACACTAGGTATGGTTATTCTAATATTAGTTTATACTAATACTAGGTTAGTTTAAAAGCTTCTATTGTATGTTAAACAGGTTAAGTTATAATTAGAATACTGTTAACTAAGAATAAGTAGCAGTTAACGTGGACTGTTAGGCTTCACTGCCTTTATGATAGCCTGAACTGATGCCTAGATCAATGCATCACTATTAAATTTAAATACGTCTTCCAAATATGCTTTAATTTAAATCGATAATATATTACCAGATTATTTTCAAATTTCAACTAATTGATTAATATCTGTGCCCTTCCTCTAAAAATATACAAAATAAATTTTGAATAGAAGAACTATTAATTAATCTGCTAGCTGATTATTATTGCTAGCTTAGGTTAAGCGTAATAGATTATTTTTACTTACTGGAATCGCTGATGATCCGCAGTCCCCATCTCCACAGGGTTTCTCAGCTCCGTAGGACTCGCAGAAACGTGGAAACAATTCAATCACGGACTTTTGAACCGCACCTTCACACCTGACACCACTTGTAACGGACGAGACGGGACTTGGGAATTAGATAATCAGAAAACTGTTGGCCGCAAAAATCTGATTTTAATTTAACCTTTCACATTAATAATTATTACAATACTATTCACATTCCCTAAACTGTAATTTTAAAATATATTAATCACTCATCAGCGAAACAGTAGGTTACGAATTTAAGATTTTAGAGGGAAGGGCAAACACGGAGCGGACGCGTTACGTGCGAGTACCGGCGATCAACTCACCCCACGCACGTACTTTTTCGCTACAAATTTTTGTTAAAATGGCGGACTAGACTCCGTACGGTGCTGCACCCAAACGATTTACTTGGGCGTAACAGAGTCTAGAAACGACACAACTTGGCCAGACACAGGCTGGAGTCAGCAGAATCAGCAAATTCCTCAGCCAGCTGCAGCTAAAGCTGCCACGGGTATCGGGCTACTTCCGCTTAACAACTCAGTTGAGATCAACTAGAATATTCCGAGCAACTATTACTTGGACTTATATCTTACTAAATAAATATATAATAATCACTGTTCCTTATTTCCTTTTAATAATTTAGGTGACGGTAGATATTTTGTAAGTAATAGTACTTACATTTTACTGTTAGGAACAATGAAGAATCGTTGGTTGGTAATACTACAATATAAATACTGTAGTACTTCACTGGTCAATAATAATATTGACCTCACAGTGTCAAATGGTCAGGGGCTTTCTTAATGGGCCGTCACAACATCACAAACAAATAACTCAAAACAATCAAATCCGAAACTAAAAATTGACGGTAAATTAACAGACGACCCACTTCTAGTGGCTAGCGAATTTAATAATTTTTTTTCGACTGTGGCTGTACCAAGCACATCTTTCAGTTGTGACAATCTTGTAGAAAATGTAGTAGTGAGACCGGTCTCTTCCATGGTTCTGTTTCCTGTGGGGGAGGTGGAGATGGCAGTCGTCTTGAGAGACCTCAAGCCGAAGAAGTCCAGCGACATCAACGGAATGTCCGTGTGGCTGATCAAGCGTTGCTTCAAGCACATTTTGACACCACTTACTAAATTGATAAATCTGTCCTTCGCCCAAGGCGTTTTCCCTTCAGCTTTGAAGACAGCAAGAGTGGTTCCGATCTTTAAAAAGGATGATCCTTGCATCGCAAGTAATTACCGTCCTGTATCCATTCTTCCTGTCATGAGCAAAATTTTCGAATAGGTTTTCATTAGAAGGCTTGAAGGTTTTCTTGAACAGTTTGAAATTCTTAACCCTCAGCAGTACGGATTCAGGAAAAATAAATCGACGAGTGATGCTGTAACAAAACTCATTGACTGTGTTGTTGATGGCTTGGAGAGGCGAGAACAAGTGCTTAGCATATTTCTCGACCTTTCAAAGGCCTTTGACTGTGTGCATCATGGGACATTGTTGCATCAGTTATGGACATTTGGTGTTCGAGGTAAGCCGCATAAATGGCTTTCGTCATACCTCAGTGGCAGAGAGCAGTGTGTGCAGATCGCGAACACCCTGTCAGGCAAAGTAAAAATGCAGTACGGTGTTCCCCAGGGTTCAATTTTGGGGCCCATACTTTTTCTCATTTACGTCAACAGATTGAATTCATCAATTTAAAATGGAGAGGTGATTCAATATGCGGACGATACGACTCTCTGCATCAGATCAAGTACGAAACAAGATCTTGAGATCAAAGCCTTTATTGAACTAAACGCATGCATCGAGCACTTTTCAAAGATAAATCTAAAAACTAACTATGCCAAAACTAACGTAATAAAATTTTGTCTCCGTCAACAAGAAGACGAATACAGACCAATTGTTATGGCGGATGAAGCTATATTAGATGAAGCCGAATCCATCAAGTTTCTGGGGATGTACCTGGACAGGGGACTGACCTGGAGCGATCACATTGACAGAGTTTGCTCAAAGGTTGCCTCAGGCACTTATGTTTTACGCAATCTAGCAAAATTCTGCTCGTTTGATGTACTGAAAACTGCCTACTTTGGCATAGTACATCCACATTTGACCTACGGTTTGAGACTATGGGGCAGCGGTTCTAAATACAAATTTGACAAAGTATTTAGAACACAAAAGAAAGCTGTTCGAATAATTTCGAAATTAAAACCCAGAGAGTCGTGTAAAATTGCCTTCAGGGAGCTTGGATTTCTAACCTTACCCAGCCTCTATATTCTCGACGTTACCCTGTACTGCCGATTCAAATGTGAACTGGTTCAGGGCAGGGACGTCCATCAGTACGAGACCAGAGGCAGGAACAATTTCAGGACAGAACAGCATAGAACGGCTATGTTCGAACACTTACCATCTCAAATGGGTGTCAAGTTAATCAATAAGCTCCCTGGAGATCTCAAACGAATTAATGAACCCAAAAAATTCAAATCTCGATTAAGACACTTTTTGTTGTCAAAGGCATTTTACTCCGTTGATGAGTTTACGGTGGGCCGCTGGGATGAAAATTAATATTTTATTATTATTATTCTATTTATCCTTTTCTGATATTCAAAACATGCAAAATACAATATATTGTTAGGTTCACACATGAGTATGTGGAATTAACTGTGCCTATGTTAAGATAGGTTTTAGTTTATAGATTTTTTAAATCCAAATGTTGAAATGACGCTTGCAATGCAATTATGTTAATCGTTTTTCTGCAATAAAGAATTATTATTATTATTATTTTTATTATTCCTGTAGAAACACATTGAATTTCTTATATATTTTGGTATCTAAATTCGAATACGCCTTGTGGTTTTTATTTATGCACATTGTCTTTACTCTAACTTAGAAAACATAATCTAATGCTAATAAGTTATGTAACCTTGAAAGCCACTGCATAAAATAAATCGATAAGGTGTTTTATAAATACATTAGGAAATCCGTAATGTGGAGGTGCTCCATCATATTGGATATTTCAAATTTTTATCATAAATTATGTATTTAATTAAGTTATGTCTCATACTTTCAAAGAAAACTCTTCTTAAGCGAACAAATAACTTAAATCACTAATAAAAAAGTGACTATTTGAAAATCAATTTTCTATATAACAAGTACTAACGTTCATAACACGTTAGTAAACGATGACCTGTATTTCATTTTCACGTCTTTGGCAAGATTCTCTAAACGATGGTCACAAACGACTGACAATGTCACAAACACTGTTACATGTCACTACATATCTATCGTCTTGTCGCTAAACAATAACAGTCATTATGTATGATTCCATACACTCAACTGTATGTTCGAGTGAGAATTATTTTAAAGATTAGACTTTAATTTGAAGGACAGTAAAAAAATAGAGATTTCTATGTGTGGTCTTGTTTTAGAAATTCTATAAACTTAACGTATTCTAAACTACTTGTAACAAGATAAATGTTGGCTGTTTTTCGACTCATATAATTGCTTTAAATCGAACAAAAAGTATTTGATAATAAGAAGTTGTTAGAAAAACAGAACAATGTTTTATCAGAACAGATGTGGAGTTCCGAGCCTTCTCAATAGGCTTTGTTATTCTCTCACAGTTTTTTTATGTGTTTCTAAAATTTAAAACTACAAACTGAAATATATACAATATGGAAGTTGACATTTTAATAATTTCAACAATAAATTAAACAATCCATTACCTATTACAAATTTTAGTGTAACATTGTTATGTTCAAACTTCCAGTAGTGAAACTGAACACAGTATTTCATGGGCATACTTATATTTTAAGTGCCTAAAGAAATTCTGCTTATCACGCCATATATCCTGGTAAAATCAATATCGTAAGGTATTCCCAAACACGAAAGCTGTTAATCTGCTTTACTGCAAGAGCGTTACCATTCTAGGTCTGGGTAATTGTGCATAATTGTGCACAATAACATCACAATTATTGTGTATGATAATAAGACTAGAATTTGAATAGTATGGATTTTATAGTTTAAACACATATGATTAATTACGTAGTAAACTGGTATTATCAGTTCTCATTTGTTATTTTTCACAATAAAAGTCTTAAATACTAAAATACCGTACATTAAAAGTTTAAATGATATTAGATTTTATTTTTGGAAGAAATTTTTTACCACACTAAGACATTATGAAACATGACAGAACCCTATTCTTGTCTTTTATCATGATAATTTTTAAATGGGTGGCTGCCTGCCTAAACGCTTACACCATATATCCTGGTAAATCAATAAATGTAACTCATTTCCAATAACGAAAGCTGTTAATCTGCTTTACAACAACAGCAGTATCATTCTAGGTCTAGGCTACATAATTGCCACACTACATTACAATTGTTTCTGATAAGAAGTCAATTTTTAAATAGTATAGGTTTTATATTATATCACATGTAAATAATTAGATAGTAACGGGCAATATTAGTTCTCATTTATTATTTTTCACACTATAAGTCTTAAATACGAAAATAACACTCATTAAAAGTTTAAATGGTATTAGAATTTATTTTTGGAAGATATTTTTACCACACTAAGGCCTTATAAACATGAGGGAATCCTATTCTTGTATTTTATATCCTCACAATTTTAAATGGATAGCTACCTGCGTAAATGCTTACTTTCTAAGTAAGAGATTAGTATGTTCGTAGTTATAAAGTACCATTTCCATATGAGAGAATGGCAGATCGAGAGAGAAAAATGATGAATGTAATTCCCATTGTCTCAGCTAATCTCAACATTACCCTGGTCTCTCGTGTGTAGACATCTGTATATATGAATATGTAGTTGAATGATGATGCTCAAGATGGGAGCGTGATTATATAGTGAAAGGGATAGATCCAGAAAATAACGGGATTTTCTCCCCACTATTATTGATTTGAAAATCCTACAGGGACTAGCCTATCTAAACTACAGTGCAATGGTGTTTCTTTGATCCTTATATCATACTACATTCTAGGGTCTTGGCTGTATTTATATCACCGATAATGGCACACAATAAACTAATATAGCTGTGCTTGATAGCAATCTAAATGCCACAAATTTATAACTTTATCAGTAATTAGGTATTTTATGATGAGTCATATTAATTTTTTTTTATCGTACTAAACCATATAAAATATGCAAAACTAAGTTTGTTTTAAGAATTAAAAATATTATTGATAAAATTGAAAGAAGAGTGTTAAAATGTGGTGTTTTAAAATATTCCTTATACAGAAATGGGTTTTTAAACATTGATGATGTATGTCCCTCTATTTTAACGTAATATAACTTTTACAATGGTGATAGTAGGAAACCTTGTTTTATTTAGGTGAGTTTTAAAAGTAAGCAGAAGGGATTGACGCTAAGTAGATACTGAAACTTCATGTTTCCATCCTATCGTGTCTAAATAGGATGAGGTCTAAAATCTAGTATGCTACAAATTGCTTTGTACTAACACGCCTAGGAACGTATACATGTGGATTTGAATTACACTTAGCTAGGCGCAGTCATGTTTGTTAGTAATTTTAGACTTTTCTTTCAAAATGACTTCACTGAGAAACAGGAAACCATTACATTTTTGTCACTGATTATTGATGTAGCCTAGTTGTTTGAATAAGACGGAAGAAAATATTTTCTTACACTCTCAGTTTGAGTTCAGAAACAAAATTATAACATGTGGAAATAAAATATTTAATGAAATTTAATTTAAAGAAATTCTATATTTTGATAGCATGTTAATTTATTAAATTATAAATAAAACATGTTTAAATTCCTTAAGTTGTTTTTTTTATACACAGTAAATAAGTAAAAGATATATCACGCCAATTTTTCAGTGTGCCTGTATACAATATCACGAAAGCTGTTTAAATACCCCGGAATATTTCTTTAAATTCCTACAATTCCTTGCAGGCCCCCCCCCCCACCCCCCCCCCCCCCCACCCCCCCCCCCCCCCACCCCCCCCCCCCCCCACCCCCCCCCCCCCCCACCCCCCCCCCCCCCCACCCCCCCCACCCCATCCGCAGTTGGTCGCGCCTCATCCCGGCGGGCCTGCGCCCGCGTCACGCTGCCGGCCAGCGCATCTCATAACGTGGCCTCACCCTCTTCTATCACAGAGTATTCTCGCAAAGAAAACCTACGATATAGCATGTCAGACTGAAGACATTCATTTAAAAAGCCAAAGATGAATTAGTTGCTCGAGTGAAAGAACTAACCATTCTCCAATCAAATTTAGTAGATAAAATTCAAGATCTCACCCGTCAGTTAGAGGAAACTAAAAAACAGAAAAATACGAAACAAAAAAGGAATGTGCGGAAACTCAAACAAACATCGAGGTAACTCACATAAAATCAACTCAAACAGAAGATGCATGTACTCAACAATCTACATGTAAAAAATGTGAAATACTACAGGATGAAACAAAAAAGTTGATTTCTACAATACGTACGATGGAAGATGACCAGATCAGAAATTCTGGTTTTCCAATTTATCCTGATAACCTCAGCTTAAGAAATAGTTATTCTGTCCTTGAGGAGGAGGGCTGTGGAGGGGTGGAAGTGACGTGTGGGAGAGATATTGGCACAGTGAATCGAAAAGTTGTCAAACGAAGAAAAAAACTAAGAGGCAATAAAAAGAAGACAGACGAGAAGAAACTCAATCATCGGAATTGCCTGACATCCGGAACAACAAGCAATACCCGATTCAACATTAACATCTTCGGTGACAGCCATGCTAAAGGCCTGTCGTCGATTATCCAGACAAAAAATAAAAGACGGTGACTCAGTTTTTGCTTGTGCAAATTCAGGAGCGCGTATGGACTATGTGCTTAAAAAATAGCGCAGATATGACAAAAAATGTCGAGGGAAATGATCCGATTGTAATCATTGCTGGAAATAATGACATGGGGATCGTTGATGAAAAGAACAACTTATTGAAACTCCTGATTTGGCAGACAGACAAGATTGAAAAACACGTCACATCACACAAAAAACCAATCTTAACATTGTGGTTAATTTGTTTCACCGACACGACTTACCTTATAACTGGCCGCATCAATAAGGAAATAAAACAAATTAACAATAAACTGCTAAAACTTGAAAAAGAAGGTGTGTGTGTTGTAGATGTCACCAGATTTTTTCGGCGTCTTTTCACCAGACACGGCCAGCATCTCAACGGGCAAGGCAAGGCAGCTCTTTGTTTATAAACTACTGTCCGGCGATCGAGAATTTGAGACGAGAACAGTGCGAGTCTTCCAGCAAACGCTGCAAACGGCGAACCAGCAGTTAACTCAGCTGAATGGAGTTCCACACAATAACTTCGGAAGAGAGATGCCACTACCGGTTGAGCGGCCAGAGCCAGAACCTGTCACACTTCCATTTGACACCTACGCGGACGCGGTGAAAAGCTACAACTTGAGGCGGACGATGACCAGCGAGAGACATCAGCCTGAATCCTCGCCACCAGCGGCGGCCAGGGACGTGGGAAGCGGCGATCCGGACTCTGTGATCGGCGACCGGCGGATGTCCACCGAGAGCGTAAACGAGTTTCCCAACCGACCATAGACATTTTTTTAGCAGTAAGCCAAGTTTTAGAAAAAAACATTGTACAGTAGGGCGTAGACTTTCGACATCGGCGCCCCCTGCCAAAACAATGCAACAAAATGCAAACAAATTCAAAATTCAAAATTTTGCAACCAAAACTCTCAGGCCGCTACAAATAAAATTGACTGTTTAAATTTGATGGCAGACGAAGTCATGCCCGAAGTGATGGTTATTACTGAGCATCACTTCAATGAATGCAACATACACCAGTTTCGACTGGAGAACTATTACCTGAGTAATTACTTTGCACGAAGTAATTTTAAAGGTGGGGGTATTGCTTTGTTTGTCAAAAAGGGAATTCAGTATGAAAGTGGTTGTAATGTGAATTGTTCTGAAAAGGACTTTGAAGCGGCATCCATTTCACTTTTAATGCAAAAAAACAGAATTTTTTTGATCGGCCTTTACAGATCCCCTGATGGTAATTTCGATGTTTTCATGGACCAAATGAGTTTTCTTTTGCAAATTCTTTTTTCACAAAAATAGATCGTTCATAATAATTGAGGGACTTTAATGTTGATGTACTCAATGTAAGAGACATGAAAACCAGGAAGTTGGGGGATCTCTTGAAAACATTTTATCTGCATTGGTCCGTAAACTCGCCGACTAGGGTGACAGCTACCACTGCCACCGCAATTGACAACGTCATCACCAATATGCCATCTGTGGCGGTTGTCCCTGATTGTCACAGCCATCTCGGATCATGATGCGCAGCTGGTTCACTTTGACGGATTTTGCGCCTGCTACTCTCCCGCCACAGACAGTCGTCTCCCGAGCTACTCGACCTGAGAATATTGCTGCTTTCTGTAAGCTATTAGAAAAAGAAACTTGGGACTGTCTTGATGGTTGTTCTGGCGCTGACGGACATGTTTATATCGTTTAATAGGGTATTAAACTATTATCTAGATGTTGCATGTCCCCAGAAAAAAACTGTTCAAAAACATAAAAATTGTCAAAAGTAGTTGGATTACTACCGGAATTATTAGTCTCTAGGGCAAATTTAAAAGAATATTACCAAGTTTTCAAGAAGAACAACAGATGAGCATTTCCAAACATTCTTTAAAAAATTATAAAAAAATCTACAAAAAAGTAATAAAGGCAGCTAAGGCATATGATGTAAACAAAAAACTGAGACATTCTAATAATATATCAAAAACCGCTTGGTATATAATTAACAAACAAAGTAAATACAGAAACCCAGTCTCTCCTTCAGAGCTAATATTTGAAGGAAATGCCATTAGAGACCCCTTCTTGATTGCGGACATGTTAAACAAATTTTTTGTAGATGTGGGCGGTGAAGAGTGGCAATGTGCCATTGTCAAGTTCTGACAGCAGCAGGGGGTCATGCAGCCCAGCAGCGTCGATGATGTTAACACCTGTTACAGAGGGTGAGGTGGCTGCGGTGATCCGGGAACTTAAAGGCCAAGCATTCTAGGGATGTTTATGGGTTGTCGGGGGTGGCTTCTTAAACAGTGTTTCCACACAATCTTGAAACCATTGGCCAGAATGATTAATTTTTCTTTCCAAAACTGGGCAATTTCCAAACGGCCTAAAAAATGCAAAAATCATTCCACTCTTCAAAAAAGGCGATTAAAAATCTCCAAGCAATTACAGGCCCATTTGCCATTCATTCCAACAATCAGCAAAAATATTTGAGAAGTTATTTCTCATTAGAATGCTTTCCTTTCTGGACGTGCATGATATTCTCTGTAAGGAACAGTTTGGTTTCCGGAAGGGAATATCGACAATTGATGCAGTCACTAAACTGATCGACATTGTTGTGAAGGGCTTGGACAGGCAAATACCTACGCTTAGCGATATTTTCTTGACCTGTCTAAGGCGTTTGACTGTGTGGACCCACCAGACTCTTATTTCAAAACTACATGACTGTGGGATACGAGGTACACCACTCTCATGGCTTTGAGTCGTACCTGAGTTCCCGCCTGCAAAAAGTCCATATAAATGGCGTTTCATCAAACAACGCCCTCGTAAAATATGGGGTCCCACAGGGATCAATTCTCGGCCCAGCTCTTTTTTTAATTTATGTTAATGACCTCAGGTCATCCATATCATCTGGCCAAATGATTCAGTACGCAGATGACACAACTCTCTGTTTTCAGAGTAAATGCAGGGCCTCATTGGAAGTGGAATGTTTTGTAAGTGCAAATTCTTGTCTGCAGTTCTTATCAATCTGCAGACAAATGATTCAAAATCCAATTTCATCTATTTCTCAGGTCGAAGAGTGGTCCCATGATTGTGGTCCATCAGTTGTGCTAAATGACACAGTCATTGAAGAACTAAACAGCATTAAATTCTTAGGAATCCACATTGACAAAAGTCTAACGTGGGACAATCATGTAGACGCAGTCTGCGCCAAAATGTCCTCGGGCATCTTTGCTCTGAGAAAGTTAGCAGACTTTTGTGCAATTTCTATTCTAAAAAATGGGCCTATTATGGCCTTGTGTACCCACACATGTCTTATGGCATAACGTTGTGGGGAGGATGCGCAAACACCCACTTCCAAAGGTGCTTTGTCCTGCAGAAGAAAGCAATCCGAATCATCTCGAAAATAGGAATGAGAGAATCCTGCAGGGAGCACTTCAAAAGTCTCGATTTGTTAACGCTCCCATCCCTCTACATGTACGAGACTGTCCTGTACTGTCGTTACCAAATGTGAAGTGACGCGGGGCAGAGACGTCCATGACTACAACACTAGAGGGAGGGATGCATTAAGACCAGCGCAGCACAGGCTCCGGGCTTTCGAAGCCCTGCCATCTGAGGTCGGGGCCAAACTTATCAACAAGTTGCCTCTTGACCTACAGGCTGAAAATGGGCAACCACTGTTTAAGAGGAAGCTAAGGAACCTATTTGGTGCAAGGGGCCTTTTACTCCGTCGGCGAGTTCGTGGGACCGGGGAGGTTAGTTGGTACAAACCGTTGAGTGCGGGGGTGCCAGGCTTTAGGCCTACATGATAAGCCATAATGTTCTCTCTATTTAAGTTTTGTTTTATTTGAGAATTAAAATTTTAAGTGCTTTCTTTTATTTTGCTTAGTTTTACATATAACTTTGTAAACACTACAATATTATTTTATTTAAATATTAAATATCTACATGACTTGACGCGTGCCATGCAATGTTGTAAAAATTGTTATTACGGCAATAAAGAAATTTATTATTTATTATTACTCACATCTTGTTGCACATACTGAATTCTCTGTCGTATTATTTCTTTCTTGAACTATTTCTCCGAAAAGTCTACCGCAACTTATCCAATTTACCACGACCAATAAAGAATTTGATTTGGTTTTATATTATTGAGACATATACCAATATACCCTCAAATCCAATATTTTCATATTCAAATGACTGGACTGACCTTAGGCTTTCTTCTTTGTCACGGGGAAAGATCCTTAATATGAAATTGAAGTTGTTTAAACTGAAATTTCCTACTAGGATGGAATAAAATGAATATAGATAGAAGACTTGATTCTCCCGCAACACACTCTGTAAAGATGATTGATCTCTGGATAAAATTTTAAAACAGCAGTCGCAAGCAAACGTAAAATTTTTGGATGGAGGCATTGGAGTAAACAGAATAATTATTAAAACAACTGGCCAATTGAAGATAGTCCAGCACGAAATGTGATAAAATTAATCATCAAAAGTATCTTGGTTTCTCGCATGTTTTCTCGATTAGGTATCGTTATTTTTAAGACTGTATCTTATGGAATATTTAAGTACGTTTAAAATAGTATATATTACTCCGATCTAAAGTTTTGTAATGATAGAAAATGCCATTACACAATTTAAATTTTTTGCCAATTTCTATTATTAGTTATTAAACACATGATACATTAATTTTTAAACATTATATACAGAACACGTTTTGGGAAACCTATACTGCATTATAACGTTAATAACCTCACCACATGATAACCATTATAGTAAAAATATATCATATTTTTAGCACATTTTTTGTCAAAAGGCTGAGATGTTTTGAAAAAGATATCTTAATGAAACACCTTAAAAGTAAGACCAACTTGTGTACAATGTTATGTGTGTATCCGTTCTTTAGTTTTGAGATATCAATTGACGCCTTTTATCACTTAAGGCTAGGAGCAGAGGAAACTCCTTACATCAATTAATTCTAAAACCCCTGTGCACTTGTTTCCGAAGTGATAGGATTTTTCGGTAGAGAAGGCTATGTTGTAACCTCATATAGTCAAATCGGGTAAATTAGCTCTCATGTAAGTTAGCAAGGACGCTTTATTATCAGTAAATGAACTGTATCCACTCAAATAGTAACAGTCCTTCTCAACATATAAGACCTATATTTTATCCCAATATCTCAAGATTTCCTATTAGTAATGTAACTTTTAAGATGCATCCTCATAGATGCCTCATCTGTACATCTATCAATTTAACCTAATGTAAATAACGCATCGGTTTCATATGCTACAAAACATCGCTCGCGAATTTATCACGTTTTTGTATAATTTTACGAAGATTATCTAATGTTTTTTCTATTAGACACTTTCTATTTCATTTTTACTGTTCAATACCTAGTCCTAACTAATTACTAAAATAATGTGTAAGACATCGAGAACTAGCTCCAAGCTTTCAAATATTTGAATTTAATAATGTTAAAGATTACGACCTTTATAAAAAGGTAGTAAGTATTGATATCATAACAGATATTGGAATAGCTTAAAACTGCAGACAAAATCTAATTTTTTTTTAATGTTTCAACATTATTTGCTTGAAAATAATAATTACAACAACCAAGCAGTGGTATTCGTATACGATAAAATGTTTTAGAAACATAATTAAGATCATATTCGCAAAGTCAATTTAGTATGTTCAGAGAAAAACTCAAAAGATATATCAATACCAAAGAACAGGTTCAAAGGCAAAAGGTTCCAAATATCTAATTTTCCGTTGAAAACCTCATTTCCCCATCCTTTCAAACACAGATCTTATTTCTCGTGCATCTTGACTTCTTTTTTCAGCCATCTTCCCTTTCCTGAACTATATCTCTGTACCATCTGTACTACTTTCCTTATTTGTACTGTACTGTACTGCACTAGTACTGTACAAGTACTGCAATATTAATTTTCTGTAATAAAATCATTTATTCATATTAATAAAATGGGTATCATGCTTAAAATGGATGTTTTATTTCAGTAATCAAATCATTACTTACTACTCTTACTACTTACTCCCAGGACCATTTATATCGGAGGTGATATTTTAGCCGCACCAACAAAGCTCCTCCATCTTGAACGGTCCTCATGCATCTTCCTCTGAAGCGCCCGTCTTCTCCATATCAGGCCTTCACCTGGTTCCACCATCTCACTTTTGGTCTCCCCCGGGGCCGTCTTCCTTCTGGGTTACCGTACATTACCATCTTCAGTTTGCATTCCTCTTCTCTTCTCAAAACATGGCCTGCCCAACGGAGTATTCTGCACTGTATTTCTCCTATTTACATCCGTACTATTTTAGAGCTCCCTGATTTCTCTATTATGTTTTCTTCTCCATACACCTTGTTCATATGATGGCCCATAGATTTTACGTAGAATTCTATTCTCGAAAACTAGAAGCTTTTTTTTCATCCTTCTTATTTAGCCTCCACGTTTCGGATCCGTACAAAAAGCACTGGACATATAATTGTTTTGTATATTCTAGTTTTAGAATATACAAAATACCCATCCGAAGGTATCTTCGCCTTGATGTGGCGGGTGGGGCTTGTATGCTCAAACAACCTCAAGAGCTATACAGGCGGTAGCGTAGCTACTGGTAGGGCCTCCCTTGCCGGACAGGTCTTCGTGAGGTAGGAGCCAGACTAAGAGAGATACCCTGGTCCTCCAGGGTTGGCGGTTGAGCGTTGGGCTGACGACCCGCCTCATAAAAAATTGTTGTTTACGAATCACCAACAGAGAGTAGAAACTGGGACAGTAATCAAATCATATAAACTTTAAATGAAATTTAAACTAATCTTTAGGTTTTTTAAAACGAATTTAATAAATCATTATTATGAAATTTGCCTAGATAAATTGCAACAATTTTGCAACCATTACCGCAGCAAGAAATTAGCAAGTGCAGTTTTGCATAATTTAATTTCGGTTATAAACTAGTGCAAACTTTCTGAACTGACTAAGTAATCAAGTTATTATTGACCGGCGTTATATCTACCGAATATTTTAACAGTGACAAGCTAACGATTTCCGGTTCCCGCTCGACTGCAGAATCATTATATGGTATAGTGAAACCTACAAACCAGTAAGCTGTATCCGCTGGAAAATTGCATTGTGCTTTCTGGCCATCTATCAAATGTGTACTCTAAATTTTAAAAAAATAGGCTATTAATTAAGGTTTTATGTGTGTATAATCAGTCGTAATGGTACATTAAATATATGAGATATGAAGTAGCTTTACTCTTTTAAAATTATAACAGTTTGTCCTAACTTATTCACGTATACAAGTACTCTATGGATTTTTTGATGTTAGGAATAATAAGGAGGTGAAGGGAAATCCAAATGAATTAGATCTAAATATAAGCATCCTGTTTAGTATAAATGTCTAGTTTGAAATTACAACAAGCAATTGAGCTATTACAAATGGTTTTGAGTTAAGGTTACATAGTACAGGAATAAATGGGTTTTTTATCTAATGACATTCCTTAAGTTTATCACCCGTATTCTGGCAAATAGCGTAGGAACGGTAGGGAGTTATTCATTACTCCGCTATTGGATGGTTGTAGACTATATAACACCACTTCAGGGAGGCGTATATGGTAGGCCTATAAATTATTGATTTTAAAAACTCTATGTATATTTACTGTTCATCTTGGCTTAGAGTTATACGGATGGTAAAGAAGATCCACTATACCCTTCAGAACCTTGATAACTGAGTAGGAAATAGTTGAGTGCAAAAACAGCGGTCGGTGTTTTTGGCGGAGACCTGGTTTTTGGATCACCTGCTGTGTGCGTGAGTTAGTTTTGGACTGTGGCGGAGGTCATAGGTCCTGCTCACTATTATCGCAAAAACTAGATAAGCTAAACATCAAACAAAATTTGGCACATCGGTTTCATAGATAAGAGAAAATTTTAAAGAAATACTTGTGTAGTTTTCTTTAATGTTAACAAAATAAAGCAAGATAAATAACAAAAAATTCCATATAATTATAAACATTTACCTAAAAACTAACAATTTTAAACTTTGTATTACAATTCTAACGATTACGATTGTTGCACATTTTTATTTTTACACTTGCATGCAGTAACATTTCATCTTTGTCATTCTTTTGACATTCTTTTCGTTTACTATCCGGTTTAAATTTATAAGTAATTTTGGTTTCGTTCAATCTTCAAATATAAAATTTATTTTTGCTTTATTAAATTATTCTATTGGTTGTAACATATTTTCAAATACAACTTACACGTGTTACTGTTTTGACGACTTATTTCATTAGTATTCTTGCCGTTCATGATATTGCTACCCTCAAGTACTAAATCCAATTTGTTATTTAAAGTAAGGTTCTTCCAAACTATACATAAGAATGACAGGGAAATTCAAACGCCAAAACATTTCCTAATTTGAAAGTTCAGAAAATGCATGATAACGGTACGTCACACCACAAATCAGAAAACAGGATTCGCTTGATTTTAAAAAAAGAAACAACAAAACAACGAAATTTAAAGTCTGTAGATAGTTTTTTTAATTGACTAAATATGTTCCTGTCACAATTATGATTATTGTATTTTAGTTCGTTTACATTTTTTTTATAATTTCGCGATTTTCTCGTTGCCATCTTGGTAACTATACCAATTACATGGGTATACTTTAAATAAAAATAAAAATTTAATAAATAAAATTTTATTTTAGAATTGTAAATGGATAGGGAATAAAAAAGTAAATTTATATTGTAATCCAGCGGCAGGCACAACGCGCTTGGAATCTGGTCTAGACCTGACTTGATGGCAGTGAATGCTAAACAATAGTCTACAGTGGACTCAATCTTTTGTTAGGCGGCGAACCTGCGTTGAGAGTGATTCAAACAGGCCTGCAGGAACAGGAGCGTAGTCGGTTGCAGGCCAAGAAAACACGCTCTGCTTCCTTTCCGAGTTGAGAAGCGATAGAGTAAAGTCTTTAGTGCGAGTTTAAAAGTAGTGTCGGGCGTAGGATCCGTTGGTATAGATTATTTTAATACCGAACTCCAAGACCTTCACGACCAAAGAGCTAAGTACTTTTGACTGAATTATTAAATTTTTCTAAATTTGAAATTTGAAAATTTAAGAAGTGAATTAATTTGAAATTGGAATTGAAATTTGAAATTAACGATCAAATTCTGTTGAGTGTGGACTAATATATATCTAAATTGTAAAGGAGTTATTTATTTAAAGTCAAACGTAAAAATTTAATTGAAAATCATAGGGATTCTAGTTAAAATTAAGAGCTGCAGGTTGCTGCACCATATCCTGTAGGAACTTGTGAAAAATTCCTGTTGAGAACTGTTTAGATTTGTTTGAGAATTTTATTTTAAAGAAGTTTATAATTTTTATTTTATTAGTTTTGAGAAGAAGCCTATTTATTTTATTTCATACAAATTTATTCAAGATTATTATTTTATTTTTATATTTTTATACATACGTATTTAGAGGACAGTGAGCCCATGTTAAATCGAAAGTGCCTTGCCTAAGGAAGTAGTAATTTTAAACTATTGTGCAAAACATTGCTTGATGGAATACAAGGTTAATAATTGACATTTGAATTAATTTAATAAACCTGAATATTTCTAAAAAGGTGCAGTTTCAATTTCCACCAGTATCTACTTATATCTTATGAGTTCGAGACTATTTAGGGTCATCATAATAAAAACAAAAAATTTTGTATATTAACATTTAGTATACAAATAAGTGCGCCACTCTGCTATATTCTGGTGAACCTTAATAAAATTGAACTTAGTGGTTGTTCATTAATAAGTGGCTTGGATACTGGAAATTTATAAAGTGTTTTAATATTAAACTTTTAAAATGGCACTTAAGGTGGACTTGTTAAACCAAGGAGGAATTGGACTATGAAATTAGGTTAAGAGGTGTGGAAGTGTCTCCTAGTCTTAAAAGTGATAGATTTAAGGAAAAAGTTACGGCAGTTAATAAGTCTTGATGTAAATAGTAATTATTTGAACCTGAGTGGAAAGGTCGCTTTCAAGGAGGAATGGGATAAAATTAAGTTAGAAACCCAAGTATTAGGAAGTAGACTGGAGGAATCCATTGAACAGGGACTAACATTGGACATAGTTAGGTGTGAAACAAAAATAAATCATTGGCAGCGCCGACTAACTAACTTAAGTAAATTGTTTAAAATCGAAGAAAAGGATATAGCTAAACATGTTGAAAACCGGAATAGTATATTAAGTGAATTGTTGTTAAAAATAAAAAACCTAAAAATTGACAAGGAAACATCTGATAACTTGGTGCGTAAGTTATCTGATTCCAATCTGGAAATAAAAGGTGAGCTGGAAGAGGCTAGTAAACCGGAAGTGAAAGATAAGTCTGGTCTAAATATGAGAGATGAGGTGTTTGTTTCGGGACGGCCACATTTAAGTTATAATAAACTACCGAACCCCATTGAGCGTTATTTGAAGGAGTTAAAAATCTGCGATGGATTAAAATGTTCAAGAATTATTAGAATTCTTTAAAATAATCTTGAAACTTAAAAAGGAAACTAGATGTACGGAAGAGGATATTATGGAGATTGCGATTTCACATAGTCAGGGAGCTCTTTTGTCGAAACTATTGGAAATAAAACAGGACAATGTCACGGTCAAATTAATGCTTGAAATATTATTGAATTATTTCGTGCCATATCATCAGCGTGAACTTTTGAAATTTGAAAAGGTGCACCGTCCCCAAAGATATAATGAAAGCTTATCCAACTACATTATAGACATTAAGGAATCAGTAGAAGTACTTTGTTGTAATATAAATGAAAGGGATGTTGTGGAATTAATTAAGGTGGGAATTAATCCTGAAACCAGAAATAAACTAGTGTTTATGGGGAAATCCGAGCACATATTCCGAACTGGATGAGATGTGTATTAAGGGCGAATAATGTAGGTTATGCTGACAACGTGAGGAAAACAGGGAATAATTTGAATGTGAATAGGAAGTATAATGTACCGGTTAACAGCATCAGGGCGAGGCAAGAAACAATAACTTGTTATAAATGTAATAGACCTGGTCATTATGCTTATCAGTGCCGGGAGGTAAACAGGAAACCTGTTGTAAACCAGCGGAGACCCATTGTAAACCACACTCCAGCTATAAACCCCGAAAATGTAGCTCATAATGTACAGGAGTCAAAAAACTAGTTAGTAGGGAAAGTTCGAACAAAGAGGGAAGGGCGAACTTTCCCGGTTACCTAAAATTGTGTCCAACAAAAATTCACATGAATTATCTGCTAAATTAAATCATACTTGGCAAAAGAAAAATTCGGAAAATATCAGTTCATTGCCCAGCTTAGAAATAGATTTTGGCAAGAATATATCATTAAATGTATTATTAGATACTGGTAGTAGTATAAATATAATAAGTGATAGACTGTATAAACTATTATTAGAGAATAAGATTGTAAAGTGTTACCAGTTATCTAACCTGACATGTATGAGTGCTGAAAATAAAAAAATGTCCGTAATCGGCAGTGTAAATATAAAAATTAAAATAGATATGTTCACCTGGAAAGTAGAATTTGTTATAGTGAAGGACTTAGCCCAAAAGGCAATTTTAGGAGCGAACTTTATAAAACATTCTGGTTTGTTAATAGACTTGAAAAATAATTGTTGTCGATTTGACTTTAATGTAGAGAAGTGTATAAAATTTGTGCAAGGTATTTACAGTAGCGTGTATGAACACCAATCACACTTATAAAATAGGATGCGAAGAGGCCAGTAATGAAATAATAAAAATTATAAAGGAATTTCCAACGGTGTTTACCGACAAAATTGGTAAAACTCTAGATTATGAGTATAAATTAAAAGTTAAAGATCATGAACCCGTAAAACTTAGACCATATCCATTGAATCCACCTAAACAATTAAAAATAAAAAAAATTATTGACGAATTATTGGAACAGGACATTATTCAACCAAGTGTGAGTCAGTACTCGAGTCCAGCCTTTTTAGTAGGTAAGGAAGATGGAAAATCGGAAAGATTAGTAGTTAATTACAAGGAGTTAAATAAGAAGTTGGAAGGAGTGAGTTATCCTATAGGCGACATGCACGAACTATATTACCATTTGAAGGGAAACAATTATTACTCAATAATAGACTTAACCAAAAGTTTTTATCAAATAAGTTTAGCGAAGGAAAGCCAGGAGTTAACTACGTTCTCGGTACCTTTCGGAAGTTACAGCTTTAAACGAATTCCTTTTGGATTATTAATTGGAAGTGGGGTATTGTCGTCATATATGAATAAAATCTTAGGAGAATTGAGATTTACTTGCACTCTCGCCTTTTTGGACGATATTATTGTGTATTCGAAGACATTGGAGGAACATTATATGCATTTGAAACAAGTGTTAGAGTGTTTAAAGAAAAATAATCTTACTGTGAATCCGGAGAAAGTAAAATTTTGTTATAATGAAATTAAATTTCTGGGACATTTGGTTTCCAAAGACACTATAAGAATGGACCCTGACCGTACACGGACGTTATTAGAATCTCCGAGGCCCCGGGACAAGAAAGGTATTGCGAGATTCATAGGGATGACTAGTTATTTCTCTAAATTTATTCCAAATTATGCGGAAATAGCTCATTCCACTCAATGAAATGAGGAAGAAGTCGTCCAAATTTGTGTGGGACCAAAAATGTCAGGAATCGTTCGATAAACTGAAACGAGCGGTTACCCGTCCCCCCCGTGTTAGCCATCCCTGACTTCAACAAGGAGTTCACAGTCCAATGCGACGCGAGTGATAAGGCCCTCGGTTCCTGTTTATTACAGGAAGCGGACAATGGACATTTAAAACCGGTGGCCTATTATTCGAGAAAATTTAACGAAAGTGAGGTTGAAACTTACTACCTATCAAAAGGAAGCTTTGGCAGTTGTCTGTTCAATAAATAAATTCCGTAATTTCCTAGAAATGAGACCATTCAACTTAGTGACCGACAACTCAGCATTGGCTTGGGTATTGTCCCACTTTCGTAAGTTAGGAAAATTAGGGCGCTGGGTGGAGGTTATATTGTCTCTACCATTTAAAATTACGCATGTTAAAGGTAATCAGAAACCCAGTAGCGGACTATTTATCTAGATTATTTCAAGATAGTGAAGTTGACCACAATGTGTTACATGAACTAGAAAAATTAGTGAATAAGGACAAGATGAATGATAACTCTATAAAAAATGAACAATGAAACTGTAAATAATAAGGACTTAGTAATAAGAGAGGAAACAGTGTCTATAAATAGTATAAGTACGATGCCTTTTTGCTTTATGGACTTAAAAAACGCATCAGAAGCAGGATTGTAAAATATAACTAAAATTATGGAAGGTGTATTGAACTATACCAATAGTGATGTTTACAGTGTGGAAAAAGGGGTGTTATTTTATGTGAACAATAAAAACAATTCTAAAAGGATCTATTTACCTGAGCACTTATTCAAGGTCGTATACGAGTATTATCACAAACTCATTGTCTGGCTGTCACTTCGGCATTTTAAAAACACAACAGAAAATAAATGAAAGGTTTTATCACCCTAAACTAAATGATTATGTGAAAAATAATGTAAAATGTTGTGAAGTGTGTTTGAAAGCAAAAAGTAGCAACTGGAGGGACCAAGGACCTTTGAACAGCAATCTGAGCAGTCGTCCAATGCAGAAGTTATATATGGATATTTATGGGCCATTACCTGCGTCTTCCAATCGAATGCAATACATCCTGATAGCTGTAGATGACTTCACCAAATATAATTGGATAATGCCACTCAGGAAATGCACCTCAGGTAATGTAATTAATGCATTAGAAAATAATATTTTCAAAAATTTTTCTTTGCCTGAAGAATTCGTGACGGATAATGGAACATATTTTGTCAGCGAGGAGTTCAAAAATTATTTGTTTAATTTGGGCATAAAACAAAGGACCATTATACCTTATACTCCTCAAGGAAATAAAAGTGAAAGGCAAATTCGAAAATTTAAATCAAATTCTGACAGCTTATTATCATGACTGTAAAAAGAATTGGGACAAGGATTTGTACCATGTGCAAATGGCCCTAAATACTTGTCACAATGAAAGCATAAAGTCGTCTGCATTTGAATTGATGTTCAGTTTCAAAGCAAATGATGGTTTTGTCACTAAAATGGCAAATTAAAGATATTTGTGATGAAAAATGGAGCAAAGATAAGAATGCAAAGATGGTTGAAGCTATTCAAAATTTAAAAAGACAAAATGAGCTGAATTCGAGAAGAAACCGATACAACCGAAATCACAGGCAATTAAAAATGTATGATGTAGTCTATTGTAGAATTACAAATCAGCGATATAAGCTAGATCTGAAATATGAAGGACCATTCAGAATAATTTCAATTATTAGCTCCAACTCATATTGTGGTTCAAAATTTAAAAGAATTGAATGAATTCCATAGAATACACTTGCAGGATGTGAAACCCACTGGGGAAAGAAGAATGCATATTTAAATATAACAAAAAAACAATATAATTACCGAGGGGTAAATAATTTGAATTACCAAAATAAAAAAAAAAGAACTGATTAAAAAATTATGACGAATTAAATTAGTTGTAAGAATGAAGAAAAACTATATTGGATGTACGCTGTATGTATGTATGTTTGATTTGAGAAATTTCAGTGACAAGGAAGATTAAATTAAAATATATTGAACAATTGAGGAAATTCTACAGCCCTGTTAAATTGTAAATATTAACTTGAATTGTAATGTTGTAAAAATGTATTTTAAACTTGAAGAAACCTCAAGAGGAATAAAAAAAGTTTATGATTTAGATAAAAGGGCACAGGTGAAGTAAACAGTTGCGATAACTACATGGTTTGGGGGAGGAGGAGTGTATTAAAACAATTCAGTATTTATTTTCTGAATAATGCACAAATCCGAAAACTCATGGTCCGTAATTAATGTTATTAACATGTTGTTATTTATGTTTGTATGTAAATTAATAACTAACACGAATGTTGGAATATTAATTTTAAACTTGTTAGTTTGATAAAATTTATGCCAAGGAAGAGGGGAACAGAAGAAAAAAGACTGTTATTTCTATGATAAAACAACGGTATAGGTAAAAATAATAAAATAAGAACTGACACCCCCGTCTGGGGATATGTTTTAATTCTATATGAAGCTGCATCAACCAGTGAATGGGCGAGCCAACACACACAGCCGTGCAGGGCAAAGATTCCAGGGACGACCCAACTGATAACAGACCGGACCTGCTATAAACATCCCACAACAACAATCACCGTCTTCCTCGTTCGACCCATTGTGAAGGATTATCTGGATGGACTATCTTTATGGTAGGACTTAGAATTGTAAAAAGGTAGGTGGCAATTGGACTCTTAATACTTGCCGTAGTTTAGGTCAAGGTTTCTATTGGGGAACTTAATTGTTTAAGTTTTCAAAAACAATCTAATAATGTATGGACTCTTTTAAAAAGAATTTATAATAATTAACGCTTGGTTAAAATAACTTGACAACTAGTATGCTGCCACTTCTTACAACTATTTATCAAAAATAAATTAAAACAAATATTATAAATAAAAAAAAAAAGGTTTTGTAGATTTGATGATGCATGTTAAGGCTAGGTGGAAATACAATTTCTAAAGGATGTGAGATAAATTTCTTAGATTTAAGTATTAAACTTGGCAGATACCAAGCGCTTTAAGGGGGGCTGTGTATACCAATTACATGGTATACTTTAAATAAAAAATAAAAATTTAATAAATAAAATTTTATTTTAGAATTGTAAATGGATAGGGAATAAAAAAGTAAAATTTATATTGTAATCCAGCGGCAGGCACAACGCGCTTGGAATCTGGTCTAGACCTGACTTGATGGCAGTGAATGCTAAACAATAGTCTACAGTGGACTCAATCTTTTGTTAGGCGGCGAACCTGCGTTGAGAGTGATTCAAACAGGCCTGCAGGAACAGGAGCGTAGTCGGTGCAGGCCAAGAAAACACGCTCTGCTTCCTTTCCGAGTTGAGAAGCGATAGAGTAAAGTCTTTAGTGCGAGTTTAAAAGTAGTGTCGGGCGTTAGGATCCGTTGGTATAGATTATTTTAATACCGAACTCCAAAGACCTTCACGACCAAAGAGCTAAGTACTTTTGACTGAATTATTAAATTTTTCTAAATTTGAAATTTGAAAAATTTAAGAAGTGAATTAATTTGAAATTGGAATTGAAATTTGAAATTAACGATCAAATTCTGTTGAGTGTGGACTAATATATATCTAAATTGTAAAGGAGTTATTTATTTAAAGTCAAACGTAAAAATTTAATTGAAATTATAGGGATTCTAGTTAAAATTAAGAGCTGCAGGTGCTGCACCATATCCTGTAGGAACTTGTGAAAAATTCCTGTTGAGAACTGTTTAGATTTGTTTGAGAATTTTATTTTAAAGAAGTTTATAATTTTTATTTTATTAGTTTTGAGAAGAAGCCTATTTATTTTATTTCATACAAATTTATTCAAGATTATTATTTTATTTTTATATTTTATACATACGTATTTAGAGGACAGTGAGCCCATGTTAAATCGAAAGTGCCTTGCCTAAGGAAGTAGTAATTTTAAACTATTGTGCAAAACATTGCTTGATGGAATACAAGGTTAATAATTGACATTTGAATTAATTTAATAAACCTGAATATTTCTAAAAAGGTGCAGTTTTCAATTTCCACCAGTATCTACTTATATCTTATGAGTTCGAGACTATTTAGGGTCATCATAATAAAAACAAAAAATTTTGTATATTAACATTTAGTATAGTAACCCTTAAGTCTAATATCAAAATATTCAATGACGCTTAGGCCTAATTTCATTGATTGAGACACCATCATCGAACACGATTTGGTATATGTACAGAAGAAAAGAAGATTCATCTTTTAGTCTTTAAATTTTAAAGTTATAGGTCGGTTAATTAATTAGGTATCGTGCTCTCTGGCAGACAGATAAGAAAATAAATAGATAAACAAGAAATAAAAAGCACGGCTTTTAGAATAAAAGGCTTAACTAGTGTACCGTTTTACTGGCACATGAGGGGTTAGCTTTGAAATTTAAAATACACTTTTGTGAAGGTTTAAAAATAAAAGTAAATCTTCTGAAATAAATAAAGTTCAAACTAAAATAAAACTTCTTCTTAAAAATAATAACTGGAATTAAAATTAAAATAACAACTTCTTGATGACTTTTAAATTCAAACTTGTAATATATTCTTCACTCCCAAAATGTACAAAGTTCTTACAACTTGTCTTTTTATTCAATTTTCAAAATTCAAACATTCACACTCTAATCTAATCTGGCAATTCTTCACTTTAATTTATCTTCAAAATTAAATTTTTATTTTGTTAGTAATTTTCTTTACTTTACTTTAAAAATTATTCTTTAGTGTTAGAGATTTAAAATTAAAAAAATATTGCTGAAAGCATCTGTAACAACCACACAAAACTCTTTTAGTATTTTTTACATACAATTTTATATGCATGTGCTTCCTGCACCAACAAGTTTTATACTGAACAGATCAAAAGGACAAGTTCCTAAATTCCCATTAAATTTAATTTTTACAATATTTCTTTCCCCAAAATTATTTCAAAATAACTAAGAATGTATATTGACTGGACTCTAGTTAAAAGGTTCACTTACCCTCAGGTTCGATGACGATTAGCAAAAAGATTTACTCTAAGCACCATTTACTCTACTCGTTACAATCACTTCCGATGAACTGAGATGGATGTACGGCACGTCTACCTCACCCCAACACCCAATTTCGTTATCAAACACTGCCATCTGCGATGCGCGCCTCGCCGATAGCAGCCTCTTTGTACAGTCCAGTCCTTATCATTCTTCAGGGCCTACTCCTTCCACCGGTAATCCAGTTACCCCAGAATCATTATTTAATGCAATCGATACACTAGAGCAAAATGTAATCGTAGTAGCTTTATCAACCTATTAGTGTTAAAACAAACAAAACATTTTGGTAGTACGCGTATTACACTTTTGTTTGGATCCAGTCATATGTGAAATATCAGCGTTTGCCATATATTTTTCGAAGACTTTACTTCTAAAATTCTGTTTAGTAAAATATATTTGCTATGCTTAATTAAAAATAAGTATTTGATTAATTTAAAATGATAAATAATGACACATAATTATGATTCTTCTAATTACTAAAACTCTTTGGTTGGTAATGGGTTATTATGAACAATGAATAATAAAATTTTACCACATAACTGTAACTATGACCATTTTATTTAAAACCGTGACAGCTCCACAGTGGAGAAGTTGTATAACACAGTCAATACTCACAACCCAGTGTATATACTACTATGCGTCTAAATGTTTATATCATATTAAAGCATTTCTCATCCAATATTTAAATTCATAAAGATACTCTTTTAAAACGTAGTTTTCTGTACAAATGATTTAATATTTGAAAGTTTTATAAACGTAAACACTATAAAATACCCATGCTCGTACCCAACCTGCATGGTCTTTTATGCAGTAACTCAAATTAGGTATTCCAATAAGACACATATTTTTGGGTAAAGTTCCATTATTAACCTGTATTATTTATTATATAAGACGTATGATTGAATATGTAAAGATATAAATATGAAATACGTGTACTTAGGGCTTACATCTAATTAGTTATATCCTTTGTGGATCATTATTGTAGTATGACCAGTATTTATGTCAAAGAAAATGTTACCTTCTGAAAATATAAGAAGAAATGTCATAAAAAACAAAAGTCTTTGAGGATGACAACTTTCTTTTTATTTAATAAAAGTAATGCGTAACAATACAGTTATAATTAAAGTACTAGGCTGAGTTTCAAAGTACGACATGTAATGTGGTACATACTAAAAAATAATAGAAAGAAAAATTAAAATTGTTATATACCGTATTTTAATTCAGTCTCAATCCCTTATTTAAAACTTATCGGAGTGTTAAGGTATCAACCCGCAAAAGAACCTTCTGTTTTAAATCAAAATTTTAAAAATAACGAAGAAGAAAATTGACACTAATTTTCATCCAGCAATAGTAAAATTATTACAGGTTGATTTTGTAATATTGATATTATTATTTACCTTGAAGGTATTAGAACTGAACCTAATAAAATACCTAACAATATATTTGCAAGTGATTTACTATATTAAATATTACCTGTTACAACGTGCTGTTGAACGCCAGAAAAGTTGGTAAAGAAAAAATGCAGACGTTTTCATTGATATTCGGTACTTTCCTCATCGATTTCAATTAAAACTGAAGGATAATGCTATTTCTAAAATTTCTACAGCAAGAAGGGTTCCATAAAAAAGAAAGATAAACCAATAGAAATCTTAGATAGTCTAGTAAAAACAAGTTTTATTGTTCCTGTTCATGAAACTTGTCAGTGGATAAATACATAGCCTGGTAATTGTTGACTGATCCCCAGCAATTGATCAAGTTCTTATTGAGGGAATTCTTATAGTATTTTTATGAAATATTTTTCTTGAAATTGGTTACGTATTCTTATAAGCTGTTTATATCTTTTTGGTAGTAGTTTAACAATACTTGCACGTTAGATTAATTTTGATTGTTTATAATACAGACAAAATATGCCTGTGAAACTAAAAAAGACAATTTTAGCACATGATTTTGTAAAAATTATTTTTAGTTATAAATTACTTCACGTTTTTATTACCCAAGGCAATAACTATTAAACTCGTTTCCTGTTACTTTTTTCTGTTTAATCCTTAATGTTTTGGTCATTTTTTATTGCATACTAAACATTCTAAACAAACTTGTCATTCGAACTAAGAGTAGATGACGTAAACGACTCAACATGAGCCGGTCTCGTGACAACAGCTGTCATGTTCTCTCCCTGTTATCTACACCGGATGTCCGGTACCGGAAGTCAAACTCATGTCCGCTTGTCTGTTGGTTGGCCACAAGTCACAATTTCCACAGCATTACACTCCAATGGCATCGTATTTTCAATACATATTCCATTGATCCGAACGTAAGTTAGTTTGTGTTGACGCTGTTTTAAAATTGAGTATTTTCAGTTAAAGAAGTATGATCCATATTTATTAATTTGCATTTATCTCGTTTTTACGCGTCATGTTAGTGCTACTAATCTTTGCATTTGGCCATGAACATCTAGATGTCAATATGGACGAGTTTCCCTTCAAGACCCACTTAGATTATATGGGAGACAAGATTTAAATAGCCGTCTTAATTTATTCATGCTCTGCCTCCAGTTCTTCCTCTATACGTTCCTGAATTACCGCATTATTTAAGGACTCCTAGTTTTCTAACAGGTCTTTTCATGCTGGAACTTTGCGTAGGACAGTTGAAGGTCGGGGCTCTGAATGTTCAAACTCTTTCCAAACCATTCCAATATTCTCTTTCTCGATATTTTCTAGGCACCCGGATAGAATGTTTTTATGTCAATTTTACATTAATTGTCGTTTACATTTATAATTTAGAAATCTAATCAGTTTATTTTTTACTGTTGTGTTTTATCATACCATCCAAAATGACATTCCAATTGGCAATTACTCGATTTCAGCTTGATTTGATTATGCTGTATTCGTTATAAACCACATTACAGTAGAGAATCTACTTTTAACTAAGTGTTAACTTCTCCAAGTGCAGTCAATGGAAAAAACCTTCAATAAACGTAAATAGGTTTAAATTGTATTACCTTTTTTGGATAAAATATTTTCTTAGAATACTTTATTTGATAAGGAAATAATATGGTGAATTCCTGATAAAAAGATTCCTTGTTTACATTAATGACGTATTTAAACTCCGCATTTACATATAGCATGCTCCAATAATCTATCGAAACAATTTATAAAAAATTATTCATGCTTCCAACACAAATAGTTATTTACAAAACATATTTTTGATGAATAAATAAACTAGGTATAATTATTGTATTTAATACAATAATAAAAAGTAAATTTTATTATATAAATAATTTATTTTTGTAATTTTATGTTATGTAAAAAACGTGTGACATTCATATATAGTGTCCTTGCATTTGTAAATATTAGAAATGTTATTAAGTTACATTATAGTACTCTCAAGTTTGGCCGGAGGTTGAATTTAAACCAATTAAGTAAAGAAAAACGATCGTGCTTGTTTTAATGAAAATGCCCTTATAAACAATTTGTGTAGAAATAATGTTTGAATAAGTTATGTAAAATGGTGAACTATAAGTATAATACTTTGCATAATGTCATAGCGAACTCACTAAGGTGGTTACTAGAAATAACCAAAGTGTACGATTAAAGCTTTTTAACTGTATTAATTTCAATTTTTACTTTAATTTTTCAGTTAGTTTCAGTAAACAACTTTTCAAGCTTCGTATGTCTAAAAGAATGTTCTTAATTATATACAAAATGTTGTTTAATTGAAACTCTTAAACTGAAAATTTTAAAACTCCCTAGAGATGAACCTCCGCTACCATGAACGATTTTGTAGCATTGTTTGTTTTCATTTTGTTTCAAACTTTTTGGAAAAGCACCTGCATGGAGTAAAAATGAAACTATTTAAATTTACTAGTCTATTTGGTGATAGATGAAAGGAAAGTAGCTTAGGATTACATAGAGTTATCATTATTGGTAAGCTTCATATAATGTGTTATTTGTTCATTTTGTGAAAACTTGGGAGACAGGATTGCAACTCCTTTAATCTAAGATTCAATTAAGAGGAGCCCAGGCTACATTGGGATTGATTGGAATAGGATTTCCACGTGGATACCTGGTATACTTGAGCTCACTTATTCCAATAAAACGTTAAAAAGTGTAAAACGTAAAATTAGTTTTATCAGCCTGAAACCGTACATCGCCGCTCCGCACACCCACAGCAAACCATCAGGGAAGCGCGCGCTCATGGTGGCGAACGGGATGCCGGATCAAAACAAAACTAGGTAAAAAAGAAACACCGTGGTCAGTATACTCAGGTTCATTTACTAAGACACAGCATAGGCCTATCCAGTCAATATAAAAATATATAAATATATACTATAAATAAAAAAAAAAAATAAAAAAATAAAAAAGTGCCTGCAGTAGTATACCTCAAAACAATCCTCGTCAGGTGCACCTGCATACAAAAATTAGAAACGCCATAATTTGAAACAAGAAATGCCAATTCCACCCGGTATCCTTCGGCTAAGGGCGGGCTCCTAATGAAATCCAAGAAATAACTAAATAATATCTAAAACTAACTTAAAATTAAATAACAAAAATATAAACTATATAAATGGCAACAATAACAATAACAAATAAATAAAGAATATGGGCAGGGTATCACAGATGTTGACTAGTAGAAATGTCCATCATGGTGGCCGTCCTTCAGCAGAGCGCAAAAGCGAAGGTTCTCTGCGACCACGCATGATGGAGAGATGACAGCAGAAAATCAACTCATCTCCTGGACCTCATCAGTGAGGGGCCGTAAACTTAGCCGCACATGTCAGAAGGAAAACAGCTCAGCAAAACTAACAAACACTTAAATAAACAAAATATTAAACTGGAGCTACTCCTAACTTGTACACCACGGCTCGGAGTCTTGACACCACTCTCCCGGAAAGGCCAAACGCCTTCAAATGGTCAGTGGGCTCTGCAGCCAATAAACCACACACACATACACTATATAAAACACACATGAGCCGGGGAGATATAGGTATTGAACCGGCTCAAGCCTCGTCATCGCACCAACATAACATAACGTACATTGTACCAGCATCTTATTATTGGAATCTAATGCTTAATTTAGGAACGAACACTCTAACACAGTAAAATCTTTGCAAAAGTTTAAGGTATGAAGAAATGTTCTTGTCTTGGTTATGTAATAAAAATTCTTACGCCATGAATCATAGTCTCCAGCCGTCCTTGAAAATTATTAGCTGTTATTTAGTTAAAGATTTTAAAAATGTAAGAGAATGTGGTTAACGCAAACATCGCTGTAAAGAATGGAAGGTGAAAAGAATGAATTTTGGTTATGAGAACCGTGAAATAATATTTTAGAGGCTCGATTAAGAAGGACCACTTCACACTAGGCAGTGAAGACGCCGAACACACTGATTTTAACAAGAGTTCACTAGGTTACACATAATGAGTTTATGAACAGTGCATATTCAAATAAAGTTTAGAAATTAAACAGTTACCTTTGTTTTCATGAGAGGTACCTAACCGTAGTCTGCTGTTGTTGAGGGCCAGGTTGTGGATCAGTAAGTGTGGAAATAGGCTGCTGTCTTGTAGGCAGGCGTGAAGACGGAAGATGTCCTTCACGGATTCACTCACGCACAATACGACCGCAAACGAATAGTTCTTAACACTGTGGCCAGTCCTGTAGAGCACGGTAGACGCGGGTGTCCGGGAGCAGAGACGTTCTGGTAGAGATTGCCAATCCAGAGCACTGACTTTAATGTTAATGTAAATGTACAACAAATAGAAATAAACTAATATTTAAATAAGAGAGTAACACATGGGGGAGAGAGTAAGTATGGTAAGCAGTGGCTAGAGAGTACATAAGTGCCCCAGGCGGGACCGAGAGTATAATGAGCAAGCGTGCCTACGCTTGCAAGGTGGGCAATTGATAAGTCAACCGTTGTGATTGGTTGGTCAGTGTACAGTAAACAGCTGATTCGGGAAACAATGGTTCATTGGTCTGTCACTGTACGTGAATATTTTAATCCAGTAAGGAATGGTATTGTAGGCACTAGGCCGCAGAAAGAGATATAGGATTAATGTAGTATATACAGTTTAGTAAACAAATTCAAATATAGAGTATAAATTGCCCAAAAAATATATACATAATTATTATTCAATAAAAGTAGCCTTTTCATATTAGGCAATAAAAAACAAGTTATTTAATGCAATAATACTTAACATACCGGCCGCCTTGAATCACCTTGGGATTCAATGAGAGAAAGAGCAATATAGGCTCAAATTACAAAGTTTATAGGCGGTGGTAGAGAGACAGTTAATTAATTGTAGAGGTGAGGTAAGAGAAACACCTTCACTGCTGGAACGAGTGAGAGTTCCACTTGAGGTCTTGAGATGTACCACTCGAACTGTACCATCTTGTCCTGGAGTGACATCAGTGACCCGTGCAAGGGGCCATGAGAGAGCGGGAGTATCCTGATGCACCAGGACGAGGTCTCCAGGTTGGAGGTTGCGGGAAGGAGTGCTCCACTTGAGGCGCTGCTGAAGAGTCTGGAGATATTCTCGCTGCCAACGCTTCCAGATACGTTGGTGCAGCGCTTGAACCAGATGCCAGTGAGAAAGGCGGTTCGTGGGTATGTCCATCAAGTTCTCTTCAGGCACGGAAACCAGAGGAGAGCCGATCAAGAAGTGTCCAGGCGTCAGTGGGAGAAGGTCGTTGGGATCACTGGAAAGAGCGGTGAGCGGGCGAGAGTTGAGCATCGCTTCAACCTGACTTGTGAGCGTCATGAATTGAGACAAAGTTAGTATGTGGAGTCCCATGACACGTTTTAGATGGTGTTTAGCACTCTTGATGGCACTTTCCCAAATTCCACCTTGATGGGGAGCAGCAGGAGGGTGGAAGTGGAATCGAATTGAACGGTCAGCAGCAAAGTCTTGGACTTTGCGCTGGTCAGCCGTGAGGATTTTGTGTAGGGCATTTTTAGCACCTACGAAGTTAGTGCCACAGTCACTATAAAGGTCTGTGCACAGGCCACGACGAGAAACGAAGCGAGTGATAGCACCAAGGAAAGCTTCGGTGGACAGGTCCGTCACCACCTCAATGTGAACGGCCTTCGTAACCATACAAACAAAAATACAAATATAGGCCTTAATAATGCGGACAGAGCGTAAATTATGGACCTTGAGCGAAAAGGGGCCACCATAGTCCATGCCGGTGGAGAGAAAAGCTCGGGCTGGAGTAATGCGAGCTTTGGGGAGGTCGCCCATGAGAGGGGCGTTATTTTTAGGCCGATTCTTAAAACATGTGAGGCATCTAAAAATGCGAGATCTCACCACGCTACGTGCAGAGAGGATCCAGACTTGCTGGGAGAGCAGAGAGAGAGAGTAAGCTGCGCGCCAGCGTGGAGATGTTTGACATGGACATGGTCAATGAAGAGGTCCACGACAGGGTGCTTCTTGGGCAGGATGCACGGGTGAGACACGTTCGGCGGGAGGTCAGCGTGGCGCAGTCTGCCGCCGACGCGGAGAAGTCCATCCGGACCCTGGAATGGGGCGAGGCGTTTAAGTCTGGTAGAACACGTCTTTCGGTCCCGCAGTAGAGCCAGATCTTCAGTGAAAGCTTCCTCTTGCACGGTCTTGAAAATTCGCAGCTGGGCGGAGTCCCGTTCTGTCTTGGAGAGAGGTCCGAAGTGGCGGTTTGGTGAACGACAGTTGTGGATAAAACGCAAGACGTAGGCCATCACGTGCAACAATTTCCTCCAGGAAGAGTACTGGATAAGGAGGTCCCACGTAGGCGGTGCTGTGGCCAAGGCAATGACAGGAGTGGAATGCTTCAGCTCCCCTAGCTCCTCCAGAGAGACCGAGTCCAGGCTGGAATCAGTATCTGGCCAGGCCGAGGAGGGGAGACGTAACCAGTCGGGTCCATGCCACCAAAGGGGATGATCCACCAATTGAGAGGGAAGGATCCCACAGGAGGCGCAGTCAGCAGGATTGGAAGCACTGGGTTTGTAGCGCCAGCACTCCACAGCCACAAGCTCTTGAGTTTGCGCCACACGATTAGCCACATAGGTTTTGAGGCGATATAAAGGTGTTTTGATCCACGCGAGGGTCACAGTAGAGTCGCACCAGCAAACAATAGAACCAAACTTGCGGGTGGGAGCCAATTGAGTAACACAATATTTCACAAGTTGGGCCAGGAGATGAGCTGCGCATAGCTCCAGTCGGGGCAGCGTCACTCTTTTGAGAGGAGCGACGCGAGTTTTAGCCATAACTTGGCTTACGTGCACCGTGTCATTGGAGGTAGAGCGGATGTAGACTACAGCAGCATAGCCTAGTTCTGAGGCGTCAGAGAAACCGTGCAAGTCCCAGTGAGTAGCAGCAAAGTAGGGGATAGCACGAGGAATTGTAATAGTGGCAACGTGCTTAAGTTCAAATAAAAAGGCGTGCCATTTTTGGTATATTTCTGGAGGGAGCGGATCATCCCAATCTATGCCAGAAATCCATACGAGTTGCATGATATTTTTTGCGAGCATTATACAAGGCGCCAAAAAAACCACAGGGGTCATAGACTTGAGAAATGAGACTTAACACTTTACGCTTAGTGGGGTTTTCACAAGAAAAATTAAAATTAAACGTAAAAGTGTCAGTCAGAGGGGTCCATTTTAGGCCCAAAATAGAGAAATGAGGCTCCTGAGAGGTTTGCAGAAAAACTGGGATTTCCCGATGATCTTCAGGAAGGTGTTGCAGAAGTCTCGGAGAGTTCGAGACCCACTTCCGGAGCTCAAAGCCACCGAGCCGAAGGAGTTTGATGAGTTGATCTTGAAGTTCAGCGGCGAGTTCTTCAGTCTCAGCTCCGCAGATCAGGTCGTCAACGTAGCTCTGGTGCTTGAGAATCTCAGCAGCATGGGGGTAGCGGTGACCTTCGTCTTCTGCCAATTGATGTAGCGTTTTGATGGCCAAGTAGGGTGAACAGTTCAGGCCGTAGGTAACTGTCGTGAGCTTGAACGTGGACATCAAGTCGGTAGGGTGATCACGCCATAATATCAGTTTGAAATGTTGATCGTCAGGATGCACCTTGATTTGGCGGTACATCTGTCTGATGTCACAAGAGAACACTACGTTCTGAAGGCGGAAGCGCAGAAGAATGTCACAAATATTATTTTTGCAGCTTAGGTCCGGTCAACAGAGTGTCGTTGAGAGAGAGTCCGGAACTGGCTTTGGCACTGGCGTCAAAAACGACGCGTAGTTTGGTGGTGCTACTTTGTGCCTTAAAAACACCGTGGGTGTGGCAGATAGTAGTGGGGAGTGCTTAAGTCAGGAGTAGGGCAGCCCTGCATATGGCCTAGAGAGAGATATTCATGTATAAAATCAGAATATAAATTATAATACTCCACATTAGTGGGAGCGTGGAGCTTGCGCTCGAGTGAATAGAGTCTACTTTCAGCATGAACTATGGAATTTCCCAGATGAGTACTGGTGTTCTTGAAAGGGAGGCGGACCATATATCGACCCTCACGGTCCCTGGAGTGCGTGGTAGAAAAATATTCATCGCATTGAGTTTCCTCTGCAGACCTTTTACTGGGAGCAGGCAGTTCCTCTTGTGTCCAGAAACGCTGCAGAGAGGCGTGGAGGTCCACCTCAGCAGTCGAGAGAAGAGAGACAGCCATAGTAGAGACAGACTGCGTCAGTGGTGTGCAGGGAGCCGTCCCCATCAGCACGAAACCAAAACAGGTGCCCAGGGCGTGAGGTAAATTGAGACCAAGAGAGTAGGTCTCGTGAGTAAGAATATGTGGAAATAGCGCTCCACCAATAAGCACGTCAATGCCACCAGGGAGGTGGAAGGTTGGATCAGCCAGTGTAATATTTTTAACCTTATTCATGACCTCCTGAGATATTTGCACTCGTGGGAGATCTACAGTGATTTGTGGCAATATGTGGAACGAGTGCGGGGCGGCAACTGGGTGGCCAGCAAGAGTTTCCACGCCCAGAGTTAAAAATCCGCGTGTGTGAGCAGAGGTTTGAGAAAGGCCGGCGACATTAATAGTGGCCGGACGGCGCTGTGTACCCAACAGTTGGGAGGCTTTCTCGCTAATAAAATTTAGCATGCTTCCTGAATCAATTAAGGCACGAAAGACATAAGCTTGTCCGTTAGAGGCGGTGAGCTTGACAAGAGAAGTACCCAGAAGAACCGTGGTACTAGGGGCGAGGTCTTGATGCAGTGTGCCATGAGCGTGTAGTGTGGTGTGTTCGGCCGGGCTAGGAGGTGAGAGCGCTGTGGTCGCAGGCGAGGGGCGGACAGCAGGTGTAGGTGTTGCACTGCTCTGTGCAGGCCGGCCGCCGTCACGGCCGTTCTCCACAACGGGACGAACGCGGTCCGATGTACTAACACTGGACCGTGTTGGCCGATCAGTGAAGTGTAGCAAGGTATGATGACGACCACGACATGTTCGACACGTGAATTTAGACTGACATTCACTTAATCTGTGCGTCCCCAAACAAGAAGAACAGCGGTTGTGCTGTTTAATAATCCCATGCCGTTCTTGAGGTGTCTTTTGGCCGAAGCTGGGACAGCCATAAATTTTATGACCGCTCTGATGGCAATAAAAAACATGATGGGCCTTGTTTATAGGCCGAGGTGGGTGGAGAGGAAGCCGCTAACAAGCTCACGTTTTTAAGAGACGATTTGGGCTTATCAAATCTTGGTTTTGACCCAAGATAAGAACTTGAAGCGTTCTTGGGGTCCACAATATTGTCATGTAGACTACTGTCCTCAATGTGGCTGCATTCCAGGTTGAGAAACTCAATTATTTGTTCAACCGAGGGCAAAGTATGAAGCTCTTCCTTTTTTCGAAACTGTTCTAGGCGGGTGACCATCCGATTATCAATCTTGCGTAATAACAAGGCTGAGAGAAGTGGGTTGTTACTAGTGATGTCATTGTTTAATGCTTTAAGTGATTGCGTATGTTCGTGAAAAATATTAAGGAAAGCACGGATATTCTTCACAGATGTGCTGGAGATGACAGGAAGGTCTAGTATTTGATTTAAATGTAGTGTGAGTAGACGCCTAGTATTATGGTAGCGATCCTTCAGCAGCTGATAAGCGATTGCATAATTTTGCTCAGTTATATTTAGCGACTTTATCAGAGAGAGTGGTTCGCCTGAAAGCACGCTCAAGAGATATTGAAAATTTCATTACATCGCTTAAGTGCGCATTGTTGTGTACGGCTTGTTCATAAACGCTGATGAACGTACAGAAATCCAAGGCAGCTCCGTCGAAAGTTTTTAATTCCAATTTCGGTAGCCGGACGTTGACTTGAGGGGAGGCAGGCGGAATAGTTTCGCTTTTATTAGCTTTAGCTTGTCTCTTGGTCTCAATCATAAGCACGTTAGCAGAAACGTAATCAACTAACTCGTCCACGCTCGCTAATGCGGAATAGTTAGGTGTATAGTCGGCATCCACTTTTAATTCCAACTCGTGGCACAAGTCTAATATTGCTGAAAATTTCCTGTCTAAGTCTCTGAATAGATTTAGCTCTGACAAGCAACTGCTGAAGTATATTTGGATCGGAAGTCTTCTTAGTTAAATCATAGATACTTTGTATCTGAGAAAAGAGGTGTTCTCGCTTTGCATTGGCCACTTTAAGAGACATCGCCATGTTGAAAGTGTTTGTAGAAAATTAATCAATTTCAGTAATACTTCAAAGGTGAAAAGTAAACAAAATATTGTCCTCTTGAACTGAGACAGTGATAAAAATAGAAACTAAATTATTTTCCTCTGAAGTATTTTCCCCAAGAAATAAGAAGTATCTAAACAATATAATACAATGAAACACAATTCAAAAATATTTATGATACAATATAAATAAACCTTTTAACACCTTTTGTAAACTTTTATTTTTTTTACTATGTACATTTCGAAATCATTGATTTCATCTTCAGGTACCAATTGTTTTTTGAGGTAAAAACTCAATAATAATGCAATAAGTAGAGTAGGCTCGTATAGGCCTATAGTATAGTTTTGTTTTTGAGAAAATAAAATACACTGTTATTATGGCAAAACGTAAACAAGACAAGTTTTTATTAAATAATAAACAACAATTAAGGTTATTGTTGAGCTAAATTCAGCTATAATGTAGCAGAGGCTCTGGAAACATTATGCGCACGTACTACATGTAAACTGTCAGTGGTAAAGTATGGTAGTGTTGTGACAGTAACCATAAACCATGCATACATATGCGTGAGCAATGTTCAAATAGAAATTATAATAAACAATTGTGAGCAGTAAGTAGCTTTTTTTCTTTTTAAGCTGAGACTAGAATATAGTGTTGACAAAATAAACATTTAATTTTGCAATATGGGTGCAAGTCCTGCTCAAGGTAAAGTGTCAATAACCAAGATTGTTATATATAACCCTACTTAGAATAATGAGTATTACAAGTAGGGCTGATAACCAACAAGTATTGAGAAGCGGTAACCATTAAACACAGTAATCAGTTTCACCTGTGCTGTAACAGTCTGAAAGCTTGTTTGTCAACAAAACAATGCAGTCGACAGAGCACCACAGCTGATATGATCAGACGTCACAGCTGATATGATCACAGCTGATATGACTGGAGAGGGGACTGGAAAATCGATATGCACGGACTTTGCAATCGTGAAAGAACCTGAAACCACACTTTGAAATATGCACTGTATATAGCTTATAAGAGTTGAGATTGCACTGATATTCACCAATGGACTAAAGTTCTTATTATCCGGCTCGAAGGACCATGAAAAGAATGAATTTTGGTTATGAGAACCGTGAAATAATATTTTAGAGGCTCGATTAAGAAGGACCACTTCACACTAGGCAGTGAAGACGCCGAACACACTGATTTTAACAAGAGTTCACTAGGTTACACATAATGAGTTTATGAACAGTGCATATTCAAATAAAGTTTAGAAATTAAACAGTTACCTTTGTTTTCATGAGAGGTACCTAACCGTAGTCTGCTGTTGTTGAGGGCCAGGTTGTGATCAGTAAGTGTGGAAATAGGCTGCTGTCTTGTAGGCAGGCGTGAAGACGGAAGATGTCCTTCACGGATTCACTCACGCACAATACGACCGCAAACGAATAGTTCTTAACACTGTGGCCAGTCCTGTAGAGCACGGTAGACGCGGGTGTCCGGGAGCAGAGACGTTCTGGTAGAGATTGCCAATCCAGAGCACTGACTTTAATGTTAATGTAAATGTACAACAAATAGAAATAAACTAATATTTAAATAAGAGAGTAACACATGGGGGAGAGAGTAAGTATGGTAAGCAGTGGCTAGAGAGTACATAAGTGCCCCAGGCGGGACCGAGAGTATAATGAGCAAGCGTGCCTACGCTTGCAAGGTGGGCAATTGATAAGTCAACCGTTGTGATTGGTTGGTCAGTGTACAGTAAACAGCTGATTCGGGAAACAATGGTTCATTGGTCTGTCACTGTACGTGAATATTTTAATCCAGTAAGGAATGGTATTGTAGGCACTAGGCCGCAGAAAGAGATATAGGATTAATGTAGTATATACAGTTTAGTAAACAAATTCAAATATAGAGTATAAATTGCCCAAAAAATATATACATAATTATTATTCAATAAAAGTAGCCTTTTCATATTAGGCAATAAAAAACAAGTTATTTAATGCAATAATACTTAACAGAAGGAATGTAATTACATTCTGCGCTTTAGTTTCCCTGTAGCGTCTTGTTCGCACCACAAATTCCTTGCACCCGGAGAATATAGATTTAACCTTGATTCAATTGAAATTTGTGGAATATACTAACAGTAAAAGTCAAAACAATTTGCTACAGTAATTGGATTGGATCTCTTTCATTCAATTCCTCACAAAGAATTAATTACACTCTCTTTTGATAAGTGGAAAGATAATTAAGATAAATTTCTCTTTAAACAGGGTAAATTGCAGTTATTTATCGGAGTTAATATTGCAGGTTACTATGCATGCCATGTTTACCGAGGAAATGTGAATTTATCCATTTAATAAATGTTATGCTTACAATGTGAACGTGGCTTTTTTATTACTTTAATGAGGTCTCGTATTCATAACTCAACCTAATTTAAAATAATTCTCGTAGTGAATTCCTTGTTTGCTACAATAAAGAATGCAAAGCTAGTACCAAGACTAGTTTCGTGGTATCCAAACTTTTTCATAATTTAGTAACAAAATATGAGAAAACATTGAGAAACGATGTTATATGCCTCCAAGTATGATTAAATCGCATTATTTTAACAGACAAGTCAAAATACTTTTTTGTTTATTGAAATCATGACAGTATACTTTCGCTTCGCTTAAGATTTGTTAAATACAATTTAATAGAACATTAAATCTTTCAAATACTTCATTAGAGATGTTAATAAAAGCTGTCGATAAGAAATTTTCGAGTAATTGGTCTTACTTATTCGTGTAGAGTATATAGTTTGTATATTATTGTAAAAGGTACGAATATATCGTGTGAGATTAGTGACAATCCATTCGGAATTATATACTCTATATACTAAATAGAAATACAAAAATACACACTAAAAATAAGTCGTGTCACACCGTTCTTTAATGACGCTCAAATCAAATCAGTTCTTTATTGCTTTTAGACAATATATAACATTGTATAGCAGTCGTCATATATTCAAACAGCAAATATTCTACACACTCACACACAGTCAGACTTACATTTCAATCATTCACACTAATTCACACTATCTTTGGATCCAGATTTTAAATTTTGGTAATGGTAATGGTTATACATACAGTGCATCAATAATTGTGATTTTAAGAGTCCTAGATAATAAGTGAAAATGGGGGTTTTTGAAAAATTGCTTTGAGAGTGTTGCCCCTGCCCGCTTTGATTGTGTTCATACATAGTAATAAAAGAAGGAAAATTTATCTTACACTAAAATTGACAGCGCATGTGGCCGTCTAAATTTATTAACTTATTTTATATTAAATAATTTATTCGAGATACTTAAAAAAAAGTACCGCCATATAAAAATTGATATACCTAAAGTCTATCATCTATACTTTAACTTAGACTTTAAGTAGTAGAGAGGACGTATGGTCCTAACTTTATTCCTCTTTCATTTCCTCTGCACGATCCATCACTCTCTAGACGTTCTGCTCATTCCGCTTATGTCCTCCATTTCCTATTAGTCAATTGTATCGGTAGGTAATCAAATTTTTAGGCAGGCTGCCTTATCCACAAAACGGTAAGTTCGGACCTAACTGTTGAGTGTGTTGCCTGATATCTGTGTTGATCAGCTACCACAATATGATAAAATTAATATCTCCAGGTTTTAGAATACTAATTTCATAGAATTCACCTCATATACATAAATTATAATTTTATAAGCTTAACATCCCCAAATTTTCTTGTTTGATATGAATAATAAATCTTTCCAATGCTCCAAGAAACTTCATCCTCAAATGTGTATCCTACCGTTGAATCAGGAATTTGTTCTATCAAGCCTGTATTAAATATCGTTTCATCTGAAGAAAAAAAAATTTAATGTTTCATACTTTAATTATTGTAAGAACAGCCTTATGAGAATGTTTACTGTTTCCATTAAATTTAGAGGCCATAGCATTCTCCCAAAATTACAATTACTTTACCCAATTATTATATCTACAAATCATAACTCTTTATATATAAACGTTACACGTTTAGTGTACTTATATTATTTGCTATCCAGTAAACAAATAAATAATTCAGCTAGGGTACTCATGTAAATTTTTAGAATGCAATAGTGAAATTCGTATGGATTTAATTCCTAAAATAAGTTTTTTAATTTTCCTTGGACATACTTGTAGCTTGTGGACACACTGATTGCTTCAACATTAAGTGTGTTTCCTTAGTTATAGAACGCTTGCTGAATTCACTATTTTAGTAATGGCAACGTGTAATATAATAGGTTGTGAATGATTTAATTGTACGGTGAATACGTAATGCATGTTGGCTGAAGTGGTTAAACAAAACCACGTTTCATTACTTCATTATAGCTTCAGTTTAAGTGGATAAGGATAAAAATGCTGATTTGTTAAACAGCCCCACGTAATGAGATGAAAGGGTAATTTACTCATTTATAAACACTCTCTTGTATGTAACTTTCCAGGGATTTAATTGTGCAACAATTTTTTATTTTGGATGTTACATGCTATGAATTAAGTTTGGGTGGAAGTAAATTAATGTGCGAGTTTTGCACAACTATATACTAGCAGCGTAGTAATAATTTAACATAAATATATACTATTTTAACGCAGCTTTATGTTCATGAGTTAACATAGACCTGAATACATTTAAAAAACTTATAAGCATTGTCAAACCCAGGGATTTCAAATTTAGTAGATATTTTATTAAGAATCTTAACAGAAAAAAATGCTTTAATATTTATATACCCGCTTAGCTATATAATCCATCACGTTGTTTATGACAGTTTTGTAATTACCCCGGCTTTTTCCCAGAGGTTTAATTGAGAATTAAAATGTCCAAATATCATGACTAAGTTTCGTTTCATTTACATTTTGTAATCTCTAAAACCATAAAATATTAGCAAAGTTTGCGTCGTAAAAAAAGTTAAAGTGCTATAATCATATAGTAATAAAATGTTATAATAAACAATTTCATAAGACAAATTAAGATATAAACATGTATCTAACTTAAGCCAATAACAGATTTTATATTCATTGCTATTAAAAGAACATGTACTTTCTAAAGAGAAAATGGTTTATCCTGAGGCTTTAAATCTTTAGTAGCTAGTATGTTTTGTTCAAAAACCGAATTTTACCTTTTTGCAAAAATGTTACCCTTTTCTGGGACGTGTCGTAATAACAACTGTGAAGTAAAACCGTTGTATGTTGTTGTATAATGTCATTTAAGTAGAGTTTTCGTGACTATTTTACTCATATAAAATATTTTAATTCAGAGGCTTGTGTGCTTATTCATGAGAATTAAATTTTTTTAAAGAACCTTCACTCAGGCTCAGCCATAAAGGTTCTATTTTGTTTTCATAAAGCAATGGTTTGTGTTTATTCTGTGTTATGTTTTTTATTTACAACTGTTCTCCTTTGTTTTTGAACATGATCTATTTGTAACTGGAAGTACTTGATATCTATTTTAGAGGTACACTAGAAATTTCTGATTTTTATTATATTTCACTTTTACACATGTGCACAGCTCACTTCAGCACATGTGTGTCTTTACATCAAGCTTCAAACATTGATTTTAGATCTCAAGAAATTCAATGAAAATTTTAAATCACTTTATAAGTTCAGTATGTTTCACAAGTGTTTTTTATGGTGAGCTACACTGCATGCTAAATCGAGAACGTGGTCTTATAAATGGGCTAGGAGGAAGCCACAGTCCACTCTCCCGGATGTTTTTCGTTGACTCATTGCGACATACTATTAGGAAATACCTCGTATGTAACTGCAAGAAAGGTTTGTCCAATTCAATTGTGTGATTAAGAGGTTTTGTATTTTCTCCTTTGGTACGTTTTACTTTGTACATTTCCTGGTCTTCTGATGTAGTTGGAGGTGGTGCACAGTGCAGCGTGATCAGGTGATATGATCGTCAAAGGTCAGTTCGATCGGCATAGGCAAGGTGGCATCCGGATGTTGAGAGGGCGAGAAGAGGAAGCGCATGGTGACTTGGTGTTTTCCATTATGCTTTAGATAGCTCGCGGTCACTGTTGTCATGTTTTAATCAGTTTTTAGACTGTTGACTAACGTCAGTTACAATTAAATACAAACACGACGATAGTATTCGTCTTCAAACGTAATAACATATACACGTTTACATCATATTAAATATAAAACATTCACGAAACATATAAATTATACTATCAAATATCCATTAAATCCTCTTTACCTCAGGTCTGGTTCAACATGTATAGCACAGAAGGGTTTATCTCAATGTCGTCTCAGACCTTTAGGTTGTTTGAATACATTTCACCATACAAGAAAGTACTCCAAAATAGTGTAAGTTGAGGTTATATGGTAAAAGGGAAAAATAATTGTATTAAACAATATTATGCTCTAATAAGAATTATTTACCTGAGATAAGTTGAAAATTTGACTTTTAACTATAAATTAGACTATGAGTTCTGATGCATTCTTCTATAACGAGTGTGTATGTTTCAATGTTGAAAACCCATTATCTAGGGGTATTTGGAATAAAATTATTTTCTTGAGGACAACTGAACTCAAACTCAATTAAATGATGTTTTGAAGATTAAATACACAAAAGACCTTTCAAAACCTATTTTTTTGTATATAAAGAATTAAAAACAATAAGTTTACTGTTATTCTTTAGTTTTTGCTAGTTGACTAATTCATCATAAGTTATTATAAATTAAGACAAATAATTTAATAAACCTTTCAACTCCTCTATTAGCCTTTGATTTTACTGCGGGGGTGACGGAAATGATAACGTCACTCTGGGAGTTTTTATCAACAGCAGAATATGAACACCTAGTTTGGTGGTAGTCTCAGGAGATGTTGTCATATCATCTTAGGACAATTTATGATTAGACCTAAATGTGTAAAAATAAGAATGGAAAAATAACATTGTCTTCATTTTAATTACCTTCAAAGTGTTGTGTTTATGGGTAATTCATATTTAAAAACTTATCACTTCTAAAAGCTATAAATCATAAATGTACCGTGAAAATTAATTATTTTATCTTCAACGTTTGTAATCGGGACTTTTTAAAAGTAATCACAATTCCCACGTCAAATTTCTGTTATTCCTCATAAAGGGATCCAAGAGATGTTTTGTATTTTTTATGGTATTTAGGAACGTTACCTGAACTGGATGTTTAACGATGAAATATTTAAAATACTCTCTAAGAACAATTGCACTATAATGACACTCATATCCAAGTACAATGAAATAATCACAGAAGTGTTTAGCTGTTTCTACTGACAAGAAACTACCTTTATGCGGAGCACGAGCTGCTGATTTAAATTAAAGTCACGGGGATTCTGTGGAGCTCGTGTTTAAAAGGAATTAAGTCACTTTGTCCAGTTACCGAACTGTTAAACAACATACTTTTTAGTCCCTATAAATTACTTCAAATGAAATTGCAGTAAGTGTGGCTAGGTTAAAGTTACTTTTAAACAGCATCTATCTAATAAATCAAATGTGGACTGTTCTGAAGTTTATAATTTTAAACTTATTTATAGTTGCTATGAATCTCAACTGTTACTCAAATCAATAGGTAGTCTTTTTAAATTCCATAGCCTCACAAAATAATGACAAATAATACTGCAGAAAACCATTTCTTTCCTTTTTTTATCTCCTAGCCTAACATACCGAAATAAAGGTACCTCTTGTTATTTATAGTTCACCAACTAGCACATTATAAGCAAAGAATTAGAATTTCCATTTTATCAATTTAGTTATTTTTTAAACGAGAAAATTATCAGCTGCGCAACGTAAGGGGAGGGAGGTCGAAATGGAAATATATCAAACGTGGAACAATATTTTTTTCCAGATATTTCTACCTCTATACAAATAACACCAACCGTCCGACACATAAAAAGTTACTTCATCGAGAACGCATATTAAGATTTTGATGTATTCAAATAAAGATATTAAAGGTCCTCACTTTAAGAATATGGGGTTACATGACGTCGACTATTTATTCATTTATCTATCTGACGATTTCTTCCATAAGTAGCGTGGTTGACTATTAATTTCTTTCTTAGGGAAAATACTACATCAATTTCAAGAATCATGGGCTTATACAGTGTACAGTAGCTCTCACCCCGGGACTTTTAGGTATCATTCTTGACATTGTTCCAAAAGTTGTTACACACTGTTGTGTTTAAAACTCTCATAGTGACAAAAGATGTGATTTTTAGCCGAGCTAAAACTTCAATCCTGGAACGGAAAATTCAGTCTTTTGGGTGTAAATATTATCATTTGAAAAGAGAATTCTGTATTCTTATTTAATAAGTATATCGATAGATTTATTATAAATACAGTGATTTAAAATATGTATTATATATTATAATGTGAACATACAGTATACAACTAAGGTTTTACTTTGCTGAGTGTTACTGTAAAATCATATCAATATACTTACAATTTTACCAAAACTTGATGGCGCATTTTCCATGAGGTTTGGCTAATTGTTAGCAAACATATTTACTTATGGGTAACTTTGGCGGCCACAATAAAATCACAGAATAATAACATTGTAAGCAGATGAACATTCATATTTTATTTTAACATGTCACATTTTCGAGCTTGTAGCCTAGTACTAATTTTTGTTGTACCTATAGAAATGTTGCATGGAACCTAAGCGAAGTCTGTTATACAGCACGTGTTGCAACGTAATACTACTTTGTTATAGGTAAAACTGGTTTAATATAATTTTAATTCAAAGAATATATCGCAGAAACTACATTAAATTCATATTATTCAAACATTGCTACCTAAATGTGATTCGTAAACATTTTCCAAACTAAAGTGACAAATTACCTTCATGTATGGCACAATCAAATAATTTTATGTCAAACAAAACGTAATTATTTCTTAGTCATGTTTTATTTATTTTTATGGAAACAGATTTTATGTTACAATACTTATTTCATACTTGATATAGGTAAAAAAACATAATATTTAACCAAAGACATACTCCTTATACTCATCTAAACATTTTTAACTTAGCAGGTTTATATGATCTAATGAAATAAACAGCATGCTTAAATAAGCGTAGTTTCATTCAATGATACTTACTCAAATACGTGTTCGCAGCGCTCATTGCCGAGTTGAGGCAGTTCCAAAGCGTGTTACGGCTGACAGTGAGCGTCACTGCGGTACACGCTGTTAACTGGGTGTAAAGTGTGTTAGCGCTCATTGCCGAGTTGAGGCAGTTCCAAAGTGTGACACGGCTGACAGTGAGCGTCACTGCGGTAAACGCTGTTAACTGAGTGTGAAGTGTGTTAGCGCTTATTGCAGAGTTTTGAGCCAGTTTCAAAGTGTGACACGGGTGACAGTGAGTGTCACTGCGGTAAACGCTGTTAACTGGGTGTAAAGTGTGTTAGCGCTCATTGCCGAGTTGAGGCAGTTCCAAAGTGTGACACGGCTGACAGTGAGCGTCACTGCGGTAAACGCTGTTAACTGAGTGTGAAGTGTGTTAGCGCTTATTGCCGAGTTGTGAGGCAGTTTCAAAGTGTGACACGGGTGACAGTGAGTGTCACTGCGGTAAACGCTGTTAACTGAGTGTGAAGTGTGTTAGCGCTTATTGCAGAGTTTTGAGCCAGTTCCTAAGCGTGACACAGCTGACAGTGAGCGTCACTGCGGTAAACGCTGTTAACTGGGTGTGAAGTGTGTCAGCTTTACGTAAAACTCGTTTTACCTTTGCGTGAAACGGCCTGTCATTCTGCCTGTTACGTGTTCAGCAGCCCTGGCTTATTTTCCGTTAGTGATAAACTGTTCCAAACAATGCTATATTTAGTATACCACTGTTGGCGACAGATTCAATCTGATAGAAAATAGGTTTTAATAGCTATTTTAAAATAAACCAACCTTCAGCTATAATGAAATACTTTTTGTGTATGTGAAGATTTGTAAAAAATAATTGTTTACGAGAAATTGTGTTACTAATTATTAAAAATGTTATTACTACATAATACATTTTAAATGCAAATTTAAAACTTATGTTCCAAAAATTCACAAATAGTAAAAATCTAAGCCAATTAATACACAGTAAGACTTATCTAAGAGATATCTTATTTTACTCCAGAATGTTCCAGTGACGACTTACAATATCTTTATATACAAAGAGATAAACAAATCTGTGTGTGTGTGTGTGTGTGTGTGTGTGTGTGTGTGTGTGTGTGTGTGTGTGTGTGTGTGTGTGTGTGTGTGTGTGTGTGTGTGTGTGTGTGTGTGTGTGTGTGTGTGTGTAAGTAGATTCTAGACCTGCCGATTCTAGACCACTTTCGGAGCCAACAGTAAATCAATGGAAAATACTGTTTAAAGGACAATAAACGAATCTGTAAACCACGAATGAAAAATAACCGGATCTATAGCTGTTTGCTTCTACTTTCTTAAGCTGTCTAGTCAATTCAATCAATGTGGAGTCAAAATCACAGTTTTTAGGGTTAAAATCAAGGTTTTTTAAGGTCCCTACACACTAGTATTAGAGATTTTTTGAAAAATCCTGAAAATCTACTGAATTATCTCAAATTATTGCCAACTTTAAGCTTAAAAGTTGATAAATTTTCCTTAATAAAAAGATATTTTACTAAATAGTGAAACTTGACACACTCAAATTTTTTAAATATTAATGGAGGCCGATAAAATATCATGTCCATTCTGTAAAAAAGAAATTTTAAGAAAAAACTATGATCGACATTATAACTCCAAAATCCATGCCAAAAATAAAGAAATTTATGAAAAGGAGCTAAATTATTTAAGACAATGGGCTAGAGAAAATCAAATTGCCGATCACGAAAACATGAATAATATTGAGAAATTACGAGAATTAAAGAGAAATTTCAAAGTTGAAAAGAACAATCTAGACCTATTTAATGATGAAAAAATTCATTCAATAGCTGAAAAGTTGGCTATCGGTACTAACGATAAAACCAAGTCTGAAATCATTGAAAACATTGATAAAACTCTTAACGAAAAACCTGAAAATATCATAGATGTTGAAGTTTTATCCTCTATGCAAGGTCTTTTCAAGCAATACATTTTAACGAATTTGAGCGATAATTTTATGTCAATTTACAAATATCTTTCAATTATGCGCCCAGAAATTAAAAGTTTAATAGAAAAATTTCAAGACACTGAAAAATAGTAAAGGATATCTCTCTTTGGAATGCGAATACGAACGAACTTTAGTAAACGTTAAACCACAAACTTGCCCAATGTACTTTACTATAAAAGCAGACGAGATCTTTGATGTAAACGACTTTATTTCTAAACAATTTAATAAATTATCACATCGAGAACAGACAAATCATCCAAATAGGTGTTCAGGATGGACATTTAAAAGCTGCAAACAACTAGTTTTGAGCCTTAACAAACACGAAATGATGAATGCTGGATCATATATCGATTTGCCAAAGAAAATCAAAGATAAAAAAGCTTGTATAAATATCAAAAATAAAGATGATAATTGCTTTATTTTTTCTATCCGATGTGCTATTGAAAAACCCGAGACACATGTTGACAGAGCAAAACAATACGAAACATTTGTAAATGACAAGATAATTTTCAGGTTTCGAGTATCCAATGTCCTTAAAAGATCGTACAATTATTTGAGAAACGACGTTACAATTCCAAGTACAAATATCCAAAAATGTCTATCAATGTCTACAGTTTTGATGAAAGTATTAAGGTTGTTCCGTTACAAATTTCTGAAAAATATGATGCAGAATTAGATATTGATCTAATTATGTATGTATGTATGTATGTAAAACAAGAAGACAAATCTCATTTTGTTTTGATAACCGATTTAAGTAGGTTAGTGAGTTCTCAAACATCCAAACATGGACATAAAAATTTTCTATGTAGAAGATGTTTAAGCCATTTCTACAAATCTGGAGATTTAACAGATCAATTAGAAATTTGCAAGCAACATGAAGATTGTAAGCCAATTAGGCCGTTTTCAGGTCAAACAACTAAATTTACTAATTATCAAAAGAAGTTTAGCCATCCGTACGTTATTTATATGGATTTTGAGAGCATATTAGAAAAAATTCCGACATGCAAGAACAATCCACAAAGATCGACTACAACCAAGATTCAGAAGCACATTCCTTATGGTTTTACTCTATATTTAGTGTCTAATGTGACCAATCGCATGTATAAACCGATATGTTATCGAGCCAAAAATGAAGATGATTTACCTAATGTTCCTACAAAATTGTTTGAAGAGCTCAATAAATTATCGAAATATATAGCTAAAAAAATATAATTCAAGGAACATGAAGCCTATGAAATTAACTGAAGATGCAGAAATTTCATATCAAAATTCAAGCGTTTGTCATATCTGTGAAACAGAAGGTTTTGATGGTGAAAAAAGATTAAAAGTAAGAGATCATTGTCATTTAACAGGTAAATTTCGAGGCACAGCTCATTCATGTTGCAATCTGAATTTGAAATTTCCCCAGAACATCCCAGTTTTCTTCAATTCAATATGTCAAATTAAGATACTCATTTGTACATAAAGGAATTGGCTAGACAATATGGAAACGTTGATTTGATTGCAAACACCGATGAACGATACATAAATTATTCTGTAAATTCTGGATATGGCTATGAGTTTGACAATGATAAACCTAGAAATATTTATCAAGTTTTCTTTCGTAAACACATTTAGATTCATGGCATCGTCTATTGAAAAGTTAGCTAAAAACCTCAAGAAAGAAGACTTCAGACATACAAATCATTTTATACAAGATGGTCTGAACGCAATTCTAGAAAGACAACCAAATGACGAAGAAGAAATCTTTAAAATTCTATCTGGAAAAGGAATATTTCCCTATGAATTTATCGATAGTATTGAAAAACTTGATTACACAGAAGAGCTGAAAATTGAAGATTTCTATTCACTTTTGACAGATGAGAGCATATCTGAGAAAGATTATCAACATTACTTGAGCGTTTGGAACAAATTAAAGGATAAAAAATCTTGGAAATTACTCTGATTTGTACAATATCCAAGATGTATTATTGCTCGCTGATATATTCGAAAACTTCAGAATCATTTGTCTAAATTGTTACAAACTTGATCCAGCACATTATCTAACAGCTCCAAGTCTCGCATGGGACGCTATGTTAAAATTAACGAAAATAGAATTACAATTGATTAGTGATTATAATATGTATTTAATGATTGAAAAAAGGTATTCGTGGAGGTATTTCTCAATGTATTAAACTATATGTTAAAGCAAATAACAAATATTTGAAAGATTTCGATAAGACAAAACCAGAAAACTATTTACTTTATGTCGATGCAAACAACCTTTATGGTTATGGTCTTATGCAAAAACTGCCGTTTAATGATATTAAGTGGATGAATCCTAAAACATATACAAAAGAAGAGTGGCAAGAAACAATTTTAGAACTCACTGGCGACGAAGATTATAACTATATTCTCGAAGTTGATCTAGGATATCCAACGAATTTACACGAACATCACAAGGATTTACCTCTTGCTCCCGAACATTATAAAAACAAACTTTGCACAACTTTACTGGATAAAACTGAATACGTTGTTCATTCAAGAAATTTGAAATTTTACCTCGAACAAGGGATGGTGTTGAAACATGTGAATAGAGTTATAGCGTTCGATCAGAAGCCTTTTATGAAAAAGTACATTGATTTTAACACAAACATGAGAACCAAAGCTACAAGTGACTTTGAGAAAGATTTTTACAAGCTGATGAACAACTCAGTTTTTGGAAAATCTATGGAAAATGTGCGAAATAGATGTGATATCAAACTAGGAAATGAAGAATTTTCAATGAAACAGGCCAAGAAAACGAACTTCAAAAGCTTCACTATCTTTGACGACAACTGTATAGCGAGTCACATGTACAAACAGAAAGTAAAATTTAACAAGCCGATTTACATAGGGTTTTCAGTACTTGATTTGTCAAAGTTGTTAATGTATAAATTTTATTATGAAAAATTAAAGAGTTTTGATCCAGATTTGAATCTGTGTTACATGGATACAGACAGTTATTTTCTAGAATTGAAACGTGATCCTTACAAAATTATTAAAGAAAATATAGATGACTTTGATACAAGCGATTTTCCAAAAGATCACGACTGTTTCGCTACTAAAAACAAGAAAGTTATTGGAAAATTTAAAGACGAGCTAAATGGCGAAATCTTAGAAGAATTTTGTGGATTGAGATCGAAAATGTACTCGTACAAATATCTAGACAAAAATCCAGTAAGATGCAAAGGGATTAAGAGAAGCGTTGTAAATAAAACAATAAATATCGAAAACTTGAAGAAATGTTTGTTCGAAGATAAAGAAGAATTTAGGGAGATGACAGTCATCAAAAGTTATAAACATGAGTTGTACACTGTTACTATAAACAAGTTAGCACTGAACGCTAAATATGATAAGAGAATTGTCCTAGAAAATAAGATCGATACAGTACCGTATGGATATAAAGGCGAAATTAAAACAGATATTTTAGAAGAGTTAAACAAAGTTGGAAACTTTGATATATAAATGGAAGATGATTTAATGCACTGTCACAAGTGTAAAAAGAAAACGAAAAATATAGATTCTAAGATTGTTCAAACTCAAAACGGATTGTATAGAATTGCAGCAAAATGTTCAAAATGTAAGACAAATAAGAGTAAATTTATAAAGAATCCTTATGAAAAACAGGGAAAGAAAGAATCTAAGAATAAGGAAGAAATCGAGATTGAAGCTAGAGAAATTCATGCACCGGTACGAAAAAAGTTTAAAAAGAGAAAAATTATAACATTAGGAATTGACGATTTATGGGCAGCAGATTTAGTTATAATGTCTAACTATTCAGATCAAAATGATGGATTTAAGTATATGTTAAATGTTATTGATACTTTCTCAAAATATGCTTGGTCAAGAGCTATCAAAAGAAAAAACGGCAAGGATGTTTCAAAAGCTTTCGAAGATATAGTAAAAGATGCCATAAGGATCAATCACATACCTCCTAACCTACTTCATACAGATAAGGGTTTAGAGTTTTAAAAATAAAGAATTTAACGATGTTTTGAGAAAATACAACATTAAGATTTATCATACTGAAAATGAAGAGAAATCAAGTATTGTAGAGAGATATAACAGAACTCAAAATGAGAGAATGAAAGTAATTTTTGAGATTAATAAAAACTTTATATGGATCGATATTCTTCAAAAAATCGTAAACAATTATAACGATACAGTTCACAGCACAATCAAAATGAAGCCCAAAGACGTAGATAAGGATGCAGAAAAGGAGTTATTAGAGACCGTTTTCAAGTATATTCCACCAGAAATTCACACGAAAACTAAATTTAAAATCAATGATCATGTAAGAATTGTTAGTAAAAAAACAACATTTTCGAACAAATATAAGAACAATTGGTCAAGAGAAATCTTTGTGATTTATCAAATTAATAACACAGATCCTGTAACTTATAGTATAAAAGATTTAAATAATGAAGAAATAACCGGAAAGTTTTATGAATATGAATTGAGAAAGTCAAAGCTATAATTTTTTCTATATAAATGGAGTCTCAAAAGAAATGTACAAAGTGTCAAGAATTTAAAGATTTTGAAGCTTTTTATAAAAATAAGAATAAAAAAGAAGGATTAGGGTCTATGTGTAAGGATTGTCGTAGTAAATATGAGAGAGAATTATACGAAAAAATAGAAAAATTAACTTTAGAAGAGAAAGAATGTTGTATTTGTAAAGAAATTAAGAATATTTCAGAATTTCACAACTGGCATTATAGTAAAGATAAAAAACAAGCTTTTTGTAAGGATTGTGCTAGAAGAATTTTCCGAGAAAGTCAAAATAAACCGACTCATTGCGAATGTGGAAGATTTCTTCAATGGTTACCTAGTTATGCTAAACCTTTACAAACCAAATGTCATAAGTTAAGAGTTTTTTAATAAAATTTAGTAACATTTTCATCGTGTAATAATTTTTTCTATATAAATGGAGTCTCAAAAGAAATGTACAAAGTGTCAAGAATTTTATAAGGAAGAGAATAGAAAAGACTGTTATTGTAAGGAATTATATGATAAAATGAACAAATTAACTTTAGAAGAGAAAAAGTGTTACTTTTGTAAAGAAATTAAAAATATTTCTGAATTTAATAACTGGCAGTATAGTAAAGATAGAAAAGATGCTTTTTGCAAAGATTGCGCTAAAAAAATTTTCAGCGAAAGTTATAAAAACGAAATGCCTTGTGAATATGAAAAACAATTCTACGATGGTTACCTAGTTATGCTAAACATTTACAAACAAAATATAATAAATCGAGAGTTTTTAGTAAAATTTAGAAACATTTTCATCGTGTAATTTAGATATTCTATAAATCAGTCGAGATTCTGTCATATTTGTAGTAAAATGATTTCCGTTGTATAAAATATTCAAAGATTCTTTCATTTGGTTGTAGAGATTTATACTATTTGGATCTCCATGTCTTAATAAAATCTCCATTTCTGAGTAATCAATTTCAAGTTCTTTCAATCTTTTCGGTATTTCTCTCTTTTGAGCTCTGATAACGTAATAAGGATATTCCCACATGTGATTCTTCTTAATTAATACAAAAACATGGTGTTTTTTCTTATCAAAAATTTTTACAAACAAGGTCTGGTTTCATTAAGTCAATTTTTACACTTTGTTATGCGATTATTTCCGTTTTTATTTCATCTTTAATTTGCAAGTGTTTAACTTCGTCCTCTAAATATTTAATCTTGTTTTCAAGTTTGTACTCACCAAATTTACGAATACTTGGCAAAACTTCTTTTGTAACCCAATTTTTGAAGATTTTTGCCTCTTTTTTATGTGATCTCAAAATTAAAGAATAAAGTCCAGATTCATTAATAAAAACAGTGTCAGGATGAAGATTGTTGAGGGGCCATTCGAATAGCCCCTTGTTTTGTAAGTAAAAATATTGAATTTTGTCATCATCATCAACATTTAATTTAATTGCGTTTTTTGTTTTTTCATAACCTAATATTTCACAAACATCTTTAGCCTTAAACCAGATTACATTGTTTTCGTTTACAATCGTTACAATGTCTTTATTATTGAATATAAGTTGATTGTTGAGTAGGTCTACAACAGACTCCATTTAGATAGAAAAGAAATTTAACTAGTAATTTTTATTTCGAGAATAAAGTCCGGATTCATTAATGAAAATAGTTTTGTTTTGAAAGTTTGAAGGTAAGAACGATTCGTTCCCCCCTTGATTCATCATTCTTTCGACAATCTTAAATATATTGTTGTTTTACTCTCATTATTTAATAAATTTCCCTCAGAGTCTTGTATAGTTAGAACGATTTTTTGAATTCTTTAATATTTTTTCTAATTGGAATATAATCAATTTCATTCGGTTTTTTAAGCAAAATTTGGAAAAAAAGTGTACAAAATTTCAGATTCTTTGTGTAAATGTTCGGTATGATTTTCAAAACTAGGTTCAACGAGATTACAATGTACTTCAATTACATCAAACGGTCTAAATTTTGGCGTTTTATTTCCTAAATATACCTCATTTGGCTCAATAGTTTCTTGAACAAACCCTAATAAATCTACAATAATTGCTGGAAAAACATTATTCTTACTGGTGATTTTATTTGAATTTTATTAGAGAGATAATTTTTTTGCATTTCAAACTTGTTTTCGTTAAAGTTTAAAGATTTATCTGATTGTTTGAATGTTTTCAGATAATTTTTAAGGGAATTTTTTATTTGATCGAAGGTATAATATCCTTTGTTTAAACCATAATATTTTGTTATGTTCTTCTCACTAAATCCTATACAATAAGGAGAACTTTCCTAATATTTATTACAAAATTGTCAGAATAAAAACCGCTTAAACCGATAAAATAATTTGATTCTTCCTCTAAATGAATAGGATGTTCCAAGTTTAAAACTAATTTAGAGCTTTCTGAAGTCAACTTGAACAGCTTCATTTTCGCTATTTAAATGGATAAATTTTTAAAGCAAAAAGATCAGATAAAACTTTAAACGTTTGAAGAAAATAAGAAAGATCAACCAATCAGATTATTAATTGTTGGTTCAAGTGGATGTGGAAAAACAACTTTATTATTGAATTTTATCTACAATAGGTTGATTCCTTATTCCAATTTGTATGTTCTTAGTAATTCTTTAGAACAAGACGCATACAAAAAATTACAACAAAGATTCAAAAATATTGAGAAGAACTTAAGCCTTTGCTTACGAATATATCACATTTTTATAATGCTTCTGAGGACATAGTTCCGTTAAGCGAATGTAAACCCAATTCTTTAATCGTTTTTTGATGATTGTATTTTGGAAAATCAGGACGTTATTAAGGAATATTTCGTAATGTCTCGTCACAAAAACATATCTTGTATCTATCTTTCCCAATGCTTTTCAAAGGTTGATAAACAAGTTATTAGAAATAATTTGAATATCTTGTGTGTTTTTAAGCAAGATGATCACTATTCGAGAAAGATTTACAACAATTATGTGGGATCTGATATGAGTTTTAACCACTTTAATGAATTATGTGATAAAATTTGGAAAGAAGACTATGGATTTTTAACTATTAATCTAACTTTGAAGCTTAAAAATGGTAAATATTTGAATAAATTTTCTAATATAAATGCTGCTCAGTGGTCTGACAAATCTACTTGATAAAATATTTGTTACAATTATTTTTACATTATCTTTACTTTTTATTTACATTATGAAAACAACTGAAAAACGGTAAATCTGTTCACGTTTTTATGTTCCACGTTCACGTTTTTTACGTTCCACGTTCACGTTTTACGTTCGTGTTTACGTTTCACGTTCGTGTTTCACGTTCACGTTTTACGTTCCACGTTCACGTTTCAAAATTTTTCTAATTAAATGGTGAACGTAACTTCTGAAGAAGCGAAAAAACCTGATCAAATCGAAAAGAAATTAATCAAAGAATTTAAAGAACAGATTCGAATTGATGAAAAAGAACAAGAATTTATCCAAAAAATTAATCAACCTGTATCTTCTGCAATTAAAAATGTTGAAGGTAAAATTGAAAACGTTTTAAGCGATAATCAAAATTTGATGAATTTGGTTCCAGTTGTACGACAATTTGCTGATATTTCGATTCCAGAATCTGAAGTAGAAGAGTTTGAATTGCCAAAATTACTATCTTCAACACCATTTAGACCTCGAATCATTGAAGAATCTACAATAGTTGAATCAATAAGTCCTGGAACAACGGATATAATAATTGGTGAAATTGGTAAAAAATTCCTTCCTAGAGTAAAAGATGATAAATTTGGTTTGTATTGGGATAAAAAAAAGAAAAGTTTTATGATTGGAAATTTGCCCGTGAATTTTGAACATAATGATATCATTATTAATGAAAAAACATATGAAGGAACTCAAGGTTTATGGAGATTATTAACAGACTATGACGCTCCAAAAGATAATTTATATTCTGAAGAAGATTTGAAAAAGTATACAGAAATTTTATGGGAATCTGACTCAATTTACAAAAATAATGATCCATCTACTAAGAAGCCTAAGTCGAGTAGAGGTAAAAAATATATTAAATTAATTAAACCAATTTGGGAAAAACGAATCGAAGGATCAGGTGTAAGAAAATACAATGATAATAAGATTGAGTACAGATATATCGACGATTTGACAAAACTCGATGGAATTATAAATTATATTTATGCTCAAGAAAAGGCTGGAAACAAAAATTTTTTGAACGAAAAGAAAGCGATTAAAGATTTTATTTCTAACAAACTTGATGAAATGATTGAAAAACCTGATGGAATTAAATATTTAAAACGAGTTTTGCCGGCAATAAGTTCATCTATGATTGAAGGTAGCGGACTTTTGAATGATTTTATCAACAATTTACCTTTTGAATTACACGTACCAACTTATCAGTATCTGGAGCCTGGCACAAAACTCGAAAAAAGACTAAAAAGAGGAGATCCTGGTATAAATAAATTAGATCAAGCTGCTATGGAACACGATATTTTTTATGCAAAACATAGAGACACAAATTCCAGACATATAGCAGATAAAGTTTTGCAAGATAAGGCAATGGAAAGATTTTTATCAAAAGATGCTAGTTTAGGTGAAAGATTTGTTGCGCTTCCAACAGCTGGAGCAATGTTTTTGAAGAGAAAACTAGGAATGGGAATCGAAGAGAACTTGAAATTTTAACTATATAAATGGAGGTGAACGTAAATTTAAGCAAAAATCAGAAAGAAAAAATAAAATCCGCTTTTAAGAAAAAAAATACCCGTTAGTATTCAATTTAAAATAGATCAACTAAAAAATGGCGAAGATAAGATATTTTTAACAAATAGACAATACAATAAACTCGAAAAACATAAGAAAAACAATAAAGGAACCAGAATTGAATTTTCTTATAATCAGTTGAAAGAACTTAAAAATGGTGGACATTTGAAAGATTTATTAGATGTTGGAGAAAATATTCCAGTTGTTAAAAATGTTGTTCCTTATGTTCGTAAAGCTGCTCCAATCGTTAAAAAAGACGTGATTCCTATTGTTCGAAACATTTTAAATTGGTTAGATAAAGAGTTGGAAGATGTTACAGGATCTGGATTAGATGAAAAAACTTTGAATTATGTGAAATCAAACATTGAAAAAAAATTTAAACCTTTAACATTCGGGGAATTGGAAGAAATCTGCAAAAATTTAAACATTTTAGAGGAATCTTCATGAGAGATACATTACCTGAAAAAGTTAAGAAATTTGAATGTGGAATTGTGAATTTAGACTCGATTATGGGAAGTGGAACGCATTGGATTTGTTATTATAAAAATGATAAGAATGCATGTTATTTTGATTCGTATGGAAGAATTGAGGATAAACCACCTATAGAATTGATTAAGTATTTGAAAAAATCAAGCGTCTACTACAATGATTCTCAGATTCAAGACTATAAAGATCCCCCAATTTGTGGTCATTTATGTGTTTTTTGTTTTGAATGAACTGAGTAATGGTAAAGATTTTAAAGAAGTTGTTAACAAATTATTACTTAATAAATATGGATTCACAAAATATTTTTGACGTATTTGGAACACAAATTAAAACAGAAATTATTCAAAATGTAGATAATAGTTTCAATTTTGATAGTTTGAGAAATGAGTTTGATAACAAAATTTATTACAAAACCTTCCAGATTCAGATATGTTTGCTGTCGAGATTGAAGATTTTAAAGCAGAATATGATAACAAACTTGCAAATTTCATGAGTTCAAGTGAAGTTGCTGATAAAATAAAAACATTGAAAAAAGAATTTGAAGATGGTGCAAAAAAAATATTTACCAATTTAATGTCTCATATCGAAAAAGCTGATAAAATTACTGAAGCGATCAAAGTTGAAAAGAATTATGTTAGTTTGGCTAATAAAAAAAGAATTGTCGGTGTTCGACCTGGTATTGACAAACATGATGTTGTTGTTAAAGAACAAATTTTTAAAACCTCTAAAATTATCAAAAAACATCGATATTGTTGATTTACATGATCCGAATGTTAAAAATGCCTTAGATTTTAAAGGAAAAAGAATTAGCAGTGTTAGTAAAGGAATTAATCCATTTGATGTTGTTGTAATGATTCGATTAGAAGATCATATTAAAATGTTTAATGAACTAAAAAAAAATTACGAGAATCATAAACAGCATGTTAAAGATTTTACAACAGAAGTCTATGAAAAACTTGAAGAAAGAAGTAAAAGATCAGTAGACGATGATAATGAAATTAATGAAAAACTTATGAAAATCGAGCAATATATTAATGAGCAATTGGGAAATATTGCGCAAAAATTATCATACATATGACGATAAAATTCGTGAATTACTTGAAGGAATAGGTGATAAACTCGATAAAGTAAATAAACTAGAAGAAAACTTTAATAAATTTAAAGAAGATGTTAATAAATCTTTTGAAAATATTGATGACAGATTTAATAGACTAGGCGGTTATGATGATTCATTTTAAATTATTCCTTTATAAATGGCGCTCATATATTGTATGAGGTGTAAGGAAAAAACTGCAACAAATGATATAAAATACTATGCAAACATCAATGGAGTTAAGAGAATATCTGGAAAATGTGCTGAATGTAACGCTAAAAAGAGCCAATTTATAAAAACTTGATTTTGAAATTTTTTCTTAATAAATAGAGATGGCAGGACATTACAGTGCTTTCGATCTTTTTATAATGCAACACGAAAGAGATTTGAAAAAAGAACATTGGGATGATATTTCTCAAAAATATGAATTAACCGAAGATATGATGAGATTATACGTAAACAAATTGAATTGGTATAACATTGCTAAATATCAAACTTTATCATCAGAGTTCATTCAAGAAAATATACATTATCAATTAAAAGATCATATGTCTGTTCTTTGCCTCTATCAACACTTGAGTATAAAGTTTTTGGATGAAAATAAAGATACAGTTGATTGGAATAATATTATAGATAGCGGTTACTATCCTGTGCAGATTTTATTGAAATATGTGGCCGAAATTGCAAAATTTAAGGAAGAGAATCCTGAATATGACGAAGTAGATCATTAAAAATGACTCTAATCTTTTTAATTATTTTACTAAAATTTATATCTTTTCTTATAAAAACGTACATTAGATCGATGAAAAAATGATATCTTTCTTATACATGATGTTTAAAATTTCTAAATTTTCTCTTATTAAATGGCAGACTACAGAAAATATGCTAGTGATATTGAAAGGGCGGAGTTTAAAAATTTCTATCCAATTAGTAAACAACATTTGAATGAACCGAATAAAAGAACTGAGTTTAATATTGATTTTGGAGATAACTTTTGCTCGTCTAACTTCCAGTTTTATATTTCTGGAACTTTAACAAAACAAGATGGTCAAGCATATCTTGGAACTGATAATGTTAGATTAATCGATAATTTTATACCGTTTTTATTTTCTAAGATTGAAGTAAGAAAACACAATAAATTGATAGAAGAAGTCGAAAACTGTGGCCAATTAAGCACAATTAAAGGAACTATTTCGTATTCAAAAAGTGATGTTATTTCTCAAACTTCTAATGGCTTTGAATCAGATTTTAAATTTGGTGTTTTTGAAGCAGCTGGAAATTTATCTCATTTTGGATTAGGATTTTTTGAAAATGTTACTATTCCGATCTATAAAGGAGGATTTTATCTAAGTTTTATAAGAGCAGAAGACGATGATGTGATTCTGAAGACTGCAACTGGAAATGTTATGCCTGTTGATGGAAAAATAACAATTACAGATTTTTTTATTAGAGTTCCAATGATTGATTATAAAATCACGAGTAAAATTAGGTTGATTGATGAAATTACAAAAAGTCAAAACATTATGTTTAATTTTCTAGATTGGCAATGTATTGAACAAAAAGGTATTTCCGGAACAACTTATTCGTTCGATATTACAAATATTTATAGAAATATCTTCAATCCCAAGTTGTTATCATAGGTTTTCAAACAGATAGACAGAATAATCAAGAAAAAAATCCTTCAAAGTTTGATAGTTTGGATGTAAAAAATATCAGAGTAAAATTGAACGGTTCTTATTATCCAGATGAATTACAAAATTTAAACATTTCAGGAGGTCTTTTCAGAATCATGTATCAGATGTATCAAGATTTTAAGAAAGTTTACTGTAATAATAAGGAAATGTATTACAATCCTAAAGAATTTTTAGCGAACAGACCTATTTATGTCATTGATACAACAAAGAGTTTGACAAATATTTCTGGTTCAAAGAACGATATAATTATCAATATGGATTTTAAAAATGCTATTACTAACTCGACATGTTATGTGGTTGTGGTTTCTGAGAAATTTTTAGCCTATGATGTGATTAAGAACGATATTAGAGAAATTCAGTAAAAATCGCGTTATTTTCGCTATTATTCGTCGGATAGTTTTAAAACTTTACAGAATTGTTAAAGACATTGATAAAAGTATACATTTTAAATTGCATTACAAAATTTTGAAAAATAGGGATGATATTAGGAAAAAAACTATTTCAAGGTCATGGACCGGAAGTGATGATTTTAAAAGATATTTCAATATTTACTGAACCTATATACCAAATTTCATCAGAAAATCTCCAATAGTTCTCTAGATATAAGATAAGGGATGATTGGGGCAGATTTTGAACATTTTGTTATTTTTCATGAAATTTTAAGTTGAACTCGCTTGTTTTTGAAGTTTCAGATTTTTCTGATAATTTTTTATATTTTTTTATGAATATTAAGAAATAGGGGATGATTTCACCCTTATGGATAAGTTAAGTCGAAAGAGTTAAGTATTTACTATATGTGTACCAAATTTCATTAAAATCGGTTAAGTAGTTTTTGAACAACAAGGTTTGAAATAAATATTGATATTCACTTATTTAATATACATGGGAAACTATAACAGTTCTAATATCGATTGCAACCATCGATTTTTATTATCGATAAAACTTCGATATTCATAATCGTTTATCACACGGAAAAAATTTTCATCATGGGCGTTGGCCACGTATAGCTAGCCATGTATGATCCTCCTCTATTTTAACGAAATGTAACAAGATATATCATTATTTAGAAGATTATAATGTATTTGTGAGTTGGAGAAAGAAGATATGGACTTTATAATGTAAGAAGATTGCTGTGAAGATCTGTGTTTCTTGTTAAAAGTGAAGTGAAGTGTTCCACTGGGCGTTGCCATTCATAGTGTTATTATATTTTATAAGTTACTTTTATATTTGGGACTCGAAGAAAGGAAAAATTGCAAGAAGATTGCGAATTTGTGTAGACATTCTAAACTGTGATAAAAACATTGTGTGAAAATAGTGTTCATTTGTAATACAGAATTAAGTGTTTTTACAGTGATTTCATTGTCGCACACAGCGTGAGCAAAGCAAGGTCATTTGGTGTGAGCAAAGCAAGGTCATTTTTCACGGCGTGAGCAAACCAAGGTCATCGTGGAACGCCGACGTCACAAATCTAGAGTTGATTGAAATAAAATATATGATACCTTTCTTCTTCTCCCATTCCTAATTTCTTAGAAGTTAAGTAGATATCGCAAAAACACGCACACTAACAACACTCATTTTGTATGTCTTTCATTATATCGTAATGAATTGCTGAATGGCAAACGTTTCTCTTTTCTTCGTCAGAATCACACACACACAATATATCTGTTTCGTAAATGTTTTTTTCCATATAATTTATCCCAATCTACAACAAAAGCGTGATCTCTTATAAATTCCTTTGATAAATCTTGTTGTTTACAAAGACTTGTTAAAAAACTAGCTGTATGCATATTCCTTGGCCAGTATGGATATTGTCTTCTCAACATTTCAACAAATAAACAATGAAATTTAGCATAAAAGCGATGAAAAATGTCAGATTGTTGGTGTTTTAGTTTATTTTGTAAAAATCGGAATATTTTTCTTATTTTTCTATTATTTAATTTAAAATCTCCTATTACATTTAACATATTTATACTATCTAAGTTGTCTGTAATAAATTGCATTGAACACTTTTTAGTACAAAGTTCTCTGAATTCGTTTTCATTTAAGGATTCGTTTTCACTTAAGGAAAATATCAACATTTGTTTAACATATTTAGGTAATTCAAAGAAGTCTATATAACTATTTCCTGTGGTAAGTTCTTTAAATGCTAGAAAACTGAAGTGATTTTGGAGAGTTCATGTTGTTTGATGACTATTTAGTAGAATAGATTTTTTATTTAAGAAAAAATAATTTGCTAAATTCATATTATTCTCTTTCATTCCTTCTAAAACTTCAAAAATATACTCTTTCGCTGATGAAAAATCTCGATTTCTTCCGGAATAATCTTTGTAATCATAGACAAAATATCCTAAATAGTTGTACAATAGAATGAAATTATTTCTATTTATCTCTGTTGTAGAAATGTAAACATAAACATTTGTGCTGAAAAATTTATATCTCGGTAGACTTAGTTCCATAATCTCCATTTATGAAAAAATTTTTTGTTTAAATGGAAAAGTATAATGCCAACTGTTACAAGTGTTATAATAGAGGAGAAATTATTGATAAAAAATATTTAATTTAGTTTGTAGAGATTGTAATTTAATTTTGTACGAAAGACCTAAACCTAAGAAATTTCGAAATAAACTAACACATTTGAATAATCTGCTTACAAAATTGCAATATGGAGGTAAAAACAAACAAAATTTATTACAGAATTTAGAAAACAGAATAAAAATTTTTACTCATCTCTTATAACCGTTAAAAAATTATTTTCCTTTTCAAAGAATACATTAGGTTTGTGGGTATCGATACACACGTTTATTATGAAAAGATATTACCTGTATTTTTTCATTATCTGGATGTTGAATTTGTCTACGATTTTAAGCCAGAAATCCTCGATGATTTTATAGTACATTTGGAGAAAGTAAATGAAGAACCTCGTCAAACAATGAAGATGTTGGCAATTCCCTCGACTTCTCGAGTGATTGTTAGCAAATTTCATTTTTTCCGTCTTTAAATTTTTTCTATTTAAATGGAGTTCTTGAAGGAGTTAAATGATATTGGAGAATGTAAGTTCCAAGAGTATAAGAAGTTAAATGAATTGGAAGAAAATAAGAAATACAAAATTTTGAATTTGGAGAAAATGAAGGATAAATTCGGGTTTACAATAATTGCCGGGTTGGAAGATTATAAAGTACACTTACCGAACAGACTTTTGGCTGTTTTGGATGAAAAAAAGATTAAAGAATTGAATAAACATGATAAATTACACTTGGTTGTTATTGGAAAGAAGACTATTAAAGATAAAGACTGTGTTACCGTCAATTTTGTAGAATAAAAGATTTTTCGTTTATTCGTAGCAAATTTGACAACATTTCCAATATATTTTACATTAAAACAGCTTAAGAAAGTAGAAGCAAACAGCTATAGATCCGGTTATTTTTCATTCGTGGTTTACAGATTCGTTTATTGTCCTTTAAACAGTATTTTCCATTGATTTACTGTTGGCTCCGAAAGTGGTCTAGAATCGGCAGGTCTATATCTACTTGTATATATATATATATATTGTATGCAGAAAATAAATGCTCATTGATTAAATGTAAAATAATATTATTAGGTTCTAATTTGTGTTTTTAATATATATAATTTATTTATTCATTTATAACTTCAATAAAATCATCGAATACAGTAATAAATTAAACTCAGTTTTCATTTCATTTGTATTTTCTGTTTAATTGTAATATTTTTTAAGAGATTAAATCCTTGTCAAGTACGAGAACATATTTTACATATTTTTATTGAGGTAAAGGGTGAGTCTAGAGTAATTAAAGAGTTGAGGCAGGATGCAGGGTTTTAAATTGCAAGGGCTTCTGAGTCACTGAAGTGATGTTGCATTCCGGAGTAACTGAGATTGTTTGTCTTCTTGGCATGTTTGCACAATCTTGTCACCTATGAATGACGATGTCTGCAGCAGAATCAGCATCCGCAGTTCCGAGACAAAGCAGAACTCTACTGTCAGCAACACTGCTATTGACTTACAATTGAATAATTATTGTCATATCGATCCGGCAGTACTGTACTTGATGTTTGGTTCTTAAAGGAATTTTTTTTCTATTGAGATAAAACATATATCTGTTAATGCGGTACGAGAGAGAATTAAATGAGCCAACAAACAGAGCTGGATCAAAAGAGAACCTAATAATGCACTGTTTTAAATAAAAACTAAACAAACTAGAATATTTTTAAATAAAAGAACTAAACAGGATGAAAAACTTAAAAAGTGTAATCAAATCCATTGCCATACAACGTGTTATAGAGTTGCAAAGTTTTTAAGAGGCACTTATCTGTTCAAATTAATAAAACATTGTACATTTATCAGATATTTTTCCTTTATAATCTGCAATAGACCTCTTAAATATAATATGAGCAATAACGAATTCAAAAGTTTGATATCGAGACGCAAACTTCATTAACTGGTAAGAAAAAGATGTATATTTGCATTTCTAATAGTAATGTGTGTTATTTATATAAAAGATGGTACCCTCTGTACAAAATTATAAATTAAAAATAAAGGCATTTAGTCTGCCTTGCCAGTGAAATTAGTCAATGATAGCATTTCATCCATGAAATGTTCTTATAAAAAACTATAATCTTTTTAACTTGTTTTCCATAACTGTGTTCTATCTTAAACTTCCATTAAATTACTTTAGTATCACATCATTATTTTTAGTCTATGTAAAATTTGGTTTCTCCTGATAATATTCTGGTATGTAATATAAATAACTTATGTTTTCTAAAATTAAAGTTATTGTGTAATTTAAGACTCTTGATTTTACTTATAGGTTTAAGATATAGGTTTATTGCTGAATATTTTAAATGGCTAATATTTATAGTCTCAACCGCGATAAGATATTCAGATTAAGATACTTAGAAAACGAAACCTGAAATATAACGACTCAATTTATTACAAGTATATATGATCTTTGTACAAGAACATGCCAATTCTTACTTAAGCATTCATGTAATCAAGCCGGTGAACGTTGAGTTATTCTTTACTATTATTCCTTGTTATGTCAAACAGTGTCTTTCAGAGACCGGCACTTAAAACTTTAACAAAATAGATTTCTCAATATTGGTTTTCGCTCTGCTCCATAAAGTAATTCCCTATACTCGAACTAAGGTGCTATATTAAAATATTAACAAACATTTAATCCTAACTTGCTTTTCTTCATCCAATCCTATTCCATAAAATTAAATGCATACTCAGCATATTAACCCGTTTAGAGCTGCTTAATGGAGGCAATACTTACAATGGAGATTTTAATGCGAAACATTCCGTAGTAACCTTTAAGGCTAAAAATTTAAATTTGTTAGATATAATTATATCTACTTTATTATTTCTCCTAACCATGTTTTAAAAAGATCTTTAGAGAAGGTAACATTTTTGTATACTAGGAGACTTAAACCGCACATAACATGGGGTGATTTAAAAGTTCTAATCCATACCCTAATTACTGTCTCATTGCTCCAAAATGAATTTCACTCAGCTTCGAATAGGGTTGTTACTTGGGTCGTTAGTGTGAACAAAGGTATGCTCCTTGTTATGTTTTAAAATATAAATAGTAATTAGAAGAAAACTCCCACGGGAGTGTTTTCCTATACGAACTAAAAAAGACTTCGCAATGATCTCAATGCGCAAGAACTCTTATAGGTGACTTATAGTGATTTCAAAAATCGAAATATCTGCATTCAACACCATCCCATTGCCCCACGACACCCCATTCATTCTCTCCCATAGGGTCGTCAATTGGACTGACAAGTCACCGCTGTATATTAAAATGTACTTCCTTAATTAATCTTTTTTAGTTTTATGACACTCTGTGAAGAAGAAGATGGACTGAAATACTTGAATCTTAATTTTGTGTTTTTAACGTTTATCCATGACAAATGGCCATCTTGTTGAAACGATCGGTAATTAGGTGCAATAACCTATCGAAATTACCACTCTTCCGGTAATGTAGCAATGGTGGGAATGGTTGATTTAATACCTAATAAAACCCTTAGAAAGCTATGAAAATGAGAATAAATATGTAAAATTATAAATTACCAAGCCATAATTTAGATGTGTGTTTTACCTAGTGTAATTTTATCTATTCGTAGGGTAATTTAGAATTAAAATTGTAATTGTCTTGTATGGACACCATTTGTAGATAAATGTTCTAAATAATAATTAGATATTATTTTAAGAGTTTAATAGTTATTAAAATTGAATTAAAGGTGTATTTTACATTATTACTTTAAAATATCGAGCTATACTTTTAATTACAATTTTGTAAAGAAAAAAAACACGAGCCGTTTTACAATAAAATAACATTCATGTTTCATAACATACAATATTTCAAGCTGATGGTGAGCTGTGTAAAAGCCGACCCAAGCTTATTTACTTCGTGCATTTATTCATGTCAACTCGCCGCGCCTCAACGCCAGCTGTGTGAACTGCGCTAGACTTTAATCAAAAAGATAAACTGCCACCACCGTTCTGAGTTTATTCCCCCTCTAACTGTGACACTTGCTGCGCTACCGTCGTACAACTTAACTGAGTCTTTTACGAGTAAAATATTTATTTATTATTTCTACTTTAGTTTGTCCACTATTTTAAGAGCCCCATAGGATTAAAAGCCTTTTGGCCCGAAAACGCACACAACGTCATACGCGTAGTCCGTCCTACTTGCCGTCATCATGCCAATGATTCATATAGTGTGCCTTAGTTTTTTTATTAGATCAATAATAAACTTAACAATAATAGTTAATTTAATAAAAACTTAACAAATTGTACACATTTACCAAATATTTACAAACCGGGTATTGCATTTGATGTACCAGAAAGCACCACAAGCGTTATCGAAGAAATTGGTCTACTGAGTAGAACATGCCATTCATGAGGAGCTCACGGAGCCTCTTTCTGAAGATTATTATTATGGTTCATTTTTAAGGAATATTGGAAGTTTATTGACAGTTTTCTTCCCGTGGTGTTTTTTCGTAAGAAGATGTGTTATGAAGTGGAAGGATCATATTATTTCTATGTCTTATAAGGTAGGATGATTGAGCTTTGATAGAAATTGAGAGGGTTCTGCTTTACAAATGATAGTGTTTGATATATATATATATATATATATATGTGTATTTTGCTTATTTAAAACGCATATGTGACAGATACGGCCAAATACAAATTAATTAAATCGGAAAAAAGTAAGCGCTCTGTGGTGTAATGGTAGCACATTCACCCGGCAAGTGAGAGATCCGGGTTCGACTCCCGGCGGAGCAAATACTTTTTGTGATTCAATGTTTATTGAAATTAAATAAGGCTATTGCCATTTATACAGTTTAATGTATATATATATATATATATATATATATATATATACATGGGAGCGGAAGTGTGTTGTGACATTAGCAATTATACAAATTATTATTTTTTTAATTTTAAAAATGGTCTGAATATGGTGTGTAGATCCCAAAAACATAATGCCATAGAGAATATGAGAATATACATAGTAATGATAAACCATGCAAATTTCAACCAGGTCTACGATTTTTGATAATGTGAGAACAGCATAGTGGGCTCTATTTTAGGGGTTTGAAAGTCTTCTCACGTGAGCTCCCCAGGTGACACTGTCCTCGATCTGGAGGCCCAGAAACTTTCCTATCAGAGTAGTGTTGAGCAGTGGCAGGAATAATCCGCTCTAGCATTTCTTTGATAGTTGGAATACAAATTTATAGCGAATGCCTTTTCTCTATTTAGAAGCCATTATTGCTGAACCATTCTTTCATTATGCAATTTCTGATGGAAGATTATGAAGTGGTTGCATCCTATTTGAATTCTAAATAAAGATGATGGTTTCATCAGCATATGAAATAAGAGTACAATGTGATAGACATTTTGGAAGGTCGTTTATGTAGATCAGAAATAAAAGTGGCCCTAATATAAACCCTTGTGGAACTCGGTGTAGAACATAAAGTTATTTTGAAGAAATGGGTTGATCTTCAATTATGACCTTTTGTTGGCGATTTTATAGATAAGAGGAGATCCATTCTTTTAGTTTCCCCTGCTCACCATAGAAATATAGCTTATTTTTAACAAGAGAATGGTTTACACAATCGAAAGCCTTAGACAGGTCACAAAATATTCCGATGGCAATCTGTGACTCATACACAGCTGTGGTGACCTCATTAAGAAAGGCGTACAAGGTGGAATGTATGTTTTTATTTTTCCGGAATCCAAATTGAAAGTCATGAAGTAGAGTGTTATTTGCGAAGAAATTGGTTAAATAATTCAGTACGGCTTTTTAAAAAACTTTAGAGCATGCAGGAAGAATGGATACGTGTCTATACAGTTTTCCATGGACTTCAAATCGCCTTTTTTGAAAATTGGAGTTATAGAAGAAAATTTTAATTTTTCGGGAACACTCCAGTTTGAAGGGACATATTTACGGAGTGGGTTAGGGGTGGAGCAATAATTGAGGTACATTCTTTTAGAAGAAAAGAAGAAATACCGTCCCAGCCAGCTGCCCGAGAAGACTTTATTTCCGATTTAATTTTTATTGCCTCGTTTACAAAAATAGGTCCAAAGTTCGATATGATATACTGATTTTTTATCTCATTCAGTACTTCCAAAGCTTTATGAGCGTTTTGGCTTACATTTAATGTGTTGCAAACATTACTGAAATATTCGTTAAAAGTATATGAAACATCGTAAGGGTCAGTTATGGACAGTCCTGAGTCCTCCAGAGTAATGACCTGTTTGGTTGACCCTTGTTTCACCTCACTTTTGAACTGTTTTTGTTTATTACATGGTTTCCGCAATAAATCTTTGTTATGCAATCTTTTTACCGCATTAACACATTTCTTAAAAATCTTCCTGTACTCTTTTACATAGGCAATGAAATTTGGATCAGTTGAACGTTTTGACTGCTGGTGAAGCTCTCGCTTTCGAACATGATACTTTTATCCCACGAGTGACCCAGCCCCTCCCAACAGGCCAATATTTTCTCCTTTCAACCAAAGGAAAGAACAAATAAAAAAAATATTTAAAAATTTGTTAAAAGTCAAATTTGCATTATATTTTTACTGGCTAAGTGAAATACGGATATCCAGAATTCATTTCTTAAATTCCATATAAATCTAGTTATGTTATTTCTAGAAATATTTCTTTCTTTAGAAACAGAAAGACAATGATTAGCTCTTATATTCTTAATAGGAATAGTACCTATAGCCATAAACTGCGCTAGATGATCGGAAAGCCTACATTCAAAGACAACGGTTTTACAACTTAAAGAAGCTATATTTGATATTATATTGGCTATGCAAGTACAAGATTGTTTACTTATGCGTATCGGTTCAAAAATGTGAGGGTGTAAATTGTATGATTTCAATAAATCTATGAACTGTGTTTTATCACTGTTATTCTGAAATAGATTAATATTAAAGTCTCCAGAGATTAAAATTGTGCTCTTGGGATATTTTAATGTTATGTATTTTAATACAGCGTTCAGTTTTTTCTAAAAAAACAATCGAAATACCTCTTAATATGATTAGGTAAATACCTAAAATGGCCATAAATGCATACATACAGGCAGATATATTTAGACAGACAGAAAACCCATTTTAAGCCCCAAGGTTTAGCTAAATCTCAGCCAATAAAAAGACATAGTGACGTCACAATGTGCTATGGTGTCATCTACAAATGGATTTTAACTTGTTTAAAACTAAAATTGGGCAAGGAATGGACTGCGTTTTGTCTCAATTATCGTTAAATATTTTCTAGAGTAACCAGGTATAGGTTACATTTTTCTAACTATAATGGTAATGAATTATGTTTAACTCAGAGAACGTAATAATACATCTTTAAGCAACTAGCATGCAAAACGCATTATTTAAATTTTAGAAGTATTATGAAATGAAATGAAAAAATGTTTTTATTGAACACAACGTAAAACATGCTCGATTGGCGAGGTTACAAATATTAAGTCCTCTCTTACACCTAACCATAAATTAATAAACTATACTATTAGTGTCAAACATTTTTATTTTATGGCCATCCATAATGGTGTTAAACAAATCGAGTGAAAATTCCAGAGTAACCACATACGGTGACAAGATTTCATTTCAGTGTATATTTGTAGCACCCTCTCTATAAAAAAAAACTTGTGTTACTTAAACAACGCTATAAACCTATCTCAATGAATAAAAATGTAAATAGGCAGGGAAATATTTCGTATATAGAAATTTTGATCGATAATGCTAATTCGTTTCATTGAATTAAAAAATAAACTTGATGACGTAATAAAGTATTGTATTTATGCAAAACAGTAAGGGGTGGGTTTAGTGAGTGAAAGTGGTTTCTTAAAGGAAAGCAAGTTGAAGTGTTTGAGACTTATAAATATTTAGATGTTGCACTCAGCCTCACTTTATAGTTGGAAAGTCACTTGACGGTCGTTAAATCGGTAATAAATTTAAAATTGAGGACATTACTTAGAAATAATAAATTCATTTAAATTTAATAACCGATTGTAGCTTATGTTAATTTACTTCTGAATATGTTCGGAATAGAAGAAATATGTTCAGATTAAATGTTACTCATATTAGTTGTCAATGTAATGTTTACAATAACTATAAAAATATATATATGCATAGATTTTAATAGTAAAACATATATTTCTAATCTTTTCTTTGCTCGATCTTCACAGTTAGGAATATTAAAATAAAATTATTAGTCTTGAAACAATAGAACAAATCTCTTCAACTCAAGGAATGAGAATGAAGGATACTAGACGGTTAATTCAGAATTAACTTTGATCTTACAATTTTCATGGTATAAATGCAAATTTTTAATTAAAACCAAGTGAAATGGAGTGCATTTAAGCCACTGAATTAGATTATGTTATTTTGAGAGGATTTTCATTTTAGTTCATAATTAAATTTCAGTCGTCATTTGGAAAATAATTAAGTTCAAAATCCCTTCTCGACAAAAATCCTTTCTTTTGATGTATGTATAATCCATTAAAGTCAACTATGATATAAATTTCCATTTTAATTTCATTAGTGGATTTATCAATTATTAGTGTAACAGCTTCAACCAAATAAACTTTAAATTGTTGAGATTTCAATGCAAATATAAACTTGAAATAGAAGGCCGTCTTCAAGCAGCTTAATTAATTATAATATTTCTGATAAGTGTTCCTTGCAGGCGATAGAATGATGAGTTTTCAAGCTCTAATTTCAAGAGAGTTCCGTAATTAACAGACCTAATATCACATTTTGTTAAAGAACGTCACAAACAAGCCAACGTGGGGTGACGTCACAATTAATGACGTCTCATTTCGATGTCTCTGCAGAGTTATTGAATGTAGAGTTTGGTTATGTAAAGATTTTACCTGACGTGTTTCAAATTATTTTAGCACAGATAACCATCCATATCAACAATTTTTATTAAGTTATCCGTATCATCCAAATTAATTAATAAAAATGAAAAACTCCGGCAATGCCTTGTTTTATAGAGAAATAAAAACTACTCATATTGGTTTTTTGGTAAATAAAAATTGAAAAATAAAGAGATTAAAAATTAATACATAATATTATCAATTACGTTCAAAAAATTTGGTCGCTTTAGTTTGCATTTTCGAAGTAAAAATATATTTGTAATAACTTATATGTACACACTTTTAATTATCTAGGGCTATTTTGTAGAATACAGGAGTTGTATTCATTAATTAATTATGTCTCCTATGAAGTCTAGAATTATCGATCATAAATTGTTTTCAAAAGTAATGTCTACAAAATAATATGTTGGTAAAGTTTTCTTATTCACCAAGAACCTTAGATTAGAATTAATTTTAATAATAATATTTTCTAATGGACATATATTTGGTATCCTTAGTATGTTTCCCCTTTTAGTGCCGCAGTATTTCTCCTGTTACTCTTATAGCCCTAGGTTTGTTCAAGGTTTTCGAGCGCTTAACGTTTTAAAACAAGACAGGAGAACGCCAAACCATGTGTTTATGTAACAGGTTTCACCGTAACATACAAATGTTGTAGTCTATAAAACTGTACCGTTATTTAGTTATGTTACATTAAATAAACTTAGTATATTTTCACAGCCTTGTTTCTCGTTGTTATTATTATCGTTTTAATACTAAACTCTTGGGAGAACCATACCTAATTAGCAGGCGTAGTAATTTATTCTCTTTTGAATTTTGCGGATTACAACCTTGAAATATACCGCATGTCGAGGAAATTCTCGCGCGCCTATTCAGTGAGTGCAGTTTAAATATTTCGTATTATTAATTAGCCATTTTATGGGAGACCTCTATTTTAAATTTAATATAAATTAAATGTTTTAATAGTAAAGTAACCTACCTGTAATTATATCTTATTTGCCACGTTGAAATGTAGACTATATATGTTGTGGTGCCGTCCTTCAGACGAAACTAAGTTGACGGGAGGATAAGTTGTCATGATAAATGGCTAATCTCGTCGCGATTTAGTTTTTAGTTCAAGTTCAAATCCCACATAATGTTCCAATTCAAGTTCGATTTCAAGTGATATGCTAAAAGTCCCTCCTTGAGTCCTAGAACGATTCTTTTTTCAGGACTACTTTGACACTTCTTCATTTTTGTGACTACAGCTACAATATGAATCCATGATGGTGACACAGCACGTGTGAGTCGACATCAACGTTAAGGATTACTATCGTATTAAATATTACAATTTAATATTTAATTGCATGTAAATATTAAATATTTTTTAATATTTTTATTATATTAAACAATAGTCGGAAAGATATTGTTACTCATAATATTGTATTCTCATAATGAATTGAGTGCTTGTTTATGGTAATATCGGAAATTGAAAAAACGCACCTGATAAAAAATCAGCTATATCCGACTGTTTCTGACTGTTAAACAAAACATTCGACATTATTTTGGCGATCGGTTTAAATGATATCCACCTGAAAAGATTTGCATAGAGCAATATCTAAATAAATAAATAATAATATAATTAAACTTATTCATTAAATTAAAATCAATTAATTTTAGTTCATCTAGACGGGGTAATGGGTTGATTTACATACAATCTAAATTTTATTTGTTCACGTTATTTTTGAAAACCTAAGTAATAGAGTTATTAAAAGAACGACTTAAATAATACAGTATTCAATTATAAATCTGGTATTTTTTAGCTCGTAACTCTTACGCTGCTGGTAAGACGTACAGAAAATAACAATAAGCTACCGGTACTTTAAACTTATCTAGTACAAAGTATTATTGCTATAACCTAATACATTCCTATCTATTTCATTTTTCATAAACAGAACATTAATACGAAGAGCACGACGTAAAATAAGAATTTAAAAAATCTCCACAAATGTATTTACAACATTAAGGTTTTTTAAATTGATATCTTCCCGTAATCTCCCGAAAGCTCTAACTGGTAGGCCTGTACATATTCTCTGAATACTTGTTTGTCTGTTTGCACAATATATTAAAAAACCGACCTATAAATTTAAAATATTCTATAAGTTTTTATTTCTACAAAGCCAATATCGAGTTCAGTGATGGTGCATGTCAGTTCAAGGGAATTGGCCCAGCGTTAATTATCAAGTTTTAACTGTTCAGGATAACTGTGATGGTTATAAATAATGTAAAATTATAAGTTTGTAGACAAACTGATTGCAATCGTAGAGCATTGTAATATGTAATATATTTATACCGAATGGACGGATCACATGGCGATGGAGATGTCTTAGGTCGTACTAATAAATGCTCGACGTTGCAAAGTTTTACCTATAAGTTAGGTGTAGGTAATAATACTTACTAGCATCACTTTTAGATGTTCAATGAAAATATTATTTTGCCACGTAGCGTTACTGCCAAATTAGAGTGATTTAAACTAGAATTATAAATAATGGTTATGGGATGGCTAGTGCTTCAAATGTACTTTGGAATTTGGCCTAGGTAATTAATCATTTTAAAGAAATTTTAATTAGTATAGTTATTCTAAAGTAGGGTTCGTACACTTTCATACTTTTGATTAACATAAAAATGCCACAATATATATAGTTTTTACGTCAATGCTATGACCAAAACTTTTATTACGCACAATCAAAATGTCCTATATCTTACCAACTATTAGAATCCTTTCATTTTCCTTTGATTGTCATTTATATAGCTTTTATAACGGTCTAAATCGTTATAAATGTACCTGCTGCCAATATACTTCTTAAGGCGTACATTATAAAATTACAGTTATGTTTTTGAAGATACTTTAGACAGTTATTGAAGTATAATCGTATTGTACTAGAAAAGTGTGAATTGGAGTAATATGCAAATTAAATACATTTAATGTAAATAGGCACACATTGAAATATGTTGCTTTAGTTTATGTTTTGGCCAACGTAAATAAAGGTTTGTTCTCTCATGATTATGAAGACGTATTAACGAGAATATTTTGATAAATAGTATATTAATGTTCTATTATTACGTTTTACACAGGTTACATAGACGTGCACGAGGGGTAATGTAAGGAAAGTCAGTTAAGTACACATCACATAAATTACCCACATCAGTAATGTACCCACATCAAACACTATTGTGGACATATACTGGTCTAGTTTCGTCCAGCTAGTTTAAAAATTGTATATGTACATCCTGTACACTACTTCTAAAGAAAATAGACTTCCTACACACCTTAACTAAGTGTTTGAAGCTACCATTAAAAACACGGTTGAAAGTCGTTACTTTGTGTATTTAAGCTTAATGTGTTTAGAGTAAAAGCAAGCCTCGCGCGTAAAGATGTTCGCTACAGGTGGTCGATTACAGAGGGGTTGTTTTAATTGAAGGGATTAACATGGAAGGTATCAATACTTACAGTTTTTAATCATTTATATCTAATAACCATACTGTTAGTAATAACTACTTTGGACCCTACTATTTGAACCAAAATATGCCAATATATTACAGAAAATAAAATATGTAAATAACCAAGTTTATCAATATATATTTTTATAAAATTGTATAAAAATAAGTCGTATAATTACTGCTATACATATTTCCTGTTTAGTAATAGCAAATATGAAATTCGTACAGTAACAATTGTTTAAACACGTAAATTTAACATTTAGCAGAAAGGAAATTGGGATGTCAGAATTATTATTTAAAAGTTACCTAATTTCAAATATGCATATAGAATATTTAATTTAACCTTTTGATGGGTTCCTAACAGACAAGACAGTCTGACTTGCACGTGACGATGGTGAGACATAATGCATTTTGGCAGACACTTTGAGTACAGGAAATTAGTTTCATGAACAACTTAAGGTGCTCGCCTACAGGTAGTGACAGCGGCTGAAAGCAGAGTTACAAGTATTAAATATAGTGTGAGAGGGTTATCTTTAGAGAAGCACTGTTAAGGTTAGCATACAGACTTAACTAAAATTACTATTAAAGTTCAAACATTACTTAAGTTTTGGAATATTTATTGTAAATTTGTAAACGCCATAACAAACAAAACAAGATATGTTTGGCTAGAATTTGAAAAATAAGGATATGATGTGATAACATTTACTTTTTTAGACAGATAAGTTTACATTGTAGATACTTTCTTACCAAATTGATATAATTATATAGATTTTAAATCAAGCAATGTAGTAATTTACATTATCTTTATAAAAATAATAATATATATATATATGGAAATTAATATCGTTAGACTAAAAATAAAAAAAAAATTACAATAAAACTATAAAAATATACACACATATATATATATAAACTATAAAAATATATAACTAAAATATTCTAAACATAATTTCTACTTCCATGTTGACAAATCTTTAACACAACATTAACCACGTATATGTTTTGCTGTTTTTAACTTTACAATAACAGAACCATACGTTTAAAGAGAGGGGAGTAAAATATTCGTATGTACCACATCCTAAGGCGTACGTTTAATCACAATAAATGCCTATTAAGATGTGGCGTCGATTTACCAAAGCCACGTTTGAGAACACAACAAGTCCAGGTCCACAATGCACTCAAAATTATCCCTGAGAGTCTATATGACTAGATCAATTTCCATCCACATCTATGCGAATAACAGGCTCACTGAACAACACATTCCCGATTTACGAGAAGTGATGAAAAACTAAAAAGCTATAGTTATATGCAAAAACTTGTCATAAAAGTTATACCCGAATTTTTGTATTTAGATTATTAAAAAAAAAATTAATAGAATAATTGCAGCAACGGTGATGCTATTAACGACTATTGATTTTACAATACTTTGTTAACTGTGTTATTTCCATTTGCATCTTTTTTATCTTGCCTATATCTTACTGACACATAAGGATCATTTAATATAAACGACGACTTAATGTGATGGTGGTTTCAATTACAATTATAAAGTTTTTATAACGGAATTTTGTAATGTGTTATATTGTTGTGAAATAAAAATAATTATTGTTGTCTTCAATCCATTGGATATCATTGGAATGGTGTCCATCGGATATAGAAACTTTACTTGTAATAAAATGTAATTTATTGAAGAGGAAGTTGAATATATATATATATTTTAAATTGTTTATATTGACACGGTTACAGTCCCCTAGGTTTAATGTTGAGTGTATGAATTTATTGAGAACTCAACGTTTTGAGAATGTAACAAGTATTAAAAAGTTTGTAAAGTAGATATTCATTGTTATTAACTGTATTCGGCTGACAAAAATCCCTATTCCGGAAGTGAAGAAATGCTGCTCCCTGCACGCTTTGACTGGACAGGCTGGAACAGATCTGACCTCACCTTCTCCAAGCTGGCAAGCCTGAGATTTACTGTAGTGTATGCTAACCCTCCTAGTGAGATATCGACAGAAGGCGGCCCCTACCCCAACCTTGACATGCTGTCAACCCGGAAAAAAGCACAAGCGTCCTTTAAGAACTAAGTAATGAGAGTTTTCTCAACCCCCTGTTCAAAGTAAAAACACGTATTTTGAATTTCGTTAAATTGCTTCTGAATGGGTTATATTCTTCTATTGTTATATATATATATATATATATATATATATATATATATATATATATAAATATATATATATATATATATTATAAAAAAATTAATATTTAGTTTTGAACAATAATAAGCCTTACATAGTTTTCGATTGCCCGTCAATATCACCTGGTGTGCAAGTGGAAAAATTTGTCATGTAAAGCAAGATTTTTTTTCAACTATTTATGTTTTAACTATTATTTTTAAATTGTGGCTGAAAATTGTCAAGTATATTTTTAAATCAAGGGAAGATCCTATTAAGACATCTTTTTACACATGTCTTTTTAAAACTGTCTTTTTTCACACGTACTATGAAGAAGGCCGTTTTCTGTACATGTGCAGTATTCAGCTTTTCATATTGCAATAGACGTATAGTGACCTGTATTGCTTAGTTCAGTATGCAATGATGTTTACACATAACGCGTTGGTTAATATCTCACTAATAATAAAGATGTTTGGTGTTGGCAAAGTTACAGTTTAGAAGGTTTATGTTATAGTTCTACTAATTGTGGGAACTTTGAAAGTATGAATTTGTAATATCGTTTTTACTGTTCATCTACCGTTTCCTAATTATACTAATATTATATGGATACTATATTTAGTTTATATTTAATCAGAGAGATATCAATAATTCACAAGCTATGGCGTAACCTCTTGAATTATAATAGTTTATGGTGGCTAGATAATAAATCCGGTAGTAACATGCAATAATATATATATATATATATATATATATATATATATATATATATATATGCATATACAATTGGTTTATAACATGTAAGGAAATTATATTTTGGCCTTTTAAAAAATGGTAATGAACGAAAGGACGATGTATTACAAACTCGTAAGTCAAGACAAAATGTCCTAATGCAACAGGTAAGTAAGTGGATCATTAGTAAGTTATATATTTTACTCCTATACGGGAGTAATAGTAAGTATCTTGTCTCGTGAGAAAATTGAAAAAAACTGCTAGTGAGGGGGTGGGGTCGAAATATTGACGTAAATGAGGGTTCTTGACGTAGTTTACTGTAGTGAATAGACGCTTTCCTATCAACTGCAGCAAACTTCTCAAGACATTACCACAAATTACTACAATTGAAAGCATTCTTTAATTTTAATAAGCTTAACATTATTATGGATTAAACTTAAAGTTTTAGCTGTCTGTAATACATTATAATACGAGTAAACTATTTATAATTTTACGAAATATAATACCATTCACCTTTGGAAAAAGCCATCGGCCATTAAACTAAACCAAAACAGATATAGCATTTCATATAATAATTTGATGTCCTTTAGAGGGAACATAACAACTTATATGTTAGGTGTTTTATTGCCTGGAAATCCAATAACAATTTTTAAGTGAATTTAAAAACTTTCCCTTAAACAATCTTCCTGTGATGTAGAAAACCCCTTAACAAAAAGTATTAACTGTGACTCGTAGAATGGCGACTCGGCCAGATCCACGGCATATAACAATTAGTCCTTCGCTAAATAGACCTTCCAGAGTATTCCTCACTAGTTACGACTGAAATTGATGTAGAGTTATAGGAATAAACATGTCAGCACATGCGGCTAGTGGTTAAGAAACATTTTAAGTGTCTGGAATCGTTGTAATAAAGGAGTTTAATCAGGGTTATGGACCCACAATGACTTGTTACTATGTGAACTAACAGGAGAAAATGAATTTTACTAAGAGGCGAAAGTTAATTAACAACACACTCGTAAGCAGAAACCTGCAAGTTACATCTCTATAATAATATAAAGTAAATCTATAATCGGACAGCTACATTGCTATAAGCATAAAGGGTGAGGTAACTGTAGTGTGCAATCCAAACATTACAACGTTGAAACTGGTTTTACTTTCAATTCAAATTGTCAATATTATGTGTTATCTACTCTTGTAATACCATATAATACAACGTAATAATATGGGTAGATCATTTTTAGTACTATAAAAATAAATATGTAAATAATGTATATAATTAATGTATTCACACATCAGAACACCCGACTTAGTATATTCTCGTCCCACCAGGCGTAGTTTACAGTGTTATATTGGTAACTATTAACTTACCAGGTGTAGCAGTAAAGCGTTTTATGGCAACATGTCATAGTCAGCCTACAGCTGTATGATATTGATCCCCACAATGCCTCCGTCCGATCAGGCGTTGGTTACAGTGTTATATCGTTAACTAATACTAGGCGTATCGTTGAGAACGTTGTATAGCAACACGTCATAGCCAGCCTACAGCTGAATGATTTACCAATATCTTGGATATACAATTATATTTAGGGATTCTTGAATCTTATTACTAGCTATATAATTAAAGTTCAAAATTTACTTCTTCAGGATAAAGAACTTTTTTCAATAAAAATTTAAACCAAAATTTAACAGACCCTAATATGGTCCAAATGTACCAGCGTAGATTATCGTAAATATTTTGGCTCATAAATATTTGTCTTTTAAATTAAGTAGGGTTAAATACCTTCAAACCATAATGCAACATTTTGGCTGACTAGAAATAGTTTCGGGAGTGCAGTTTTTAATATCAAATAATTTCGTCAAATTAATAGAACACGTTTTTAAAATTTCACATAAAAAAACAAGTAACACAGACGCACGTAGATCATCAACACAACTAATTAATTAGTTTGCAATTTAGTTTAAGCGCATATCCAACCAAGGGCAGGAACTGACTAATTTTTATAATTGTCTACAAGACATAATGATTTACACAATAACCTATAAAGTTCCAACTATGAAAATAAATAATATTATTATTTAATTATAAACAATGAGATAGTTTCAATGTGTATTCTGATTTGGTGCCAATTTAACTTGCAATCGTCCTTATGACTGAAGAAAGCTTATAAGTAAAGACTTTCTTCGGTATATATTGCACAGAATCGAGATCAGGTTTGCTTTTGTTCTGACGGTGAATCCTTTTGATACGCTACTTGATTATTAAATTAGTATGGCGTTTACGTTTCAGGAATTATAACTTTGTACGCAATATTACTTCGCCATAACTACTTCATATTTTTAGTTCTCAAAGATGAGCCTCGTCGGACAAAGATAAAATATTTACAGGCCCCGGGCAGAGGGAAGAGGAAAGATCAGCAACCTCGTACGGAGGGACATACACCATTATCAAACTGTGTTGTATATATGTAAATAAAGTGACAGAATGAGGATTGAAGGAACTTTAAAAATGCAACGAGTCTTAATAACCCTTTCATGAAATATCTTACATGTTAAAATGTCACATCATTGTATTCAGAATGTTTCCGACTTAGTTTAATATACGAATTTCCAAAACGATTCCCACAGGACTAATGCATTAAAGTTTTGGTAACGCTCAGCCAAATTTCATTGAGTGATATACCATCTATATATATATATATATATATATATATATATATATATATATATATATATACCATCAAACACAATGCTTCTTATACGGAAGACGTAAAGGTCCTTACAAAAATTATAATCCAATGATCCATTTTTTTAAATAAAAATTCTTGCGATCAGATAGACATAAATTAATGTCTACAGCCTCTCGAGTAACATGCCATGATACATATAAGAACAATATTAAAAGATGCGCTAACGCTTAGTCAGGAATTTGTAAAAATAAAAAAATTTGTTTTATATAAAGCCATAACATTTAAGTACAAGTATGTGTGTTTCACATGTAGGATTGATTTTAGCGTACGTTTCTCGATAGAAACTATTCCACTTGTTATTTATAACTGTGCTAATATAATAAAACAAATATTTATATTCATACAAGAGCAGTACTTACGTTTTTACTCTCAATTTGCATTAGTTCCGAGAAGTGTCTATTTATGGTTTATAATACAATATTTATTTTTCGGCGTCGCTTTAGGGCGTTTAAGAGATTTATAATCTACTTCTATTTTCACCAGGATTCCACCAAAGTATAAATAGAAACTATTCTAGTCGGGTGAAGTAAATGCGATCAAACTAATATAAAGTTTGTTTCACAAAAGCTTCAACTATACAGTGACATGACAAAGGAACTTCAGAAACACTACAAACTTTTACATCAAAGTCGTCTGGAACATTGGAGTTAACCCTATTCCTGTGAGTGATCACGGAACTGTAACTCCATTAGTTACACGATACAAGTATCTTACACGTGCACTTACAGTACAAAACTTAGTTACCAAATCAGAGTTGACATAGTTACCTTAGTTAACTGGTTTCTAATTCCGGTGTTAATCACACTATTATTCACAATATCAAAAGTATACAGTTTTCTTACAAAATAGTCTTGTGAATTATATGATATTATAATGAATAACTTTGCTGACAAGAATTATTACATGTGATTCATAATTCCATATAGGGTAAAACCTATTATATAAATGAACACATAGTATAATAACATGTATTGCACTTTCATTAAACATAATGGGCAATCAATAAACTATGTTCTTGTATACAATATAAACTATTAATATATCAATTATATGTTTAATATAATGCTAACGTACACAATATACATTACTTGAAACCTACAAATTCGTAAACATGGTTTTTTATCTAACTCAGACTTTCAACTATACATTTAAATCTATGCATATTTTATTTTACATTGTAGCCTTGAGCGTAAAAAAGAAAGAAAAAAAAACTTCTTTATTGAGGCGAAATTAGGAACATATGGTCCTTTCTTACAATTAACCTCTCAGCTTAATAAGGCATAATAAACTGTACGTAAAAATGTGTTGTACTTAAAGACAATGATTTAAGTAAGGTAACGATATGTTTCTTCATGTGACTATTTCCTCCATGATTACACTTAACTATTAAGTTTCTCTATTACAATATTAACCGTGAAACCAAACGAAATTTAATAAATGATCTGAATTTTATTGGGTTATAAAGTTAGCTTAATAAAGTTATAAATAGCTAAGAAAGTCAAACAGTTGTGTAAAATTAAACAAACTTTTTTTACTTACTTTTATTACACTCTCAAACCACGATATCAAAAACTTATACTTTCTCAAAATAATACAATATAACAATTTTAATACAATATAGCTGGCACTATTAAAACGATCAATTCAATTGAATAAACTAAGAAAAAAAGTTCAATAATGATATCACGAACCGATTTATCAATAGGGTCGCTGCTTGAGATGCACCTTTATTTCTTCCTGTGGCGTTAAGCTGAGACTGCTCCCGACCTTCGGCAATGAGATATAATACATCAGCTAAAGGCTACATCCCACTCATCTATTCCTATCTATTTTAGTAATATTATAGTGTAATATGTCAGGGCAAACGCTTTTAAATTAAAAATAAAAACAATGATTTCATTATTATACTTGTATACAAGGTCGTAAGAGATTGACAAAACTTAAGTAAATAAAAATGGTTGTAGACAAAAAAAACAACCAACAAGATTATATGAACAAATGTCCTCAGTGTGGTATTTATCTGTCCCTATGTGCTGTGTACTAAAGCGTGACATTAATAAAAATTTAAATAAATTGATTGAAAAGAATGAACATTTTGATTGTTGGAGCCCAACACAATACTACATTCATACTCATTAAAGAATACAGTGTGATGTATAGAATATAGCACAAGCTAACATGAGTGAAGAATTCAATAAGAAACAGTATGTCTTCTTCAAACCGAGATGGAGAGTAATCACTGGAATCTAAAAAAATCCTACATAATGTGCGCATCCAGAAAATATGGCTAATTTTAAGAAACTATTTTAATATACATTATTGTGAACGAAAAGAGATAATTAAAAAGAAAGTCAAATTTAAATTATTACAAGGAAAATAATAGCAGTAAAAATTTTGGACACTTAGCAATTTTTTGTATCCCTGAATTCTATCACTTTGCCGACGGGATGGCAGCAGTGATCCCTCTCCATTATTGTCACAATCTCAACAACTAATCCGCTTTCTAGAAGCTTAGCCAACGCCATTTATTCACTGAATCTATAAAGACCCTTGTTTTGTTAAAGACTACCACAGCCTGTTATTTGTTATATAATATGTTAATTTAAGTTTAATTTTTTGAATGGTTAGTAAAAATTAATTGTTAGTTAAAAATGATTGAAATTACAAGTTAATGTTATATCCATATATAACAGACAAAGCCCTCACTCACTCATTAATAATTCTTCGACTACTCGATATCACTGAAAGATGAAATTTGGTACACATTTTTAAATATGATAACAAAGCAATAAAGATTAATCGTTGAAACTTCTATAGGCACTGAAATTTGATTCCAAAGCCCTAGAAGAATTATATTTTGTTTTACAACATATCTGTATCCTATAAAAATGACAAATATCATTCACAAGTCTGATGCTCTTATAAGACAATTAAATACTTGTCGTTTAAATTAATCAAGCATAAAACATACGAAGAAACTTATTTATTTTGTATAAATACTGTAATTATTTCACCGTTCAAATGACATCCTTGACAAAATGTGTAATTCTATAATAATGATTTCCTTCACGTTATTAGTATATTTCTTAGCTCGAAAGTTTCTTAAACAGTTGTTATATTATCGTTTACATAACTTTTTCCATAGTTTAGTAAATTGAAAAAACATTTATTATATATAGAGATAAATATAAATGTACTGTCGATGTTGAATGATTCAAATCTCGTTATAAAATTAGTGCTATAGGCAATGCTTTGGCAAAAACAAAACAAAAAAGGTTTGTAGTAACTTCTGTTGTATTTGTTTTAAAATTGTGATAAAAGAATGTTTAAAATAAATAATACTGTAGTAAATTTATTACAGTGCAGGTTTCAGTGGCGCCTTCGTACTATGATTTTTAAAATTCTATTTCCTTGAACAAAAGAATTTACAATAGTAGCATAGGTTCGTAAATATAAGGAATGTGAATACTCTCTACTTTGTTATTATATTCTATAATTTACAATCATATATTCAAATTGAATATATGATTATAAATTAGTTACTAAAATAGGAAGAAAGTGTTATTAGTTAATAGTTTTGTTTTTATGTACATTATTTTGTAACAGTTTGCGATGTTATTTTGTAGACATTTCACAAATTGTTATACTGCTCGGGTTATGTAACTAAACATAACAGAAATCATTGGTTTACTGATATTATATATTGTTTTTATATAGTTTTTTGATTTTGTATTTTATTTAATCAAAATAAGAAGTATATTTATATTTTTCCTTAGCTGGCCAAACTTTTCTCTATTACTTATATAGTCAATTATGTAACCCACATTGGAATAAATACAATGATAGACTTTAGAACCCGTAACCAATAGAAAATCCAAGAAAAATATGTTTATCTATAGTGTTATTGGTTTGTGCGAAATGGGGTATGACAAGGAGATGTTCCTTAACAACATGGTGTTTTGAGAAGATATAATAGAACAACTTGTTCACCGAGGTAATATGCAGCTCTCGACATCTTGAGTTAGTATATCGGATGTACTAGAAAGACAAACATGCACCCTCATATAAAATACAATAATAACTATAAATGGTACATACTAATTGGGTTTTTAAAGTAAGAATTTAAGGTGTATAAATATGCCATGCTTAACATAAGTTTACTTCTCAAAAGTACCTCTCCTAGAATATATTGGCTAGTTCAGTGTAATAAAATATTATTTATATTACTTTGGCATTTGTTCATGAATAAGGAAACCACTGCAACTGTACTTACTGTAAGAAACTAAATTATTAATTTAACAATCTCCAAAATTCCTTAAGATCTGCAGACAACTTTTGTTTCATTGTATTAGGCCTCAAAGGTTGTGGCTTTAAAAATAGAGTTAGGCGTAACTGAGGAATTTTATATTGAAATGTACTGTATATTGCCGCAGAGACTATCAATCTCCAATGAGAAATCATCAGGATCTATATAGAAAACCGGGATATATTCAAGCTTACTTGTTATGAATAAGGGTTTTAGTAAGATAAATCATGACAAAAACTGTTTTCTGAGAGTAAATACCTCAGAAAATTTGAAAAAGTTCCCTATTCCTCAGACCAATATAAGTTATTTTATGATAAGTTACACCCTAAAATTTAAATTATGGTCTTAAGGTGAAATCTTAATCACTAAACTCTATCCTGTGTGGTGAACTAGAAACGAAACCTCGTGGGTGCTTAAATGATCGCTATAGTTGAAACTTTCTGATGTTCCCATACATTTTAAAATATACTTGCAATGCCTTAAATTTTAGCTTAGATTAAATATTTTGGTTGGTTAAAATGTATCATTTTATATTGTTTATTTATTTAATTTTTATTACTATATCTGTAATCATTAATATTTTCAAATTATAATAGTTGAGTTTAGTTGACTTATTTGCTCTATATTCAAACACAAAAAAACTCCTAAAACGTGAATTATTACAATTTAAATCGAACAAAATGCATCATGCTGCTCATTAATGTCATTTCAATGTCTTGTTATTGAATTATTGGGGAAATGCAGGTGTCAATATATTGAGCATTTAGTTATATAATAACTAATTCACACATACTCTATAGTGATGCAATAAGATCATTAAAAAATGGAAAAGCCCCTGGATTAGATGGTTTTAGTTCTAAGTTAATTAAAAACATATATTCTTGTGTTTGTCAACCTTTCTCTCATATTGTTAATATAAGCTTTTTAACCGGCATATTTCCAGAAAAAATGAAAGAATCAGTTGTGATACCTATACATAAGAAAGGAAGTACTAAGTTTTGTAATCAATATAGACCCATAACATTTGGTCCAAAATTATAGAAAAAAATTATGAAAAAAAATTAATATCTTATCTAAACAAAAGAAATTTGTTTAGTCAAAATCAGTATGGTTTCAGAACAGGCAGGAATACAGAAGATGCAATTGTCCAGTTTATTTCTATAGTTTCAGAAGGTACTAATAATGGGAAGTTTGTGTCTGGATTGTTTCTGGACATTTGTAAGGCTTTTGATAGTGTCGATCATGACATTTTATTAAATATCCTACTGAAGAAAGGTATAAGAGGCATAGTTCATAATTGGTTTCGATCATATTTATCTAATAGAAAACAATGTGTAAGAGTATGTGATGTTCTGAGTGAAGTAGGTTTTATTGAATATGGTATCCCCCAGGGATCGGTACTTGGTGCAATTCTGTTCATTATATACATAAATAGTTTGTGCCAAGGAAAATTTCGAGGTACTTTATCATCTTTTGCAGATGATACCTCCCTTTGTTATGTATAAAACACGTGGGAGGAAATAAAACAAGCTATGGTTGAGGACTTGACTGCACTCAAATGGTGGTTTTTGGAACATAAAATGCAACTTAGTGTAGAAAAGACCAATTACATCAATTTTAGTCTAAGAGGATCCAATATTTTTCATAATTCCATTAGATACAAGTGTATTAACTGTTTAAATAGAAATCTTGAATGTGATAGCTGTAAAGTTGTGCTGGGAGTTGAATGTGTAAAATATTTAGGAGTAAATATAGATTAGAATTTAACCTGGAAGAACCCTATAAGTATGTTAAAAAATAAGTTAAATAGTGTAATAAGAATATTTTATTTCTTAAAGCCAATGTGTCCAGAAGTAGTACTTAGGACAGTTTAATTTTCTCTTGTCCATAGCACGATGGAGTATGCTATATCAGCTTGGGGAGGGGCATACCAAAGAAATATTATGCCTATTTATTTTATGCAAAAACGCTTTATAAGATTGATAAGGAATAAGCATAGGTATGAGCACACATTGCCACTTTTTAGAGATTTAAAGATTTTGCCTTTGAAACAACTGTATGTTTTTAAAGTAATGAAGATATTCTTTTCAAAGAGTGGTGATAGAGTAGAAAATAACAGAGCTACTTTTAGATCTAAACTGCGAAATCCAAATAACATTGATGTACCTAAGGCAAACACTACATTTTTCACAAAAACCTATAATTTTATTGCTGCCAGAATTTTCAATCAAATTCAGATGAAATAAAGAATTTACCATCAAATAGATTAATTATCAAACAATTAAAAAAATTACTATTATGTTTGGAAGATATAGATTTTCTCTTCAATATTCTGCAATAGTAAAAAATTAAAAGTAATTAAATACAAACAAAAATATTAAGTAGATTTAATATTATTAATTTAAAATGCACACGTTTTTATATTCTTAGTAGTTTTTGTATGATGAACTAACTGTATTATCTTTGAGCTCTGTTTAGATCAGTTGGTTATGTTAACATTTGCAACCTCAAAACGGGCTCTGCCTTGAGGTGCAATATTGCTTCTTCCACAAAAAACTTTGTCATGGCAACATAATATATATATATATATGCATTGTTTGTTTTATTGTAATTGTGATGGACTGTATATTCTGTTTTCTGCTTTGTATATTCTGTGTTTGCATATAAATATGCATATGTTATTGTTACTAAATGTATTGTATATTTTGGAAGAACAATAAATTATTATTATTAGTTACAAGTTTGTTTGATTCGTTTATCAATAACATAAAAAATCTATTTCTCTGAATTGTCAGTTTATACCATACTTAACAATCTTTTTTAAACGATACATAAGGCCAGCGATAAAAACTTAACTTAAAAAAAACCGGAAATAAAATTTCAAGCATTTACGTTAAAATCATATTTACTTCAATAATGAACTCTTCATATAGATAAAATATAAAGCATAGGATATAAATTTTTTTATATGCCCATGGCAGTATAATTCACGAAACCCTGTATCGTACATGTGACAAATAAACACAATTTTTTATTTATATCAATAGCTATTTAAGCAAGGGCAAATAACGAATTAACAAATAAATAAATCAAAAGACAAATTAATAATTAGTTATCTCAGGATTAACATAATACGTATTAAAAACTATAAATACTTTAACTAGCATTGATGTTAAATAAACTTTCATGTAATGTAGCTTTCCAAGCAAAACATTGTCCAATAGCTACTTAAAAGACATTATTTTAATAATTACTACGTTATAATACAGTGTAATAATCGCATTTCATTAACAGATTACAAGTATTAAAACACATAAATTTACACGAACGGATATTCAAGATCATAAATAGCATACTTTAAATCCCTGGAATAAGTAATCCTTCAACCCACACCAATAGTCTCGGAGTGTTGGACAAACGTTAGGTTTGCGTTTATGTAATCATCCATTGTGGCTTCTCAGAACTTCATCTGTTGATGTAAAGGTATTTGATTCTAAACCTTCATATTTTTCAATATTTATCTAAAGCCTCTTAATCTTTGTCGTTTCTTTTAAGAATGGTTATTTTTATTCGAAGCGTACGTCACAGAATATTTTAATAAAGTGTCGTTATATATAGTATACTTGTATTCTTAGAATATCTATCATATGATTTTTATATTATTATTGAATTATGATTTATATATAATTGAAAAAATTATATATGTATTTATATATATATATAATTTCAATAAACATTGAATCACAAAAAGTACTTGCTCCGCCAGGAGTCGAACCCGGATCTCTCACTTGCCGGGATGATTAATGGTATGAAAAATAATAGAATTAAACATCTTTTAATGAAGGACGTAGCTATTTAATCTTTCAACTAAGGTTTGTTGAAAGAATTCGATATTTTGTAGCATTAAATAATTAACTTTTTTTAATTGTTCCTAACTTCATTTTGAATACTCGTCAGTTTTTGTTATTTTACTAGCAGTTATCCTCGGCTTCGCACACAATTTAGTTTGGCACCTGTATGACCACTTTTAGTCCAAGTGACATATTTTGTGACGCGAATATTGAGTTTGCCTTCTTTCCAAAATCAATAAAAAATGTTACAATTCGTGTATATATATATATACAGGTGAATTTAAGTTAGTGTCGAAAAATTTTTTGGGTGATACTACTCAGTATTATAGACCAAAATATGAAAAATAAAAAATCCCTATCTCATCTATTATTTAACTACGACCAATTTCGCTATTTTTGTTAAAAATCATGTTTTGTTGCAATAAAACTCAATTTCCTCCATTAATTTTTAATGTTTTTTTAATTTCTGAATCCATTTTTTGAAATCTAAAACAAAATTTTACATGGAATAATGGAGAAAAAACTGTCTTGAAAATAAGTTTGATACAAACAAATTGCTAATAAATCAAATTCTTAAGTTTTCGGCAAAAAACATTAAAAAGATATTAGACCCGAGAATTAAATGAAGTTAATTCTGAAGAGAGGCCAATACCAACAAAAAACTTGCCCATTTTGTGGGCTTTAAAATGAAATAATGCAGCGTTACTTTTATTTTCATCTTATACTGGTTATTAAAGAATCAGTATTGGAAAAACAAGGTCTACTTTAAAATATCACGGTGCCAAATAACCAGTCAAAATTGTGTTTGATTCAATAATAAATCAAACATAGGATAAACACATAAAGAACAGTTACAAAAAAAGAATAATCATAAAAGAAAGTAATCTACAAAATTGCTTTAAAATTGCCTGCCTTCGTTTCTAATGCAGGCTCTCCACCACGCTTCCTCATTGCCCTAACCGTCACGTTCAAAGATAACTTGTTTACGCACTATTTGGGCAGCTAACTCAATCCGTTTCTTAAGTCCTTCCTCAGAGTTTACAGTGGTCGAGTAAACTTCCTGTTTCATAGTCCCCCAAACAAAGAAGTCCATAGGAGATAGGTCAGGAGATCTGGCCGGCCAAGCTACAGTTTTCCAGCGCGAACCTATCCATGTAGGGTAATTGTCCGTTAACCACTGACGCACTTCATTGCTGAAATGAGGAGGAGCAACCGTCCTGTTGGAAAACTATGTTGTCCCTCTGATTGTGGTCCATATCAAGTCCATCCAGAAGTGTGAGCAAGTATGCTGTAAAAAGTCCAAGTAAACTTCACTATTTAAGGTTCCTTGAAAAAATGTGGGGACCCACAAGTTGTTTCCGATGACTCCTCCCCATACGTTGAGATGAAAACGTCTTTGAAAGGAACTTTTCTCTTGAAGCCCTGGGATTTTGTTCGGCCCAATGGTGCATGTTTTATGCGTGTTAAAAACACCAGCCCTAGTGAAGGTAGACTCATCGGTGTACAAAATGTTTCTCAAAAAATGATATTGTTCAATATCACTATTGAGCAGCCCAGCGACAGAACTCTACTCTTGGACCAAAGTCATTTGGTTCTAACGCTTGAACCTTTGTAAAGTGATAGGGGTGGAAGTTATTTTCGTGTAAAGATTCCTAACACTTTACTCTGAGAAACACCAACTTCTCTGGCAAGTTGTCGCTGCTGACCTCAGGATTTTTCTTGAACTAAATCTAGAACTCGTTCATCTAAGCCAACATCTCGAAGAACAGGACCTACCTCATTAACGCTGCCTGTGAACTGTTCCTCTCTCCAAAAAACCGCTGATGTAGCCTCGTAAAAACTTTATCACTAGGAACTCTACGATCGGGGTACCGAGCGTGGTATTCCTCTCTGAGCAGCCAGAGCATTCCCGCCACAAAAACCATATACAAAATGCATCTCTGCATACTCTCTCGATGTGAAATCCATGATAGCTACGACTCAAATAACTATTTTTAAGTGGATAGAGGTAAAGTCAGCTGAAAGACAAAATAAAACCTGAAACATGGGGTAATTTCCTTCATACTTGTGATTGTAAGAGATAAGATAGTCAGGAGTAAAAACTGATAAGATATGACAATCCGGAGGCAGGCAATTTGAAAGCAATTTGCAGATTACTTACTTTTTATGATTATTCTTTTTTTGTAACTGTTCTTTATGTTTTTATCCTATATTTGATTTATTATTGAATTAAACACGATTTTGACTGGTTATTTGGCACCGTGATATTTTAAGTAACCTTGTTTTTTCCAATACTGATTTCTTTAATAACCAGTATAAGATGAAAATAAAAGTAACGCTGCATTATGTCGTTTTAAAGCCCACAAAATGGGCAAGTTTTTTCTGGTATTGGCCTCTCTTCAGAATTAACTTCATTTAATTCCTCGGGTCTAATATCTTTTTAATGTTTTTTTGCCGAAAACTTAAGAATTTGATTTATTAGCAATTTGTTTGTATCAAACTTAGTTTCAAGACAGTTTTTTCTCCATTATTCCCATGTAAAATTTTATGTAGATTTCAAAAAATGGATTCAGAATTAAAAAAACATTAAAAATAATGGAGGAAATTGAGTTTTATTGAAACAAAACATGATTTTTTAACAAAATAGCGAAATTGGTCGTAGTTAAAAGATAGATGGGATAGGGATTTTTTATTTTCATATTTTGGTCTATAATACTGAGTAGTATCACCCAAAAAATTTTTCGACACTAACTTAAATTCAACCCTGTATATTCTGTTAAAAAAGAACTAAGATAAGTGTTATATTATTCCTTAAATTTATAGTGAAATTTAGATAGTAACTTTGTCTTTTATATCTATATTTAATGTTTGATGAGAATTTACGGTTAAAAGTACAATAACAATGACACAAGAAAGTTTTTTTTTCTTTACAAAGCATACTTTTTGCTGACTGCTTCAAAGGGAGTCTTTAGAGTCAAAACCTGACTATATTACGTTTTATAGGACATTTTATAAGGTACTTCCACACTTCAATTACTGCAACTCTGTGATGAATGACGTGACGGTAGCACTTATCTCTCACGAATCTGCAAAGGACTGAAAACTACTGTTTACGTTACGTTTATGATGTGAGACGAGACCAACACATTACACCGTACTATATTCAGGGAAGTATTTTGAAATTAAAAGAACAACGATCAATCAAAATACTAAATTTAGTTCATTCAATTTTACAATCTGGATTTCCAAAATATTTTTCAAACTATTTCCAATTTATATCTCATGATAGTGTAAGAAGCACTCGCTGTGGTTCTCGTACCTTAAGAATGCCCCAACACAGGAATGTAGTATTTGATAGATCTTTTCAAGTGATGGGTTGTCGTCTGTGGAACTCCCTCCCCCCAGAAATCACTTCCATTGAGGGAGATCGGCGGTTTGTGGCGGCACTGAGACGCGTGCCATGAACAGTTGGTCGGGGCGGGTCCGTCCTAGGGGTCTGTGGGTGTGGTGCCGGCATTGTGTGTGAGGAGTGTGAGTGAGATAAAACACCATATAGATTATTTATTTCTAAAATCTTATTATTATTTATTTATAAATTATTGTTATTAAGTATTATTATTAGTTTTTGGTTCTTATTAAAAATGGAAGTTGTAATACTATTTTGTGTTATGATTGTATAAATATATTTTTTTCATTTTAGAAGTATCATATTTATAATTTTTAGTGTTTGGGTTAATGTTTAGTTTAATGTCTTTAGTAAAGTAGATTAGTGTTAATATTAATTTGGTTAATATTTGTTAATAATTATTGTTCACACAGGTTAAGTGTGAGTAAGGGCCATGAGGCCCTAACTTTGCCTGTTTAAATAAACAATTTTTCATTTCATTTTCATTTTATAAGGTAGATAAGTACTTATCTAATCTCTGCAATCTAAAACGGAGTGAAAAATAATTATTATTTCTTAGAGAATTTACTCACTATAATTGTAAAAAAATTGAAAATAATAAACAATGTTTACGCAGACTATTTAACTACATTAGAAATGCGCTTTCAATTAATATTATTTGTTGTGATTAATATTTCACAAATTAAGAGACCAATGTGGGATTTTTTTTAAAGATCAGTGGGGTGTATCCTGAAATGATTTTGGAAGTAAGGATATGCCTAAAGAACCGTAAAAAATTCCTTGTAAAATTTAAGTACAATATTGGTTGAACAGTTTTTGCTAGAAAGCAAAACATACAAACAAAGGTATTTTTATATTTCTAATATTATTAGGGTAGGTCATTAAAGTGTTCATAAACTGTAATATTACTTTAAATATTTTTGCAAAAACCAGCATTATTATTAAAACAATTCAAATTTCCTTATATTTTTCTAAGACTCCAATTATATAAGGTGCTAAATTAAATGTGGAGCGGAAACAGTAATTAACATTTCAAGCTGAAATAAAAATAATTTTTTTCAGTTCTTTTTCACTTAAACTAAAAATTCTGGATTTCCTCTTCTTCTTAACAATAAATAATTGAAATATAAATTTTATGAACAGAGTTTTACACTAAGCATTCTAAATACTAGATATGATTACTAATATACGAAATTACTCCAAAAGTTAATAGTATTCATATCAACTTGGCTTTTTATGAATTTTTCAAAATTATCAACTATAAATTTGCCGATTTAATCAATATCGGTCGCAAATGAATAAATGTTGTATACACATCAAATAATTTTTGTCATGATAAGGACGCTCTTTGTATTTATAAAAACAATAATATTGGGGTTGTGACTAATAAATGACTTTTGAAGAAAGCACAAAAATATAAATATTTCAAGCAAAATCGTCTTACTTTCAATATGGGTACTCATATTGTCAGTAGCACTGTAGATTTAAATTAAAATTGTTTTATTTTTGTTTGTTTCAGTTACGGTAAAAATCTTTGAACTAAATCAATAACTAAAGTCCCGAGCAGTTTTATTATTGCACAAGAAAGAAAAGTGCCTTGTAATAAAAGAAACAGAATATGTATTCTAAAATTGTATTTAAGGATACATTTATATAATCTTAGCAGCACAATAAATTACTATAGTCTTTTCAAACTTGGATTTAATACCTCGCAGGCTTCTTTAGTTGTACAATAAGTTTATTGAAAATGACAGATCAATGTATGATGTAATTTGTGATAGATGGAGCTATGTTGAAGTAACTTCTGGCATCTTCATTAGTTAAAATAAATATATAAATAATCAAAAAAATCTTTATAACTAAAAAATAGGCTAAATCATTTAAGAAATATTCATTTAAAATTCAAATAAACAGAACCTTTTTCGTTATTCTTGCATTGATATCAGTCTGTAATGACAAGGTACTTTGGCTGATATTTTTTACTTAATAACAATGATGTTTAAAAAGTTGCTTTATGTATTATTGTTTTTGAGAATGCAGGAAAACAATAATGATGTAATATGTACCAAAATAACTTCCTTTTGAATCTTTGTTAAAATTAGTCTAACCTGAAGGAATCTTCAGTACTTGTATAAAAAAAAATTCATAGTCATAAGGCTCCACCTCTTGACTCTGTAGACGTCTATGAGTTATCCTTGATTATTATTTGTTTTATAATATAGATATGCCAGTTTTTGCAAAATGTCATACAACTACAAGGTGTCAATCGTAATTCGTTATTAAATGGTTTTTACAGTGGGTAACAGACTATATTCTCAAAAGTACTTTTTTCGTTTCCGGGGCAAATATTTATTACATAATATGTCCATTATAATTTATTTAAAATTCTTCAAATAGTAAAATGTTTGAATCAGTAACGCAGAAAAGGTTTAACACTGGGTACAAAATGGCCCCAAAAGAAACTTTATCTTGACATCCACATATAGAACGTTCATACTATTAGAAGGTTTATTTCTACCTCCTCAAAATTTATCATTACTGTGGAGTAGGTGTATCATTGCTTTATTAAAATGTTACAGTAATGTGAAAATTACGTACACTGTGTCTCAAACATACAGTTTTTTCTACACAAAATAAACACTTTCAATGTGACATTCTATATACGGATACAGTATGTATCTCATAAAACCGATATCTATACTAGATACGAACTTCAAAGCCTTATCGATTTCAAAGGAAGTTGAGTGCAAGAAGCAGCAAATATCCAATTTCACCCTGAATACCTCATTTCACCGACCTTTCAAAACAGATGTCACCCTATTATGCATCGTGCTCCTTCTTTTCGTTGGTGTTCTTTTATACATTAATACATTTTTATATTAGTAGAGTCATCGAATCTCGAAATGTAGTGCAACTAATTTCTTGTATTACTGAATGGTAAAAATTACCAGATAAAGTGCCGTTTCATTGCATTGTATAAAAACATAATTTAAACTAAGAATTTATTCTTGGTACAAACCAGGAGCCAGTAAACAGATTGGATATCTTAAAAATTTAGATTGCTAAATATTTATTCATAAATTTAAGGTTGAAATTTCTTTGCCTGTAAGATTAACTCTAAAACACTTTTTCAGAGTATGAAATCCAGTACTATTTTGTCTTCTACATATAAATCATTACATATATAGAATAATGTATCATCGTCTTGAAAGAAGACTCCTTCAGAATAATATTGAATGTAAGAAAATTGTATTAGAAAGCCTGATTGACACAAAATTCTCCAACGCATTTAAAATGTGTCTAAGAAAGTTTATGAAAAAGACATAAAGAATAAAACTCTAGACTTCAACAAATTATGCCAAATGATTGTAAAGTAAATTTAAATAACTTGATAGTCTCAAACATGTCTACAAAAATACTTTTCGTATTTAAATAGCTACAGTATCTTTAAAATATTTACACAAGTTTAAATATTGACTGAAGATCAAGATGTACAAATGCCATGTTGGTGTATGGGAAGTAACAAACAGAAGAAAGCGACTGTCGCTGATAGACGTCCCTGAAATATCAAGAAATTCATCATCCACCTCTCTGGTGGTAAATCACAGACTGACCCTTAATTCACTAGAACTGTTCCATTTACTAAAAAGGACCAGTGTTTCTGGTTTCACGTTTATGGACATAATTATCGCACATATGGAAGACAGACAGACAATCACACTAATGTAAAAAACAATACCAGATAAGTCTTTCATTGGTGGTACTTTTTGGGAGAGTGCAAGTTATGTATGTTAAAAAAATGTGTACAGTGCTTCAGAATGATTTAAATTATATTAATTATTATAAAATTTATATATTACATTCAATGTTTAAAAGCTTAAGCTGTACATTTACTGAATCTCTCATGAGTAAAAATAACAATAAGTAAGTTTTTTAATATTAGATTAGGACTCTTCTTGGTGTTTTCTACATGTATTCCATGCATATAAAGGAAGTGCATCCACCGTTTCTAGCACTGAATATATCGTTCATATAAGACTCTATTCTATGTTACATATTACTTTGCAATCTGTAGACTTAATTAAGTGACATAAATATGAACATATTAATAACGTAGATGACTAGTTCAACGATTTCACTTTACATGTATTAAAAATTATTAAATGTTTATCGACTAACTATTTTTTATTCGTTACTATAGAACGTTTATATATGTATGAGTAGTATGAGAAAGGTTTTGCTTTACAATGACTCACAATAGTTTAAAATAGAAATAAAGATAGTAATATATTATCATCTAACGTCCCTAATCATGAATAAATGCTATGACAAGATTATTTGTGATATTATTTCCCTGTTTAAGTAAATTAAACTAATTCGTAACTGTAATTAAAGTATATAAACTGCATAGAGGTAGAACTACAGAAAAGCCGCTTAGAAGCGTTCTACTGCTGTTATGTTCTACTCCTACTTGATGAAAAGGGTCCACCAGAGCGAGCAGCAAGGAACCTGCCTCTAGCTGTAATATAATTACACTCCCTCGCTGCTTAAATTACAGCTTTAGTGAACTTGTTTGCGATGACGAACATTACATAATTAAATTACGATGCATTTTGTCTACTAGAAGTAACGCTGCTTCTACACGCGTAAATTAGGAACCGTGCTCATTATAAAAGTAATTCTTTCGATCCCCAAAACATTGGTGTGGTTTGAATAAATTTGCAACCATTACTTATAATAAACCATATGGCATATAGGAGGAAATAAACAGTACGCAGAGATGTAATATACAATAATTATTGTAATTAATGTATTATATTCTTCTATGAAACACTATACAATAATAAATACTACTTCTACTAACATACTACTAGTAAAGGTGAAAACATTACTCTAGCGAGCTTTAATAAAGGAAAGCACATTTAAAAGCGCGGATGTACGTTGTTTTTCAAAGAAACACAATTATTGTTAAATTAATCATAAAAAAACTACGATGCGTTAACCTGAAACAATCTCAGTAACCATTAAGTAGGTGCTGTAAGAAGTAGCGAAGATGCAGAAAGCTGTCGTTGGGCCAGGGATAGGAGGGCGGTCACATGACGTCATGGTAGTCATATGACGTCAACACAATCGATGCAGACCGAAAACCACTTGTTGGAGCGCTACGGCTGGGTTCTACTCTCATCTCTAGTACATCTGCACAACGTAAATAAATACCTTTTATCTTTGCACCTTCTCTACATTCTGTTTATTTACCCTTACAGTGGTATATTTAGAGCTGAAAAGGGATACAATTGTCTTTAATCCTAATGATATGTGTTTTTATATCAATATTTCCAAAACAATACAATGATACGTGAAAGTTACTAGTTCAAAATACTAGTTGAAATAAAACTATCAATAATATGCTAACAGATATGCTATTACTGACATACCTGTCAGATCCCTGAATCACATAACCAAGTTCTGTGTAAGTAATGCGTGTACAAGTATGTCTACGGTACTCTCGAAATAAAAATTATTCATCCCAGATTTAAAATGCTAACCACAAGCTAAACAGGAAAGTTATTTTAACAGTAGGCACATTATAGTTTAGCTTGTTTATTTTTGGTTTTATAAATAAAAAGTAGGCTCTTTACTAATAATAATTTATAATATTTACATTAGTAAGAACGAGTTAAAGGTAATCTTTTTTGGCGCTATTCAAAAAAACTGTAAATTTTAAAATTCATAGCTAGAAGTGTAGAGGTCAGATTTAGACGACCTCAAGGTTTTATATAGGCTAGATACGATTATACAGTTTTGTGGTATGTCGTTTTAATGTGTTACAATTACATGAAAGAGTTGCTACTTAATTTCTGTTACAATTTTTATTTATAATCATGCTATTTCAGTACTTATTATGTTAAGAAGCAATTACGGTTTTTTATATTATCCGATTAATTCCCTAAACCACTATTTAAAACGTTCAATTTATAAGTCAGATTTAATAGGGTAAGTTTTATCAGTTTACCACTGCAAGTATCGTTTTAACACGCAACCCTCTATACTGCCAGATCAAACAGACAACAATAATTTAACACGAAGCTTTAATTCTATACGAGGTACATCGAGTGCTATAGTCATGCATTTCACTTCTTGAGATATCAAGAAACGTTAGTGAAAACTTACTAGAATCTGCAAATATTAGAAACCAACCAGCAGGAAAAATATTTTCTGATATTTACAGAAGTTAAGTTAATGTATAAGAAAACAATAGATGAAAAGGTTTTGGACGATAATACTCGTGTTTCATACTTGTTTGTAGTAATGAAATTACAGTTCCGTTACCTCGTACAGGAACAACATGTTCCAGAGAAGTTTGATGTAGAAGTGTTTAAAGACCTAAAGTTGCCTTGTCATGTCACTGTATATAGGAAGCTTCTCTGTAGCAAACTTTATATTAGTTTGATCGCATTTACTTCATCAGACTATAATTGATTCTCTTTTAACTTTGCTGGAATCGTTGATGAAAATACAAGTAGTTTGTAACGCCTAGAAACCGAAACCCCTTGTAGTGGCTCAGAATATTAAATTGTGTATCGCAAAACCAAAATTTATATTTTTGAGCAGCAAGGGAACTCAGAGAACAAGAATATCAGTGTAAGTATATCATATTATAAATACAACGCTAACTGTCGTTTCAATTTCATCAATATGTCAGATAGATAAACCATACTGCATTTATGTTGAGTACCTAACTATAAAACTATTGTTACTTGTAAATTACTTTAAAATATATTTAAAATACTATGGATTTTAATAATACATACTATTTCAAACATATTTTCAATAATAATCGCCTAAAATGAAAATGTTTACATTTTTATTAAATGTGGGATTACGCCTATCAGTCAAGGAGCTGGTAAGTTTGCATATATGACTGGTTGCCTGCCTGTTTGCACACAAAATATCTCAAGAACAAAAAGACTTTGACTTTAAAATTGTATAATAAAGTTAAATTCTATATGAAGAGGTTCGCGTTTGATGGTGGTTCGTGTCATTCCAAATGGATTTGGCGAAGCGTTAGTGAATATTTACTACATTGGCCCTGATGGTTGCTACTTAAACACGAATAAGTTCTATTTATGAGATTTGAACTCTTGTTATGCTGTGACAGTTTCTCCTGTGTCCGTCTGGAACTTCTGTTTCTTTGTATGTATGTCAATCAGTCTATCTAGGAGATCTCGAGAATGAAATAAGCTATAGACTTTACCAATGCCTTTAACTCTACACACTGCGAGGTGTATTTTTACCAGCTTTACTGTCAAAACTCTTATTTATAAAGTTCTGGTAAAACATTCCAGAAGATTGAGAATTTTAAAAGCTGAAATCTTCCAGAAACCAAACGCTCCGTGTATGGGATATTAAAGTGTCAAGGAGCGTCAATTTCAATATGTGTGGGGGGGGGGGGTGGGCGGTGAGCCCTCACTGATCATTTTTTTAAATCCACAGCTTCCCCACGTTATTCCTTCTAGAATATAATTAATCTTAGAACTAAATATATTGCAGGCTAAAGGAGCCTCCACAGGTGGTAACTTTTGAGGAAACAGAAACATTTTAGAAGTATATTTCATCCATGTTTTAGGATACGTTAATAAACCCAATGTTGGGACCTTTCCTGTGTTCAGGAATGTTTTCAAAAATCTGCTAACTAATCCAGGAAGTATAAAATCTAAATTTACCAGATGCCAGACACGTTACGACTCTGAATCTCAAACGGCCGATCTATTTTACAAGTAAACTGTTCCAGTGTCAAAATTTTACCATTGGCGAAAACCTTATAAATACTTGAAGTGCAGATTATGCCCAAAACTATAAAGTCCGAAAATTATCTCAGGCTTTCGAGATCTCAGAGATCGGAATGTTTTATAGTTTAAGAGATTTCTAAATGCTAAAATTATTCCAGAGGCAGAAGGCTTCTTAGACTAGGAATCATACGGATTAATTGACACAATTCATCACCAGCCATTGCCGTTTTGTAATTAACTTTAATTACCATTCTAAACATTTGCAATTTAAGGAAAGTAACAGTAATATTAAAGAGAGTTTTGGTATATATTTTTAATAAAACTGATTTCTAAATTATTTGCTATTAACTCAGAGTTGTCACTGAAAAGTACGTTCCCGGAACTAAACTTTTGCGCAATACGATCACCAATAAAATATTTATAAACTAAATTCCTTTATAAAATACCTTTACTCTTCTACTCTTACAAATTTCAATAACATATTGAGTATGCAATAAGGGTTAGTTGCAGTTTTAATATATATGTCATATTATTTTCTTAGATATATTATTATTAGACGACTATAACAATTACTGTTCATTTTCCACTTAGAAGACAAGCAAAATCCTTCAATTTTATCTTTTTTACATATATTACAATTATATATTGAAATTTCATTCACTAAAAAAATTGAGAAAGTCATGAACCCCTCAGTTGAAGAAGATCAACATAACACATCTTTATAAACGATTCGAATGTGCGCTATTTTTTGTTTTTCAGATTTAATTATATAGTATAAACGCGATGGTAAAAAAACAATCCATGGAAATAAATGTACTACTTAAACTGTTGTGTTATATTAAATGTTGTTACACATTTTCATTTACACCAACCTTGTCAATGCAACCATACTTTTCAGAAAAAGGTATCAATAAAACATGCAATAACACATCCTTAAGAAAAAAATTCATATGTATATAGCTTAACTCTAAGTGATTCATTAAAACTCTCATATAAGCAAGCCAATATAATTATAAAGAAATAGTTATAAACAAAGAAGCTTTGTTGAGATACTTTGTGCCAAAGATATCAGTAACACAATGGCTGTGTGGGGCGACCACGTTCGTGACGTCATGAAAGAACAATATCAACGTGGATCTTGTCTGACTGAGAAGACCACCTCTTATAAAGTGGGTAGATAAACGTTTATAAAAATATTACACGTGTTGTTTAGATCCTATTCATATTCCTTTGATTTTTTCTCCTAGTAAAATGTTACACGTCAATTGAGATATATCCTTTGTCAAAGGTTTATGCCATATTACAAACTTATACATTTTTCACGTTTCCGAATGACAATGACAGTACTGTATGGAAAGGTAACTGAAATATTTTACACTATTTTAAATACACCTATTTAAATAGATTGTAAAATATATTCCTAGATAATAATAATAGTATTAAAATAGTTATGTTAAAAAAAGGCCATGTTTGGGTTGGAAGAATACATACAGTTAGGCAAGCCTCAGGAAATAGCGTTCTTCTTCTTAATGTTCTAAAAATGTTGTATTAAAGAATGAATGCATGCTTCCTGTTACCTCTTAATAAGTTTAAAAGAGGAACATAAGTTTTGTAGCATTTGTAGTTTGAAATGTCTAGTTCTATGTATACAGAGTACATACAGAGATACCGTATCGCTGTTAAACTCTTAATGGGAAAATAATTTGTAGAGTTTACGCCCAAAACATTTAGAATTTAAATCTAATAATTAAACTAAACTATTGTTATTGTTACATTAGCTGATTCTTCAGCGTTTTACATTTTTATTTTCGCTAAAAATTACTTTAAATAAAGATTTTGAAAAAAAGATTTCCCAATTTCAGACCTTTAACTTTTGGTGTGAATCAAAATTGATCTGAAAGTGTCATATAAAGATATTATGATTACATTTTCTTCTTGATGAATTTTTTCGTCACTGAAACATGGTCACTCCATCAATACAATCATTACAAAATATAAACTTTTCCAAAAGATTATCAAGAAAAAGAATAGTGTTGTATCAAAATCGATATTTTAATCCCAGTTAGTCTTTGAATAGATTTTTTGTTGCTTTCAATATACCTGCAACATATTACAACTGCTATACTTAATTTTATTATATTTATTTTTCTGAGGACATATCAGTGTCCATGTACCCATATTGTAATTCTACGTACTGTTGATTTTTCCTGGCTCATTTTATATGCAAATATTGTAAGTCTTTCTAAACCGGCATCTTGACGTCAAACAATTCGTATCTGCATAAACTACAAAGTTAAATGGCGTCCGAAAATTAAATGAACTTCTTCATAATATTAAACGCGACGTAATCTTTCCATGCCCGAATGAAAATTATTTGAAAGCATTGACCTTTCTCTTCAAAGCCGTGACAAGAATTGAAACATTATTTTACTAAAGTTAAGGCAATTGCCGTTGATGGCATTTCAACTTGTTATGCATCTACATGCAAATCATCTATAAGTGTTAAATAATTACAGACTTTATTATTTAATGTATGTGACCTAATGCTAGTCTGCCTAGTTTTAGATTAATCTATAATGCTTATTAAACTTATTTAATTTTGTAATAAATCTATAAAGTTGTAAAACTTTGTATACAGTATTTTAGTTTTACATAATTTATTTTATATATGAGATATGATTTAATGTGACATAATAACAACAAATTCCCATGTATACAAAAATTTAATATAAGTAATTAATATAATAAAATATAATAAATATTATATTTTATGGTGACTATATAAAAATGGTGAAATTGGTGACAAAACAGAAAACTAATTACAATTTTTAATTTTTTTAAATCTCAGCTTAACGTTAAAGTTGGAGCAATTAATTTTATTGGATCCTCTACAAAATATTTCTGGTATATTTATTATTACATACAACAAAAGGCTGAATTACAAACAGAAAAACTTTAATTTTTAAAATACGCCAAACTTGTCAAGCTATTTCCAAACATAAATCGTTATAGCTAATGTTTTTCACTAAATTTTAAAAACTTTTGTTCGAAGAAATATATATTTTCTAAATAATAACAACATTTTATTCAGTTTATTTACTCTGATGATATACTAATGATTTAGTTATTTTAGACAGTGCTCATACGCCAAGTAATTAAATTCAATTGTATCCCTCATAAGACAGTTACAATAAATTTTAAAAGCTATAGTTTCTACGGTATTAATAGTGCGAATTGTGTATGCAAATGTGTATGAAAACACATGTAATATATTCCGGAAATTTACATTCCATTAGTTTATAAGTTATATTTGTAAACCTTTTAGTTCTAAATATTACTTGTATTTATATATAACTCTCCACTGATTGTATTACGTTCGGTAGCCTAAGAAGAAATTCTTTTAGATATTATTTTAATAAGATATTTAGATTATAAAAGTATAAACGCATCTAAAAGTTAAATAGGCAATATATAAACAAAATAAGGGAAAAGATTTTCATAATTATGCTAAGTGAAGTTTAGGAATCTCGCGTTTTGTTTTTATCACTGCTCGGTGTTATTATAGTCAGTATAAATAATTAGCGGGTTATAGTTGTGTCAGAGACTTACTTGAAATAATGTATTTTTATTAGTAGTTTAATTGTTTTATATGCCACTACTTTTTTAGGCTCTTATTGATTATAATAATATACAAAACGGAAAACCAAGGACCCGACAGAACGTAATTAAGTTAAGTTGAAATGTTTCCCATTTTTATGATACCAGCCAATCTAAAAAACAAATTAATTACATGCGTTGATTACTTTCTGAACATTGTTTTTTATGAATAACTACTCTACATTTTAGTGTTTACTGAATTTTTTCTTCTTCTTTTATTTCTTGTGATACTGGGTACCCATAATGAAAATATAACTGTGCCATAGTTTTATTTGTTATTTTGTTGCACTTGGACCTTTTGACCTCGAATTAAATACCTTTCTTCCTTACACCAAGTGGAACCAAAGTATCAAGTTTAAACTTTTCTGACGTTTGTATCAAGAATTATTGCACGTATAGACAAACACACAGGCAGGAAGACAATGATACGATTACGAAGAACTTGTCCGATCCTTTATTACTAGTACTTATGGTACTGTACAAGTTATAAATAATAAAGTCATAATTCCTCACAGATAGGATTTACAATTCCGCGATATAAAGCTTACATCCAATGTTTGACGGCTCAAAGTTTACCCTTGCCTCTTCTTCTGTTATAAAGTATAATAATCAATAACTGTTCTTATTGTTTATCAATTCTATCCTCAGTACGTTTTTGTGAGTGTTCCATGTGCGCAATGAAAGTGGATTCAACAATACAGCAAGCTCTTTTTTACGATACAAACAGTATAAGAGTTCTCAGCTCTTTCATGAATACTTTTTAGTCACTATCTTTTTTCACTATCACAGAATCTAAAACTAATATTAGATTTCATTTTATGTCGTGTATTCTTTGAAATTTATTTTACAAAGTTTTGGCATTTATAGCTAGGTATTATAGCTTTGCATATGTTTCTTAAGAACTATAAGATGAACGACTTCTTACGAAATATTCATGGTTCAATATATTTATAAAAATACTTTTATAAATCTGAGTTAAAAAATATGTTTAATTGTTTCTATGTGTATGTGTAATATAAAATGTCTTAAAAGACGTATAAGAGTTTAGTCATAGAAATATAAGAAGTTATCCTTTGTAATTTGCCATTGATTCCAACACGAAATTATTATTCATATAATCAGGATAGACTGTTCCATATCTAAATAAATTCATCAGATATGTCTATGTAATAGAAGTATGAAACAGCAAAGAGCTGGAACTGCAATAAAGCCTCTTAACAGCGCTTATGTGCTGTTAATTTTTCCTACTTTAGGAAAAGGGTCCACCAGACAAAGCAGCAGGGAAACTGGCTCTAACTGTAATATTATTAAACTCCAACGTTGCTTAAATTACAGCTTTAGTGAACTCGTTTGCGATGGCGAGCACTGAATAGATTAATTAAGAAGTATTATTAAGGTGACTTTAAACCTTTGAATTTGAAGTCATGTTCAATATGAAAATAATTTGTCTTGATCTCAGAAGAACAGAACAGTGTAATTTTATGAAATTTAAAAATACAAATTATAATATGTCATATGCCTAATAAGGTATATCCATTAGTAAATATTGTTTATTGAGTTATAAAATAGGATAGGTCTTCTTAAAACTCTGAATTATATTTTTAGTCTACCTAATACAGTTGTTTAAATAGACGTAACAAGCTACTTCGCATTTACATTATACAAACTATCAACGAGCAAAGAGGCAGATGCGGTGTAGGGCAAGGGTTAGGTGGTGATGACGTCATGATACCAGGATGACATCAATACAATCGATGCAGATAGAAAAATATTTATTGGAGCGCCACACCTGGTTCTTAACATTTCTCTATTATAAATCTACATATAATTCAGTTTTACAAATGTCATAGCATTATAATAAAAGTATTTCCAAAAATATACAATGAAAGCTACTGAGTTACTGCATTAGAATACAATAAGTTGCTATAAAACATTAATATTTAAACAACTGATGAATAGAACTTAAATTTGTGTTTCGAGAATTAATATTAACCACAAATTAAAAAAAAGAGCTCTAGAAAGAGGGATATAATTACATTTAACATTTATTTCGTTTCGTTTTAATATAAAGTAAATTATTTTAAAACAATAACTTCCTGTTATTATTTCAAAAAAAATCTAATTAAAGTACCGGTTTTTTTGTGTGATTCAATCACTACAACTTTACATATTCAATACTTGGAAACTTCTGATCACAGTTAGATTTTGTACACATGTAGGTCTGATGTCGAAACTATGCAAATAATTCGTTTAGAGCTCCTTCGTCGGCGATATTTTTAATCTCTTCACATTTAAATGACTAAATATTTACTGAATAAGATATGTGACAGCGTCAGATGTCTGATGCTTCACAAAGCGGAAGATGGACTGATGGTATACAAAATATTCATACTGGATCAACATTTCCCACAACAGCTACGTAACGCGTAAATGGAAACACTGTTATTAAATTGCCTTTTTAGCTATAATTATTAAGCGTTGAGTAAAAACATTGGTCGGCATTGATCCAGTTATATTGCCAGTCATTATCTTGGTCAATTAATTTTGCAAATTACTATTTTATTGTTTAATTTTTAATTCAGATTTGATATAGTGTTAAGTAAAGTTATATTCTTCTCTAACACTTAACCTGGTGATGACCAATAGCTTAAAAGTGACTTCCGAACCACCACCAATGGCCGGGCAGGCGGGCTGCTTGCAAGGACAAGATCGCTTAGCGTGACCCATCTAAGCAGCAGCCACGCTCGACGTTGCTTGATCTGGTTATCTTGCGATAATCTTGGTATTCGCTACACTGCGCCATTATACGATATTATGCTATGTTAATTCTATGCTGCCAGAGTCCAATTTTGAACGAGCAATTCTTCCCACTGCTAGTACGAACATACCTATATAATTTGACATGCCTTATTTCTATACAAAAAACATTAGTTGGATTTTGATACATACGAAATTCATCAACTAATGTCTTGAAATTACTTTGCTGGAATAGTTGGTCTCATAAAAAGCTTGAATATTTTAGCTTAACTTGCAATGTTATTTACATAGGAACTAAATTGTAAAGTGCTTTTTGTGCCTTCCGACAAGGAATACAGAAAAATGGATGGAAAAAAACATGGATCTCATATGTGTTATCTAAAACTTGTATGAACTCAATTTCTTGTCTCAAATGTACAAAAATTTTAAATTTTAAACTAATAGAGTTTTGAATATATAGAGTCTTGAAATTTCGAAAATAACGTAGATTTAGTCAATAGTGTGATAATATCCAAATATTATATACACATTCACAATATAAATATTCAACCCTATTCAACCCTCACATATACATTCAAATAAGAATACTTCTAAGACAATTACCTTAAAAAGTAGGGAATATATTATGCAAAATGAAAGTCACTAGAGGTTTGACAATAGCCAATTAAATTTCTATTTATTCGTATGGTGTTGCAAACGCAAGCCATGAGACGTACATGAAAATTTTAAAACACATTTAATAATTATAAAATCTAGAGTTGCGTTCTGCATTAAAAATTTCATATATGTTAATTAGCCACCACAAGGTTTAGTTATCTGGTTTTAGTTAGTTTATGATGCAAACAGGTTCTTTATTTTTATGTTCATCCTTGAGATACCTTTAAAATGAGTTAAATACTACTATGGGCATTGTTATAGACATATCTGCTATAGATGTTCTGTCACAGAAGGTACAGCGTCCCTGTAAATTAAAAACGAAATCCATGCGGTTTCGTTAATGTATCTATCTTTTAATTGTGGTTATTTCAAGTAATATCAATATTTAAAACCTGTAAAACGCAAAACAAAACATCATTGTTATCAATATACCTTTGACCTTTTTCCATGAAGAGGTTTTTTCTGACATAGGGGTTCAGTTTTTCGTCTAAGTGGAATGAGTTGTCATGGAAACTTGAGAACTCTCTGATAAGCACATCTTTGATCAGGTCCAGGTCTTGTATCATCAAGGCGGGTTTGCGAAACATATAAACACCGACAGCAGGGTGACTCTTGTTTTGACTGCAACAGTGTAAAATCTATCTCAAATCAACAATTTTAAAATTTTATGTTCAAATACAATTTGATATAATTTTTTCTACCAGTTCAAAAAGAAGCATACTGAGAAGGAAGTGTATGTGAACGTACTGGTACATCTCGCACAAAATCCAACCGGCACTTTTCTTGAATAAGGCTGCTTCTTTCAAATGACCAGCTCCTGGCAGGACACCAGGTGGAGTGTAGACTCCCACGGACTCCCAATAATTGTGGTGTCGTGTCAGGTACCAGTAGACGATCGTCACCAATCCGACTACTGTGAGAAAAATCCAGTCCCACATTTTGGTTTCCGTAAGATCGTTAAATGGTGAAAATACAAAAGTCACTCACTGGTGGAAAATAGTTGCGGATCGATACACATGAAAAAGATACAAGTCACTTTATGGGATTTAGCTTGTCGTTAGTTACCACCTTTGAATTGGTCTTATTAGAAAACTAGATTGTAATGGAAAACTCCTACAGTAATATACTTTATTTTTCGATAAATAATGTACGGTTTATGGTAGTATATCACCTTCTATGGTATTTGGCTTAGCGTTAGGAATGCCTTTAGATCAATCTATAATCTCAATAATGTAAGGAGTTATAAATTTGAAACTATCTATATTTTAATTACTATCACTGGGAACATTTCTTTTATGTTTGTCTTTAAGAGGGGGTACCCAAAAGAAACCGAAATATCATCACCGTGGGCGAAGCTTGTATAGTATGCATTTCTGTCATAAGCGTGTATAGCGCAACTCATAGCTCGTATATTTACATCTCCGTATATTTCCTCTGGTTATCTCAAGAAATAATTTAGATGTAGAATTTAAATTTGGCATTAGGTGTAATGTGTACATAGGTAAAGTCGTGTTTGTCGATGGGTAAGTTACTCAGCCGTCACACACCATATATATTTGCAGTGTTTTGCTTGGACAATTTCAATTTTACATTTTTTTTAATTTTAAACTTTGCAATAAAACTTATTATAGCCAGAACGTTTTATACCTAAGGAGAACTTCTAGATGCTTAAAATGTATCCAAAGTCAAGAACTTCTTGGAGTGTGAATATCCCAATAATAAAATCATTATTGCATCTATTATAATACCGCTAACAATGTTTTTAACTATAATTTTTTAAATTACGTGTTCTCTAATGTATTACTGCAAAATATTTCTAAACAACCGTTGTTTGTGATTTATTGCATTTATACGAATAAAATTGTCAAATTTTCCATTGAAAGAAAAGTATTCATATTGTTTACGTCACCTTGAGTATGTTTTAAGGTTTACACACAATTTTGTAATGAATTTTTTAGAGAGAAACAATTTTAAACATTATTTTAAAGTGATATAATGAGACAACTAGAACAATAGTTTCTTTCGTGATACTAAAGAGGCAACCAAGAGCCATTAGTTTATCTGGTTTACATTCAACACAAATGTTTATTGAGTGTATTCACTACGATAAGAAAAGGGAAGAAATAAATTTTTTTTCAAGGAAATTTTTAAACTAAAGGTGAAAGTTAACATGTACTGTGCTTAACTTAGTCATGTAATTATCAGTTAGTTATAACAATGAACCTGTATCAAAGCACATGAATTTTATTTACAACTAAATTGGTTTTGTAGTTCTAGATAAAATTTAAAACAGAGTTAATAACTAACGGAATTTGAAATACAATATTGTACAACGTCAATTTAAGGATAAATTAACTTATTTATGTAGAACATAATTTTAATATCAACTGTAGTATATTTGTATACAAGAAAGAAAGAAAGAAACATAAAGAAAGAAAATAAAGATATAAGATAATAAGATTTTCTTTCTTTATTTGTATATTTATTTTAGTATTCTAAATGTGACAATTGAACAATAGGATTTAAATTTAAGCAACTGGTTTCAGTTGAACATAACAGATTATGTTGTCTATTAGCAACTATTAAAATTATAAGTATAAGTTTTAATATAAACACAATATACTTTGTTATGTTTCTTTTTCATGTAACTGTTACAAGTCATCGTAGACTAATATAAAATAGAAAATTTAGTTTATCTTAGTTAAGTTTTACCTTACATTTTGTAAGTGCTTTTTGATTGTTAAGTTTACTTTTTGTCAGTTTGAAGATTATATTATTATTTGATTATTTTTAAGTTTGTACATACTTCAAGAGCGATGGTTTTATATTATTTGTTGTTTTTTTGTTTTGTATAAATCTATTGCAAAGTAAAACAAAAACAAAACAAAGTTTGCGTTGGAATGCAGGAGCAATTGAGAACTAAGTCGCTCAGACTATGTACGAGGCAGGCTGCTCACAAACCTCTCAGTTACGCCTCTTAGCTGGTTAAGCTCAGCTGGCGAAACCAAACTGTTTAGCGATCAGCACATTTCCCAATCATTACCTCCAATTTTCCAAATAAATCTTCACTGTAGCCACATCTCGTTAAGGTTAAATTTGTAATTAATCTTGTTTTAAAAGATTACGAATATGTAAGTAAGCTTAATTTAACGAAGCTATGGTAGGAAGGGTTTAAATCAAATTGAATTTGAGTTTAGCTCCATTTCACCTTCTTTTTATTGCAGCGTCTGGTATTTGAGGACAACGTTATAAGTCTGAGATAGTGTCAGATACCAGATGCTGCAATAAAATGAAGTTGAACATGATTTAAACTCAAAAATTCGATTAAGTATAATATGTTGTATTCTATCTAAAATTCACATTTTTATTCATACAATAAAAACTCTTGTCGATTGTAGGAGCTACATTTTACTAATGTTTTTTTTTATATTTCTGCATATTCCATGGTTATATTCTAACAGCGTTGTTTCCTCACTTTTTATATATTTAGAATACAATATAATATTATTACTAGTATCAAATGTTATTGATAATATGTTTAAACGTTTGAGAAGTAGCTCCAATATTATTAATATAAATTATACCTGTAATAATAACCAACATAACTTAAAGAAGTTACTTTAGACATTCACAATCATACTACACTATAATTGATAGTTTTAATACATTATAAATGTTATTATAAATAGATATATAAGTAAATATTCTGAAAGATAAAGACTCAAATCTTTAAAAAGGTATTTATAAAGGTAATAGGTATGCGGAATATAATTGTCAATATCTCTTATATAATTGGCTACTCAATACAAAAGACATAATAACAACGAGGATACTACTACAATCTCTGATAATTATTATAAACGACACCGTATAATTTGTGTGCTAAACATTATAAGTAGGAAATTCTATTCGTAGATATACTGGGTAACCAAGAAGAGGTTTAAACGTTAGATTTAATATTACTTACCCAATTATGAACCGAAAATTTTTAAAATCTACAAAATTAATAAAGTGGGTTTTTTAAATATTCTATGGAAATCAAAGCCTCCTAACAATTGTAGAAACAACATCTAAAAAATCACTTCCACGACCAATCCAACGGTCATGAAGGTTTGTTATTTAGTAATCGCTTGACAGGATTTGTGAAATGAGGAGAAGCACCACCTCATTCGAAGATTGCTTGATCCATTTCTGGATTTTTTTACAATAGTTTTATGTCATCTTAAAAATTTTGTTGTGTAAACAACTACATTATTACACAACATATTGTGTTGTGTACTTCTTTCTTGTAATAATAGATCACAATAACTTGCTATTTATCAAATCCAGCATAAAAGTAAACAAAGCATAAAGTGAAAACTTTAAAAAAAGTAATATATATGGAGACTTTACACGGGTTGTATACTGCGTTAACCCATATAAACCCAATTAATGGAGGAATTTTCAAGACACCGGTTACTTTCTGGACTTCCCTGCTGCCCCAATAATGTAACTATGGGTACATACGAGTTATGTTTATTTTTAATCTATAGTGTGTTTATTTTGCAGAATACTTTGTTTATTTTTACTGAGATAGGCATATTCATAATTATAAAAGCAATGTGTTAAAACTCAATAATTAACACAATAAAATATTGAAAACCTAGTTCTCCTCATATAATTAAATGTAATATTCCATTCAAGGTCTATAAGTGTATTACGTTTATAAAAAGGTAGACTACACTGATATGATAGAAAATATTATACAGCATAAACGACTAGCAAAATTTAAAACGTTTAATGTTTTGTTGCGTTAAAACATTATTTGGTTACAATCAAACATTAATTGTAATTTATGTTAAATTAAAAAGAAAATACGTAGCCTACCTCAAAACATACTCAATGGCGGTACAAGGTCAAAACTAAATATTCAAGGTCAATTTACTATTTTTAGAAGCTCGTATATCTATACCAAAGACAGGTGACTGCAAAAGGCAGCAAATATCCAATTTCTCCCTGAAAACCTCATTTCGCCATCCTTTCAACTCAGATCTCATCTGGTGCGCATCCTGGCTTCTATCTTTCAAACATCTTTCCTTTCCTGAAATATTTCTTCCTACCATAATATGTAAAATCTTCCTTATCTTTTAAATCAATAAAAGCAATGATATATTATGAAACGCCTAAAGTTTCTAACGAGCTTCGTGTTATACTAAATTTAAGAATAAAACATTCTCAAAACCCCAAATTAAGTGCAATATTTCTGAAACCATTATTCTACCAGGAAAGAATATTTTACACAAATAAGGCTTCTTTTATGAAACTTAATTTCAATACCAAACGAGTGTAAACTGTCTGAACTGATTGAGTAAACCATTTTTTTTTTTACAGTTGTCACATCTAACGAATGTTTGGACAGTAACAAGCACACACTTCCAGGCCCCTACTCGAGTGTAGAATCATTATCTGGTACAGCCAAACCCACAGACGGTTAAAGTGTAATATGTGGAAAATTGCATTGTACTTTCTGTCCATCTCTCGAATATATACTCTGACCTAGAAAAGTATGTTTGTAAATAAGGTTTATGGATGTTTTAGTAATCATATTAGTAGATTTAAATTTATATAACTATTTCATATTTTTTATGTATAAATAAATATTCGTTAATAACAGTTTTATCCTGAAATATGCATATTTTTATTATTGACAATATATTTTTATGCACCTGAATGGCAAAGGATTTGAGAAACTAAAAGTAAGAAGTATTTCTATTGCTATGCCTGATAATTTATAACTATTGTACTAGTAAATATTTCATTCGTATTTACTAAATTGGAGCTTTCATGGCGTTAATTATGTCGATAAATACAACTTTATTCGAGCAGTGATAAAATAATTCAATATTTTTAATTTGTTGAACATATTTTGTACAGTCTGTTTTAGATATATGTTTAACCATTATTTACACGCGATTACGTGTTGAGTAACAGGAGCACAAGGGGGATATTAATGGACATAATAATTTACTCTAGTCTTAGTATTTTTGTTGTTTCCCTGATCAAGCAAACTCACACACACACACACACACACACACACACACACACACACACACACACACACACCACACACACACACACACACACACACACACACACACACACACACACACACACACACATACACACACACACAGGTTTGAGAAGCCTACTTTGTTCATAGAGCGTCTAATTTCGGCGATTATAATTTACTTCCAGTGGAAAATATTTCTGGTGCCTCAATTTAGTATATTTTGTTGCCCTCAAATACATGGTCAAGTTTGAGAAGCCTACTTGTCTCACAAGACGCTGTGTGTTCTGTATTAAAGTACTGACCAAGGACTGCGTACTTAATAAGTTATCTTCTAAAACGTACAATTCTTTGTGCAATACAGCAGTTGAAGACAATTTTGAAAGAAAAAGTGTTGTTACTCTCGTTTTCTCCATGCTTTTAACACTGGAGAACAGGGATTAAATTCATTAAACATATGGTTATGGTCATTAAACAATGTTCACAAAGAACATTTAATTACATTTAACACGGTCTTTCAACATTTGTTTGCTGCAAATGCATATTCAAATACCAATGGAGCATATCCCGGGGGACTTTTGATATATAAATATGCGTATCTGTTAACCAGAGACTCTAAGAATGTCCATGTCAAATTTCATGATGCTTGATTGAATAACTTTCCGTGAAAGCATGAAAAGCAAAGAAATTCATTTTCCCTTTTATAATATTGATTGGTTGTAAATTTTGTAATGTGTTTGTATAAATAGGCATATATGTTTATTATTACAATTAAGACCATCACTTTGAAGTGATTAATATAAGAATTCTTTGAAAGATCTTATACACTCTGGTAGTTAATAAGAAGAGAATAAAGTTTTTATTCTTAGCAATAACAGAAGGATTTCGAGATTAAATATCCTTGAAATTTTCTTAGGAAGAAAGATAGTTAGTTTAGAATAGCTTTTAAGAATATTTGGAGTCTACTAAAATATGTTGTACCACCTATTGATTATTGGATTGGGTTTTGGGTTTCACCAAAACCCTGTTTAAATTCAGTGGCATAAATGGTAACCCATATGCGAGTACGTCAAGCCAGAAGTAGGAGAACCAAACGATTAAACTTTAGATGTATAATGGAGAATATTTACTTATTGTAACCCTAACCAGATTACAAGTTTTTTGGAAGCAATATTAGTTTTAAATTTTTTGTGACATTTGCGACCAAGTTCACCGATTTCTACTATGGCAAACACTATGTAATACGTAACCGTCTTAGTATATTTTACTCACATATCTATATTTATTGACATCAACTATAATATTCATAAGAACAAATATTAATAACAACAATATTAAGAAAGCAACGTCCAGAATACTTTTGGTTTAATAAAATATGTATCTAAACGCATGTAGTTTTCATCACAACTAGCATAGATATTTCATGTAAGAATAGCTTCTAGCAAAACAAGTCAAGTGTTCTTGAATAACGGAGAGTTTCGGTGGATGGTTTTGGAGTCAAAAACAGTCTGGAAAATGAGAGCCTCCAGATGTAGGAGATGTAGGAGAGCCTACAGAGAGATTGGTAGGCCTGACCTACACGATCAACATTAAAAGTATAGTGCTCTATAAAATAAGTATAATTTACATTAATTAGTGCTCGTGTCGTACTTTAAAGTTGCGCGGGATATCGGTACTGTGGAGATGATATCCGGGAACCCAAAGTAACCCAAGCGGCTACAACAACGTAAGTTTCATGTTTATAAAAATAGAATCACTTTATATTTCGTCAAGACTACTGATAACAAATTGGAGCAAGGTCACGTTCGCTGCTACCTGGTCTGCGCATGCGCACTTCGGTAACAGGTTGGACAAGGTCAGACCCTAAATTCCCTGCTGACAGGACCGTTCCCGCAGCCAGCCGGCCCGCGGCCGACGACCAATTGCTCGGATCGGATTTATTGATGCCCCTTCATTTGGGAGTATGCTATTTTTACCTCGTCATGTACTGCAGGACTAGTGTATATGAGAATTGAAGACTATCGTTATTGTATTTCCCTTCAATTTGCTTTGGGATTTGTTTTATTTGTATCTCGTATTTATCGATACCATACTGAAGTATACAGTGAGTGGCTGGACAAAGAATTAATCCTGGGAGGAAGAATTTTTTCGTCTCCTATAGTTACCTGACGCTTTACGAATCTGAAACTGTTTTTCAAAACATTGTTTTTGAAAGCGAGGTACAATGTATTCTTGTAAATTTGACATCTGAGCTAAATATGCTATCGTCCACGTATCCTGATTCTTCATTTGAAGAATTACATACTCAAATAGCTGTACTTGTTGACAAAATGGATACTTTACGCTCTGTATATGATATTAAACTAACGTCGCTGCAGTCTTCAAAGTCAAGATCGGTCTAGTGTCTTCTAAGCGTGATCTTGAGAAAGAACAAAGAAGAATAGAATTGAACAACTCATTCGCCCTTCAAGATGAGGCGTAAACTGATATACGTAACCTGAAGACGCGTGTTCTGGATCTCACTGAAGCTCTTAGGGACATAGATGTTCGTTTATTTGTTTTGACAACGGAAATGAACTCTTTGCGTGATAAAATAATACTCTTCTAATGCAATAGTTAAGGGCCTAGGAGGCCTTAGAGATACTCAACTGTCTACCATTCAAAATCTTAGTTATAAGTTGGATGTAGCTAAAGACCAGTTGGTTAAACTTACTAAGACAAGTGTAAATATTTCTCCTGTCAATAAATGGGTAGAGGAATAATCAATTAACACCTACATTAATACATGGTTCTCTGCTGCTGGAGTTAAAAAATTTCTTATTTACACTGCTATTTCACAATTGTTGAAGGTGGGCACACCTGAATCCATAGCTGATACTTTGGCAAATTCTACATTCTTTGCTTGTAATTTTGTGTTCTTTTGTATTAATAACAGTACTGACGTGGATAGAGGTAGTTCGGGAACACACTGGTCTCTGCTTTTATTAGACAGCGTTGGTTCCCAAGCCCACCATTTAGACTCCATCTCAGGTCTGAATCGTAGTTCTGCACTTACTTTAGCAGGAGACCTTGGTATCCTTGACAGGAACGTGTTAGAAGTTGATTGTATTCAGCAGAAGAATTGTTTTGAGTGTGGGCTGAATGTTTGGTCGATTTAAAACTTATTGTTCACTACTATTGTCTTCCAAATGTTAAGAAACCTTTCTTGGAGTGGTATGCTATGTTTAACTGTAAGTCTGTAGCAGGTAATTCTAGCCAGTTGCACGTTAATGAAATGAATGTTTCTGGTTTGTCAGAGATTGGCATGTCAACTTCTCCGAGCCCTAGTGATTTTTGCAGACCTAATGTTTTAAAACTGGTTAAGAAACAACACCATGCTAGCAATGAGTGGTCGATTGTTAAACCCAAACGTTCAAAAAAGTCTAAACATAACATTAAAAAAGTGCCTTTAAGCTACAATGTTGAGATTAAAAATAAATATGCTAAACTTGCGTCGTGTGACTCTGAGGATGACCATGACGTTGGGTCTGTGAGCAGCGTATCTGGGGTGTGGAAAACGAGCTTACCAAAGAATGTTACAACTAATTTTAAAATGACTAGAAATGTTGAGAGCAATTTGAGACGACAGGTGTCTGTCTTTAGCGAATCAAATAATTTTAAAGATCTACCATATCACATTTTTTCTAGTAAGACTGCCACGGCACTCCCAAACAACCATGTTGATTTAAGAAAAAATGTAAATAATGTATATACTAATAGGGATTCTGTGTGTGTTAAGAGTAGTCCTAGGTATTTAAATAGAAGTGAAAATCAAAAATGTGCTTTGAAAGGTTGCCTTGTAATAGGGGATTCGCTTCTTAGACATTCCAGTAAACCATGTGCCTATAGCAGAGCTACTGTCGATATGAATCCTGGCACATAAACTGTAAATATAAAGAAAAAACTTATAGATTATGTGCAAGTTCAACCTCAAGTTATCTACATACATGTAGGTACTAATGATGTGCCTGTAGATTATAACGGAGGGCCTGGTTATAACGGTGGTTGTGGCAAAAAAAGAGATTTCGCATAGTATGGCAGAGATGTTACATACATGTAAGACTAAATTTCCTGATACTAGAGTAATTTTAAACAGCATCTTAAGGCGTCGTGATATCCATGACGTAGCTTTGGATTATCTTAATGAACAATTGTATTTAATGTGCAATAACTTCAATGTAGAATTTATTGACTTGTATAATTGTATACGTAGGTACCATCTTGCGAAAGATGGACGGCATCTAAATAGGAGCGGTAGTTTCAAATTGGGTCATATTATGCTCTCCACGTTATTGAAACGTACATCACAATCGTCACATCCCCATTCAATGGAACCTTGCCTTCTAATGACACCTCGCAGCTAATTCTTGACACTCCTGTTCTTAGTGTGTTCTCCAGTGGACCCTCTCCTGTACATTCCTGTGACCCTTCCTCCGTACGTACCGTACCTCCTTCGGGAAACGAGAGGTCAGGTGTGCTGATAGGGGCCACCTAGACTTCCTTAGGCTGGTCCATCAGAATGTGCAGGGTATTGTGCCTAAATTAACTCATGTCGAGTTTATGGTAGATTTGCTCTCGCCCCAGATTTTATGTTTCTCAGAACATTTTTTTCAGAGTCTGAGATGGATGTTTTTGTGTTGTCTGGGTTTAGGGTCATTTCCAGTTACTGTCGATCCACAAAATAACGAGGCGGTGTGTGCATCTTGGTTCACGAGGATTTGAAGCAGTGTCGTGCTGTTGAAGTTTCAAGATTTTGCATGGAGGGCTCTTGCGAACTTATAACGTTTAATCGGGTCAGGGACAGTTTATAAATATATATATAACCCTAAGGCACCGGATAGAATAGTCGATTGGGGTAAAATCCAGGGTTCGAGAAGAAGAGGTAGTTTCCAAGTTCAGCTCACCCGAATTAATGCAAAACCAAAAGCCGAAGCAAATACAGCACCGATTATCAACGGATCAACATGCTTTCATCATCGCCGACTCGGGAACGAAATGGAATAAAGGGAATAAAGGGATGGCGTCAGCATTTGCTTTAGGATGACTGTTCCACTACCTATACGTTCCCTAATATGACAGTTGCTAGTTCAACTGAAGCTCGAAAACGAGGAACGCTGGAGCCAACGTACGTCAAGCGACCCAGCGGCCTTGAAAAGAAACGATAAACTAAATAAAAGCTTAACTAAATTACGTCTAGCCCGATGCTAAGGAACGCTGGTGCCAATGTACGTCAAGCAACCCAGCGGCCTCGAAACTAAACGATATACTATGTAAACACTAAACTACGTTCACTCCTAGTCCAAAATTCACGAACGCTGGTGCCAACATAGGTACGTCAAGCGACCCAGCGGCCTCGAAACGAAACGATAAACTAAATAAAAGCTTAACTAAATTACGTCTAGCCCGATGCTCAGGAACGCTTGTGCCAAGTACGTCAAGCAACCCAGCGGCCTCGAAACGAAACGATATACTATGTAAACACTAAACTACGTTCACTCCTAGTCCAAAATTCACGAACGCTGGTGCCAACATAGGTACGTCAAGCGACCCAGCGGCCTCGAAACGAAACGATAAACTAAATAAAAGCTTAACTAAATTACGTCTAGCCCGATGCTCAGGAACGCTGGTGCCAACGTATGTCAAGCAACCCAGCGGCCTCGAAACGAAACGATAAACTGAGTAAAACTAAATTAAATCACACCTAGTCCAAAATTCAGGAACGCTGGTGCCAACGTACGTCAAGCAACTCAGCGGCCTCGAAACGAAACGATAAACTAAATATAAGCTAAACTAAACTACATTCACGCTTAGTCCAAAACTAAGGAACGCTAGTGCCAACGTACGTCAAGCAACCCAGCGGCCTCGAAAAGAAACGATAAGCTAAATAAAAATAAATTACAACTCCTCGTTACTAGTAATAGAATGTAATCCTATTCGTACTCATTTATTATCTTGCTATACTTTATATCTAAAATAATATTCTATTTACAGCTTAAGCACGTAATATCATGTACTTATCGTATCGTTAGTGACTGGAAAAGTGCAGGTAAAAACGTGTTTTGGCAGGTAAATAAGTACCTACTACGGCTAGGACTTACTTGCACCTTATCGCGTCGTATGTGGGGCGGTGACTCCGACTCGACGACCACTCCGACTGAGAGACTCCGACCGAGAGAGCGAGTCAGCCAGGCACAGCGTACTTACAGTTGGAGGAATTTAGCTGTGCTCGTGCAGCCCTAATACTACCCTTTCAAAAAACGAACGCTATCTGTGTGGCGGGTTGCGTTTCGTGCTAGCCGCTGAGATGAAGGCGCAAGAATCTCTTAACGACTTTAAACTCACGATTTCGATTTGCCGATTTTTATTCACACATACGTTATTTTCAAAAACACGTTAAACAACAATATAACAACTGAAAAACAAGGATAAGTCCTATTATTGTTATTATTTGGTATTCTCTTATTATTTAATTTACAATCACTTCAATAATATTTAATTAATTAAGTGCTAGAATATAATTTTCTAATAACAAATGTTACTTACAATGATTGTTTTTTCATTAGAGTTCTTCAATTCCACTCAAGTTGTCCTCCTCTTCTGGTCACTGTCCCTGCTGTCTGTATCCGAACCAACTGATATAATAAGGGATTCTATAATATTGTCAATCTGGGGTTCTGCGGCTGCATAGTCCCTTTCGATTTTCTCTACGTGCTTGCACTTTACTGACCACTCTTCTGCGCCCATACTTGATATCTTGTATGTACTGTAGTACCTGAGCCGTCCGCTGTAAGGCGCTTCAGCCCTTGAAGCGAACTCCAGCGGATTTATCTTGAAACTCCGTGTCTTACCCGGTCGAGCCGGACCCCGTCAGCTGACGTCTCCTGCGTTGATGTTGAGCTACTAGAGTGTAAAATTGTAGGAGGAAGAAGTAAAGATCTTAACATGTTATTAAACTAAAAATATTTTCCTTTCAAAAAGAAACAATTACCTTAATTAAGCCCCCTGTAAAAATGACATGTTACAAACTCGCCTGTATTACAATGGAGTTAAATGGTTCCCAGTTCATTCTTGTGTCTGTTTATAGACCTCCACTTCCTGATCTTAGTAATATTGAAACTTTTTTACTTTGTTAACTGATTGTCTTGAATCTCTCTTGATGCCTAGGTTTAAAGTTGTCATAACAGGTGATTTTAATATCGATATGTCAACTGAAAATGAAGCCGCTAAACGACTGCCCCACCTTATGTCTTCATTTGGACTTAGAGATACAATAAAGTCACATACCAGGGAGTTTAATGGGTCTGTGTCTCTAATTAATAACACCTTTACGAACATCAGCATCATAGCTGCAGTATATGATCACCATGCTCTGGTTGAAGATTTAAAAGGTAATATTTCTTCCATCAAAAACATACCTAAATTCAAACTCACGCGTCATATCACAACAAATAATATACATGTGTTAAAAAATCTATTAGATAATGAAATGTGGGCTGATATTCTTTGTGCACAAGATGTTGATTCCAAGTTCTCACTCTTCCTCTCTACTTTGTCTTATTATATGGATATCATTGCTCCTGTAAAGAGGACAAAATATCAGAAGATTAAGTCTTTTACAAAGATAGTTCTCGATGGGGACTTGCTTGTGCTCCGGGAGAATGTCCTTGTTATGTATTCTCTGACTAAACGCCTTGGATCTGACCACCCCTTGCGTAAGTCTTACCGAGGTCTTAAGAGACACTTTTGCACCAGTATTCACTCTGTCAAATCAGGATTGGTATTGTAGCACATCACAAAGGCAAAGAACAAAAACAGGGCCGTTTGGGACTTCATTAAGGACATTATGCACAACAAAAAAGGTAAGTCTTTTACTAATTACTCCATAACGAATGAATGTGGTTCCTTGATAGTCGATCCACTTAAAATATCTTGTCACTTTAATGCCTTTTTCTCTAGAATAGGTGATCGTCTTGGAGGAATCTGTTTAAATGTAACCAATCCCCAAGGAATATGCCACACGATGCAGACAGTAGCACCATCGTTGTTTCTGAGGCCAATAGACGTTCAGGAACTAATCTCAGTAATAAGATCTTTGAGACCTATGCACTCAGTAGGAGCTGATGGTATCTCTTCTAGACTACTTAAGGACATTGCTGAGCAGTTGGCTTTGCCATTGGCAAACATAGCAAACGCTTTCTTCGAAAGTGGTGTTTTTTCAAGTGTTCTAAAACGAGCTGTAGTTAAACCATTACTAAAAAGGGGAAGCCCAAGTGACATGGAAAACTACAGGCCTATATCCATATTTTCAACATTTTCCAAGGTCTTAGAAAAGTTGTATCTCATTCGTTTACTATCTTTTTTATCCCAGAACAACGTCCTTTTTGAAAAACAATTTGGCTTTAGACAGAGCTTCTCTACACTTAATGCCGTGTTTGACTTCATCAATCATGTTTCATCAATCATAGCTCTGGACGAACGCCAGCATTCGTTTGGTGTTTTCTTAGATCTCTGCAAGGCGTTCGATGTTGTTAATCATGGGACTCTTGTTGTGTAAACTTCATAACCTTGGAATAAGGGGAAGTGCATTCGACTGGGTCTCTTCATATTTGATAGGCCGCAGCCAAGTGGTAGAAATTCCCTTCATTGACGATTCTGGTTGCTTGAGTCACAGATTATCCTCAATAGAAACAGTTAAATCAGGCGTACCCCAGGGCTCCGTTCTTGGCCCGGTCTTGTTTCTATTCTTTATTAATGACATTTCTTCTAGTGTAAGTGGTGGAAATTTGTGTCTATTTGCAGACGATACTTCTATCAATATGTCTCACAAAATCAGAGAAAACCTTGAGTATGACATGTTTGTACAGGGTAGTTGTCTGCTCCAATGGCTTGATAATAACAGACTTACCGTTAACACTGCGAAGACGAAATTTCTTGATTTTAAGATTGGAGTTCCTATGAGTCGTGCCAGCGGAAGTTCGTCTATCATTATAGGCGATTCTGAAATAAATTTGTCTGAACATATAAACTTCTTGGGCTTGATCTTTGACTCTAATCTTAACTTTCATGTTCATATGGATAGGGTATGTAGCAAACTGAGCAGAGGAATTTTTTTATTGCGTAGATTGTCCAGTTTTCCCAATAGAGACATACTTTTGGCTGGCTATTATGGGTGTATTTACCCCCACTTGGCGTATGGACTTTCAATTTGGGGCTCTGAAAATGCCAGGACACAGTACATATTTCGATTGCAGAAGAAATGTCTGAGAATTGTATTGGGGCTAGCAACCAACCAAGCATGCAGGAGGTATTTCCGTTCTAATTAAAAATTTACATTTCCGAGCATATACATCCTTGAAACTTTAATATTCCTAAAGAAAAACATCTATCTTTTTACCTCTGATTCCTCTGGACCTTATAATTTAAGAAAATCATTCCGTGTACTAATCCCAAAGCACCGAACTTCATTTTTTGAAAATCAGTTGTACTATGCATCAATGAAATTATTTAACCATCTCCCCTTGGAATTGAGATCTGAAGCAGTAGCATGTAAGTTTAGAATAAAACTAAAGTGTTTCTTACTTGATAGGAATTCTACTCTGTGAGTGATTATTTTATGTTCAAAACCATTTACGTTAAGGCGTTAGGAATTAATGCTTATTTTGGCTGTTTATTGTACTTATACTAACAATTTTCATGCAATTTTTTATATTGTTAATTAACAAAATAAACAATTTGATTTGATTTGATGCCAGAATCTCTCTAAAACTCGAATTTATAAAGAGACTAGGATTCTCCAGATATTTTGAGCTTTCAGAAATATGGGCTGTCCAAAAATAGCTTTAAAAATGTGAAACCTCGAAAGGCTAGTAAATGTGAGAGATTGAGAGCACCAAATTTTAAAGCAAAATTCTTTAATATGCCAGGAACCCTTAAATGACTGAATATCCAAGAGGAAAAGAACTCTAAAATAGGACGAGCTCCCTGCGGCCAAAAGCTAACGTAGGGGGAAATCTCATAGATGTATATCGCAGGTCTAGAGATCTGTAAGCGTAGCAGTTTTAAGGGACTCCAGTTTTTTTAATCCCGGGACTTCTTATACTACAGAAAATTATATTTATTGATAATCTCCTTATGTTTTTAAAGCTCTGTGAATCCGAATGCTTTTATAGACCAAGCGTTTTTTGAGGAGGGGTGGTTTCAGAGCCACAACTTCTATTTCTTTAGTATTAAGCTTATAAAATCCAGTATCTCTAGTAAATCTGACGTTTCTATATGCCTATAGTTCACGTAAATTCATACACTGGTTAACTAGAAGTAGATTGGTTAACATCCTACTCTGATAAGCAATACTTCAAACATAATTCAGTTTTAACAAATTAGAAGTAGCCTATAATTCATAAAACCATTTAAGTCTATGGTAATTTCCTATGTGAGGAGAGGAAATTTTTTAATGTGTTTTGATGGTAGCTATAACAATTCCAAATGTAAATCTCGTTAAAATTCGTATGGATAAAGCGGTTAGAACAAATACGTGAGTTTTTAGAACTAAACTTATACTTTCTCTCACTAAAAGGTACCTATTTTCAATGCATGATGTCGTCATTACGAAATGCGTGTCATGAAATGTCATCCTTATTATCTTTTCCACTGGGTTTTTTGCATCCTGCAATTACACAGCAAACGTTTTAATGGTTTCAACGTAGTCATACACTATCTATAACACTCAGTATAAATATTTCATTGCACACACAGAAATACAGCACGATATAACACACAGAAATACAGCACGATATAACCTCTGACATTTGGCAGAAAAGTGGGTCGGACAGTTGGGTTTGGTCCTAATGACGTCTTTTGCACATCCACCTTGTGATCCGTACTGTTTTGTCCTTTTACTCGATGTTTTGACATTAATGATATGCATACGTTTCTGTTGACAGCTAATTGTTGACAAAATTTTAAAACGCAACATGCCACAGAGTGTTACAAGATTTCGTACTTACATAAATAAATATAAACTGATTTAGTGTGATGGAAACAACTATCCTTCGGTATTATATAACTTTATTATGAAAGGCAGCAGTAACGATTCATCTAAGCAAATTATAATTATAAAATACAACATTAAACAATCTATAATTGTGTGAACGTAAGGTAGTAAAATGTTGCTTCCTTTTGAAATATAAGATGGTATATATACTAAATATAAAAGAATAAACATAGAGAGATCGGACGACAACATGATTTTAAAATATTTAGTCTGTGAGTATAATTCGTGGAAATAAGTTAGAATATTGTGCTCGTGAACACTGCACATGGAATTACGAAGCATTGCACTAGACGGAAAGTGCAGTTTATTTATAGGAGCAAACCACTAAGGGTGCATTATATAAGTTTTACACCAGTGAGGGAAACAACGCTCATTTGGTATCATAATCTGATGAATACAATTGACAAAAAACATTTACAGCTGATATTACAAGCTGATATTGGAAAGCAATATATGTATACTACAGCGCATTTTCTACTGTATATGATGGAGTTAGTGAAGTATCCGAACATTTCTTTTAAGAAATGATATAAAACATTTTAGGATTACAAAACTAAAGAATTGTGTTACTAAAAGCTAAACAAAACACGATTATCATATCAATGAACAGATACTTAGATATTAATATAAATTGTACAAAAAGATAAATGTGTAGTCACATGTAATATATATAACATCTCGTCTTGTTTTTTATTCCTACGATGACCTATTGGCCACTTCCCCCACCTATAAATATATACTATTAATTAATACATATATAATTATATATATATATATATATATATATATATACATATATAATTAAAGAAAATTACACCTTCTGAAGTTTCTCAGAAATTCTCACAATTGACCTGCTGCTACAAAAATCTCACAAAAAACTGCCTTCACATAAAATATAACAATCAAATGTTACAAACAATACTCCGTAAAAAATTAAATAAAACACCGACTATTAAATTAACAAAACACAATACACAACAATAAATAAGGAATCTGTCTTATAAGCGGAGTCGTACGATGGTTGCTACGATAAAAATATCAAAATTATTTTGTTAATAAGACGTTATGATGTTTTAAGTAAACAAGGTAAACATGGAACCACTGTTAAATGTGGTGAATCGTCAAACACTAATATTACCACTACTCGTATATGTATATTACAAGAGGCATGTCGTTCTTATATGAAACAATTACTCATAAAGGCTTACCTTGACTTTTAATAGGTATTAACTAAGGATGAGTTAAATGATAATATAAGGTTATATACAGCTAGCTCAAGGGAATATTTATGTTACTTAAGTAAAATGATAGGAAGATTTACCCTTGACTTATAATTTGATATCCTGAAAAAATTAATTTATATATGTGCAATGATATTTGTATACAAATATGCAAGCCCAGTAATTGAAGAAAATCAGTAACACAGTAACTCTGTAATTATGACTAGAATGTTTTCGTTTTCTTGATTACGTGAAAGGAACGATATAACGACTCGAATAATAATGGTGCTATCATCACTGTATCAAAATTATGAGACACTAATTCATTAAATTTTAAAATATCAAAAGAATCTGGTTGAAAAAACAATCCTGAAAAGACTGGGAGGAATTAAATAATATTCTACAGTGTACTTTCCCTTAACGTCTCGCTTGCATCGAAAAAATCTTTCGCAACCTCGGAATATACGAGATATTCTCGAATGAAAATAAGATAGTTGAATCTATTAATGCTACAGTATATATACAGAATATAATTAAGTATTGTTAAACAATTCGTTGTAAAACATTGTATATCTCATTATACAGCCATTTTATTCCGAATAATACATGATATACACCGCTTCTTTTAGATAAATGGAATAACACTCAAGATACATTTTTAAACGGAAACTTTAAGTTAATAAAATCGTAATTACTAATAAAATAATAATGGTTACATCCAGTTATTTATGAAATGTAGACTATACATTGCATCTACATTTAGTGATATTAACATATACAAGGTATATATGTAACAATCTAAATGAATAATATATAGGTAGCATTTGAATTTCCAATTCCATATGCATAGGATGTTTACAGATGAAGTTGTTAACTGATAATTCGTTTAATTATTTCTGTCCTTACAAATTTAACGCACCTTTTGTATACTTAGTTATAAGATAGTGCCAAAGTTTATATCTTATTTAATTTGCTCTGTGGGTTCTCGTATCCATATTTCGGAAAAATTAAAAATAATACCCGTTCAGCATGTTTAGGTGGTTTCAATTAATATAAAAAAAGTAGCACCAAGCTTTTATGAGGTGTTAAAATGTTTTCACTGTCTAGTAGAAATTATTAGACAAACATGACATAAAAAGTATTATGTACCATAAAATACAAATATATCCTCAAAAATTACCAGCTAAATCATTAAATACAGGTATTTTCCTTATTTACTTGATAATAAAATTATAGCTATATATATTCTCTTGCAATATTTCAAGCTTGCTCCTCATCTACATACAAATTTGGGATGAAGTATATCGTTTGCCTACTATGGGATAAGGTAGAAAGCTGTAATATGGGATTAACGCTGAAAATCTGCACACAATAATACTAAGGTAGTGTAGAGCGATCATTCAAGATGGTCCCTAATCCTGAATTAGAAAAACTCTCCGTCTGAGTTATTATACTATAAATAATAGTTTGTATTAAATCAGAGAAAATTACCAAAAGGCACACATATACCACGCGGCGGCGGCGTTCCCCAAACAGGGTCAAACGTGGTCATACACATACAATGTAATACAATTTAAAATTTTTCCCAACATTTTCCAACGCCCCTCACTTACTCTAAAAGTAAGTTATGTTTCCTAAGAAAATATTCACTTTACATAACAAGGGGATAGAAAATAGTGAGACCTATTGAGGTTAAGTGGTAGAGCGAGGATTTCAGTCCTAAGTGAGTTTATAATTGTTTAAATACTGAAGTAGAAGTACCCTAGTTATAACACTGAGTTTAAATTGAATAACTAGCTCTAGACAGTTTGTACTCAAAGTTTGCTTGTTACTCAAAATGTACCTTTATAATAAACTTAAAGTAATAATTGAAATTTCCCCAAACAGCGAGAATATTATGTACTATTTGCAACTTGGATACTTATTTCGTGTTAATTTAATACAATATAATTTTGTATTATATAGAGCAATACGTTTCGCAAGGATTCAGAGAACTTTAATTTTTTTCAATAATTGCTTATGCTATTTTGTTTATTTATTCTATTGCAATTTAATTTTTTGTATTGTAATGATAATTTCTTCATATTGTAAACAAATTCAAATAAAAAGAATTATTTATAGAACATAATTTGGAAAACGTTTTTTAATATATTACCACCAGAAATTAAATCATTAGAAACCTTTAGATTATTCCAATCATAGCTAAGAACTTTATTCCAGCGTAAATGAAGCTCTTGAGCAGCGCTGAAAATGCCCTTAAACAGCAAGCGGCAACCAGAAAAATAATAATTTTTATAAAATATTAAAAAATATTTTGATATTTTTATTTAATAATGTATCTACAGCTTGACTTTCAATTAAAACTAAGATTGTACTATTGTCTCAACAAATGATGATTTGCTTTTGTCTATATACCGCAAAACAAAGTAATTTGAAGAAATCTCAAAGTGAAATGTATTCCTTCAAAGTTACACACCACGCTACGTTTTCGATTACTATTGGTATGTATGTTTAGTGCTACATGGCACTAAATATACAATTTTACTTATATATATATATATATATATATATATATATATATATATATATATATATATATTATAATTCAGTTATATATTTATTATTGGTACTAACCATTACTTATCATTTGTTATGTGGTAATCGTTAATTAGTGGTATTTGCTATGTGAGCCTAGTAGGTAAGCCATTTGGAGAAGTCTCATTTTAACACATTTTATCATTACTCCGAAACAAACTCCATATGAAAACTAAGGGACTTGTCACTTTGAGTACTAAAATAAAAATTTTCATTCACCATTAAAACCCTTAATAGATCAACCCTTCACTCCTATAAAGTTTTTTATACCGCCCAAAATTCCAAGCTGGAGTGTTTATACGACGTGCCAAACTGGAGTTTGTTACGAAACGCTTTGCATAATTCAATATTTTATAAATAAAAATACGTAGTATTAATCAATTTATGAGAATTATCTATATATCTGGTTAAAGCACTGATATGGCTTTTGATAATTAATATGATTATGAAATTTCATTACCTAGTGTGCATTGCATTTTTGCTAAAATAGTGAGTAAACTAATATTTGATTATTTACAATGAGTAACTTAAGTGGATTTCAATTCAAAATGGTAATTTGTTTAGTGGTACCAAATAAAAATATGCAGAGGTAATTAATTTACAAGCTCTCTCTTGTTTGTAAATTCCGAGCGGTTTCATTTAATTCTGCAAAACACGTTTTCGTTGGTTGTTACGTTCCATCAACCAAGTTTGGTTAGAAAGTAAATTTACAATCGATAACTTGAGTGGATAAGGATAAAAATGGTGATTTGTCTAGTGGTCCTTTTTGACAGCGAACAACGTTTATATAACTATTATATTAAAGTTATAATAATGTGTGTTACAAAAATAAGTACTAGTATAAAACAGCTTTTTTAATTGCCTCAGATTTACTATAGAATATTAAAACGTCAAACATAGGTATTAGTAATTTCTTTAACTGTGAATGCGTTTAGGAAATTATAAGACGTTAATTATCAAAGACATTTGAGAATCTCATGAGGATTAAGACTTTGGGAATGTATTGGCTTTGCAAACAAATTTATTTTGTTAATTTTGATAGCATCGTTGCAATACTCTTGATTTCTGGGCCGGTTTAATTGAGCATTTAAATGTCCAATTTATTTCTACCATCATTATGTTTCGTTCCAATTTTCTATCTGTATAATCGTATAAAATCCATCAGTTAAAGTATGGGTAACAAATAACTATACTAATATGGTTATTTTAAGAAACAAGGTTTACGTTTTAACGCTTATATAATTATATATATATAATTATATAATTATATTTTGAATTAACATTTATCACGTACTATAACAAAAACGTAGATAATAAAAAATATTACAAATATGATTTACAACATATCCTGTAACCAAGTCAAGTCTGCTTAGCTGGCACGAGTTTCTATATCATTAGGAGTACCTACTAAAATCTATTATAATTTAGATAAATTTAGGTACAAATAAATTTTTAAATGACTGCCGATTTGAAACCCTTTCCCGGGCCAGATGTGTCCTGTGGACCTTAAATTCAAAACCTGTGATTTCAAACAAACCAACTCGCAGCATAATCTCCAAAGAATCAGATGTAAGAGAAGCCATTTTAAATATTATAAAAGTAAAAATTTTATAGATTGTAATTAAAAAGATATAAAAAACAATAACCAAGTAAATGCTTTACTGTCTACTAACATGAAGCTGCTGTTTTTCAAAGCACGCGCTGCTGAATTAAATTAAAGCTAGCGCGGATTCTACGGAGCGCTTGTTTTAAATGAATTAACTCACCGGGTCCACTTCTCTGACCTGTAAAACAACATACCTTTCAGCCTCTATGTTGTATTTATTTAAAATAAATAAATACAAATATAGTAAATCCTAGAAAAGGTAAATCCAAACATTATCTACGTAAGGAACTTAAAATCGCAATATTCTCTCAGTCCGATAGGTATCCATTGTAATTGTGTAGCCTCAAAAAACTGATGAGAAACGACAGTAATAAAAAGATGATATTACTGCTCCCCAGATCTCACTTACTTCTAGTAATTTATAGTCTGTGAGCCGACAGCCAACCGTAAGGTATAGTCAGTAATGCTATCACACAAGCTAGTTTTTACTTCAAGAAAAATTATTCCTAAAAACAATTGACAGTCAGTCATGGTAGTTTTGGTAGTATCACATATAGGAGAATAACAAAAAGGGTAAAAAGTATGAAATGATAATATTTTCCTATATAATATATATCATAGCTTCATATAAGTAAAACCAATCATCGAAAACATAAATAGTAACAGTCATATTATCATGAGGAAATTACATTAAGATACTATAAGTTACCAAATACTGGTATGTATATTGTTAGCTGAAACAACTTTGTACTCCAAATGTGTCTGATCGTTGTTTTAAGTGCAGTAAGCTTTAAAAAACATAATGCAAAAATCCCTATTTAGCCGTAATGTATACATAAGTAAGGTACGTGTTTAGTTATAAGTAAGTCACAGAGCCGTCACATACCCAAAATATTTGCAGGTTCATTCTTGAAAATTTCAATATATTTACTATTTCCATATTTTTTTGCAATTTTAAACTTTGCGAGAAAACTAATTTCTTATATTCAGTTGCTATCTAATCGCCGATGAGTCCGGACGCTTATCTACAAACGTCCCGTCTTATCTGATTTCACGATTCGGCCTGCCTAGTTGAGGTTATACCTGTCGCTAATAATTTATCTTTCATATTTTTGTGTTCATAAACCTTTTTTTATCACAATGTCGGAAAGGTGTGACAAGTGTGAAAGCGTTTTTCTTGCTAATGACGTTATAGCTAAGTGCGTTGAGTGCAAACGTTCATTTCACCCCGCGTGTTCGCGTGCTGGTTCGTCGCAAAATTTCACGAAAGGCAAACATAAGTCTTGGAAGTGTGACACGTGTTTGAAGAAAACGCCTCTTTGTCCTCTGTTCGTAGCAACGAAGAAATGGATATAAAGAAATACATGTCCGATCTCCTTCAGTCTCTCAAAAAAGACATTAATAAAAAACACAGATGATAAAATCAAAAACTGTTTTAGAATCTGTTAACTGTTTATCGGCTGAACTGAAAAACTTGCAGTGCAGTGTGACTGAGCTACAGAACTCTCACCAGAAGATGGAAGATCGCTGTGACGACCTTGAAAAAACGAACAGAAAATTAAAGGAGGAGGTTCGAGATTTACACCTTCAGCTGCAAGACATTCGAGCAGCATTCCCGCTCAGCCAACATAGAGATTATCGGGATACCAGGTACACACGGGGAAGATATATATTATTGCCTACAAAAGATCGCTCTCGCCATTAATGTCCCATTCAAGAGAGAAGACTTCTCTATTGCCCCACCGGCTGCGCCTGTACTCTAAAAAGCATGTCTATCCGCCGATAATCGCGCAGTTCGTCCTCTAGGAAAGATCAGGGAAGAATGGTTGACGGCTGCAAGAAGGATGAGGAACCTGAACGCTTCTGGCATCGACCCGGCGCTGACCAACAGCCCCAGTGTTCATCAACGAACATTTAACTGCACATAACAAGGCAATTCTCGGGCGAAGCACGGAGACTACAGGCGAGAGAAGAAGATTAGCTTCGCCGGTTTCTTCAACGGGGAAGATCCTTGTCAAGGTGGCTGAGGGTGCTGAGACCGAACGAGTTACTGCGCTTGCTGACCTTGACAAATTTGATAAGTGAACTAACACTATTCCGGCATAAGGTACACTGATTAATGTATTACTTACAGTTTATTGAATTAAGTCGATCAGAGGAATGTTTTGTTATATTTTAATTATTTATTTGGGTACAATAGTAACACTTATACTACTAACATAAAATACGTGTCTGCATAATTTTAAGATATATTATTTTATCACATTCATCAAATAACATTCTTATATTACACTGTATTGTTCGCTTTGTATTTAGCAGCTTGTTATTTGAAATCCTTACTTTAATTTAACAAATTGTATTAATATCAATTTTAGTCAACCGTTTTTAGTTTGTTAAATATATTTATTCATATGGCACACAGGTAGGATATTATTTTAGTTTATTTTATCGAGATCAGCAGAAGTCTGAATTGTTTTCCATTATTAACAGCTAATTTATATTTTAATAAAATTCTAAATGGTTAATTTTATATTTATGAAGTGTATTTGGACAGAAATACTGTACAGAATGCATGTCAACATAATATACACATTAATTAATTATTCTAACGATATATTCACATATTCTTTTTTTTTTTTAAAAAAAAAGCTTTGAATTATACAATTAATCATTTTATTTAATAAGTATTTTCTTTTTCTTCCAATGTAAATTTGCGTTTATAATAGCTTGAAGTAGTGAAGCAACTTCAGCTATAATCTATGTTTAGTTATACTTAGTTGTAAAATATGTGTGTATCTGTATGTGTATGTAAGCGTATGTGTGTGCATGTGAATGTATGTGTGCACGAGTGTATGCGCATATGGGTGTCAATTACATATATATGTAAAGGAAGGCTTCTTATTTTTTAATTTTATCGAGATAAGTCTAATTTTTGTTTGGTTTTTCTATGCATAGATAAAAAAATAGACATATAATACATACAAAATCAATTACTATAATAATGTATGTTTGTGTGTGTGTGTGGGTATTGTATTTGCATATTTCTCCTTTTTCAATAGGAAATTATAAAGTTTGCTCAGTTAATACGTGTTGTTTCCTTGAATGTATAAAAATAGCTTTTTTTCACAACAGTAGTAATCAAATCAGTTTATATTATTTGAATTTAAGTACAAAATGTAAATCATCTATCATGAAATACTTTTAAAATAATATTATAAACATTGTTTTAAGAGTTCCTGTACTTTGTTCTAGCCTATTAAGTATCTACACAGTTTAAATAATCATTGTTTATCTAGTTGTAGTAAAATTAATTTTCTGTGCCTACCTGAATAGATTGTTAACAATTTAATATACAAGATGTTAATTATACTTCAATTTTAGTCATACTCAATTTAAGTTTAATTATACTTTTTAAATTTAAGAATCTTGTGCGATTTGTAACCTCACAAACTATTTTATTGATCGCACATTCATATCATAACTATCCATTACTGTTATAATATCTCTTTTATTATTTTATGTATAATACTCTGTAAAGGTTTGATGAGTCCTCAACTGTGGCGGGTGGTCTGTGCCGAGGGTCCTGCTCATGAATGGGGAAGATGACGACACTTTAAATTTAAACCATTGTTTAGAATTGTATAATATACAACAAATTAGTAATTTTTTTCTTAATCAGGAATGTATATGACAGCCTAAAAATATTTCATTGTAATATCCGGAGTTATTGTAAAAATTTTAATGAACTTTTAGTATATCTGAATGATATTCCACACTTGGACATAGTTGTTCTGACTGAATGTTGGTTGAGAGAGGGTGAGGAGGGGGAGGTTTTGGAGGGGTTTGAACATTGTACTGACGAACAAACAACGTAACAGAAAATGACGGTGTTATCATTTACTTCAACAAACGTTTATCAGCTACTACCTCACAAGTAACACTTTGGGGACGTTTACGGCATTAACTTAGAATTTAATTACTGCAACAAAACCTTTTACATACTTGCCATATATCGTACCTTTGACAGTGACTTGGAAATTTTTCTTATCTGAACTAGAAAATTATTTTAATCGCTTAGATAAGAGCAAGATGGGAATAATTCTAGGTGACATCAACATCGATTTACTTAAAAATACTCCAACATGTGACAGATACTTAAAACTGCTTACTGGGATCGGGATTTGTTCAATGTAATAGATAAACCAACTAGAGTTACTAATAACTGCTCGTCATGTCTGGATCACATATTTTTACGTTACTATGACATGAACAATGTACAATCAGCTGTGCTCCAGACTGGCGTGAGTGACCACTACAGTACTGGCCTGACTATCACTGCCACTGCCACATCGCCTCACAATGACAACCCTACTGACGAATTCACTACACAATACTACACTGATAAGCATCTGCTCGGCCGTAATCTCGCTCACTTGAGCTGGGAACCTGTTTTGAGTTGCCAGGATATCACAACATGCGCTAAAAAATTTGAAAATACAATATCTCATCTTATTAAAGCTTCGTCAAAACCTGTAATTAACTATTCCACACGCTCAAAAAAAATTAAAACCTTGGATTACATCCGATTTGGTCAAATTAATTCGCATTAGAGACAAAGTAAGTAAAAAATTAAAAAAACAACCTTTTAATCATGATCTCTATCAATCTTTTCGTACATTAAGACACAATTTAAGCAAATCTCTTAAACAATCTAAAAAAAGCAATATTACAGAACTAAACTTGAAAATTATCAAAACAATCCCAAAATGTTCTGGTCTATCGTAAATGAGCTCGCAGGTAAAAATTAAGAAGAGAGATTCCTTTCCGATCCAAAAAATGTTACCAGATACTCCGTATATAGCTCACGGTTTGTGTAAAAAAGTAGCTAATGATTTTAATTCCTTTTTCTCCGCGGTTGGACACAGTCTGGCTAGTGCCATCGACTCGAGTGGGGACCCAGTTTTGAGTGATGCGGATTACAGACAGAACACCGTGTTCACATTGACCACTGTTACTGAACTTGATGTAATACGGCACGTGACTGGACTGCGTGGGGGATCCGCCCCCGGACGTGATGGTGTCTCGGCTGACGTGTTAAAGGACAATGTTTATGTCTTCTCTAAGCCCCTTCAGCATTTAATAAATCTAAGTATTTCTTCCGGTATTTTCCCGGATATCTTTAAAATCGCTAAGGTCATTCCACTGCATAAAGGAAATAGCTTCTTAGATAAAAATAATTTCCGCCCCATCAGCCTTTTGAGTGTATTCTCCAAGATCCTTGAGCGTATAAATTAAAGAACAATTAGTTGCCTATCTTTCTAACAACCAAATCTTGTGTGAGTGTCAGTAATGGGGTTCAGAAAGGATAGGAACATTTCTGATGCTCTTTTTGATGTCAACAGACAAATCAATGATGCTATATCTAAGAACCTGCGCATTATTTTTAATATTTCTTGATTTGAGGAAGGCCTTTGATAGCATTGATAGAAATAGGTTTGCTCCTTAAATTGGAGGCCACTGGAGTTCGGGGTAATGCACTTTCATGGTTCTCGACCTACCTCACAAGTAGGCTGCAGACCGTGTCTGTCTGTGGGACCGTGAGTGACGCGCTTCCGGTGGACTACGGGGTGGTTCAGGGCAGTACGCTGGGCCCAATTCTGTTTTTTTGATTTATATTAACAATATCTCTAAATTGAACTTAAATGGCAATCCTGTTTTATTTGCAGATGATAGCTTAATTTTAATAAAAGGTAGCGACTGGGTTGATGCCCGTTCTAACATGACCTCATGGTCTTAAAAAAATGGTTTGACCAAATATCCTTTCATTAAATACATCTCAAAGACTAAGTTTATGCCCATCTCTCTCCGGGAGACCACAGACTATGCCCTCGGCGACCTCGTGGTACATAATTGTGGCAGTTACAACAATGAACTTTGTTCTTGTGAAACTATTGAAAATGTATCGTCTTATAAATATTTGGGGTGTATTCTTTGATAAGCGCTTAAAATGGTCTGTACATGTTGAATATGTAAAAAAGAGAGCAAGGAAATATATATTTGCGTTTAAACAATTAAGTGAAATTTTTAAATGAAAAAGAAATTAAACTTGCTTATTTCGCCTATGCCCAATCGTTGTTCTCGTTTGGAATAATAGCCTGGGGTGGAGCGTATAAAACTCTTTTGCAACCTCTGCAAGTGGTTCAGAAGGCAATCTTAAAAGCCGGTTTCAAAAAATCTAGGAGATATCCTACTGACACTTTATATCAAGAAACTGTCATTCTATCAATTCGAAAAATATTCATTTAAAACACTCCTCGTTCATATTTATAAACATTTTTATACAATTTTCTCTACAACTTCGCATTCTCATAACACACGATACTCACGGAATATTGGTGTCTCATCTATGCAAATCAGTAAATCCTTCTCATCTACAAATTCTCTTTATATATCCATATTCTGTATAGAAATATCTGTAAATACTTTTCCTGACAACCAAATATTCAACTCACCGTCGATATATACATGCAAGAAACGCTCGAATGAATGGCTGTATGCTATCAGCGCAGAAGAGGCCGAGGCAATTATCACGGCTGACTACAGACGGACCTGACTTTTGACCCTGCCTCCCTCCTCTTAAATGCCACTTCAACAGCACTGATGCCTCTATGGTTTTTTCCTATTTTATACACTTATTTTTTATTTCATAACATTTCGGCAAGAAATCTGCTAGTAATAGGTTAGGTTGTTCTGCGTGTTGACCTTTTTATCTTGAAAATACACCATTCCTTAATTGTTTTTCATCTCAGTAAATCTTTCCTTTTAAACTATTGGTAGTATGTACGCTGATAAATTTCAATACCGTAATACGTAAATACGGTTTTTTGGCGCGCGCGCGCGTGTGTGTGTGTGTGTGTGTGTTTTGTGGGTGTGTTGTGAGTGTGTGTTTTGTGTTGATGTTATATGATAATTAATCACCCGATTTCAATTCGTCCACAATCTCCAGGAAAAAGCAACTCGAGCCTACGCACAGGCTTTCTGCCCATGTAGGCTCATTTCCTAGGCCACTTTAATTTGATGATTGTAATATTTTTCATGTTTAATGTTTTTTAAGTACACATTTAAATATTATAGTAACAAGATAATATAAATTTGATAGTAAAATGTGCTTAGCATGTAAATATATTTTTGGGAAATAAATTATGATTTGATTTGATTTGATTTGATATAGACGACCACTTACTTCTATAAGGGTCAATATATTATTTCAGAATTTTGTCCACTGGGAACTATATAAATTTATTTTCGTACACGTGTATGTTTTCCTGCATGTCTGTCAATAGGACATCTTGAGAATAAAACGAGCTTTACAATTGAGAACACCTGTTACTCGACATGGTAGTGTGCGTACATGTACCTTCATTTACTACCAAACCCGTGACTAATCATAATATGGAAGATTATTACGTTGATATATTCTAGAGACCTAATCTTCTAAATATGAGAATTCCAGTTTCAAGGAGCTCTAATTCGTCATTGGTCCACTTCTAAGGGCCGTAGCATCCCGATACCACTTATCTTATAGATTCAAACATTTGCGGAAGCCAGATTCTTTCAAAGTTTGGGAGTTTAGAGGAAAGGAAAGACTTCAGAATGAAGTTTTATCCAGAATCTTACTAAGATTTTATGGTAGAATGTCACCATAAATGTCTAAAATTCCAGTAACGTCATAAGTATGAATCTTCAAAATGCAAAATACTTATAGATGCATCAATTTCCAGTTCCTGAAAGTTCCCATTGGCTAAAGTCAACGCAGGATATTGCCTCTTATAAAAGCTTTTGTTCCTAATTCCTTTTCCTATCACCAAGCGCTTCTTAATGCCAGAAAATTTTATACACCGAGAATAATGGATGGGTGGATGGGTTGGATTTCTTCCAGGGCTCTCGGTTGTCCATTAAGTGGAGGTGCTCCAGGGTGTTGTCATGAGTTCATCAGTGCATATGCTTCTTATTATGGTTATATTGTTTTTCTTCAATTTATAGTTTGTTTTACCTCGTAATGTATAATTGTATATTATTTCCCTACATACTATAGTTCTTGTATATACATACTATTTGTTATTGATTTGTTACATTCTTGCTATGAATGTAAAATGAATTTTGGTGTCAAACTATTGTTGTTACTGCTTTGCCTTATGATTATCTGATATGCTGTGTTGTAGTTTTTTGTGTACAATGTGATATTCTATTTTTCTAGCTTTAATTTAATATAGTCATCTTAGAAGTCTGTAATCTTGTAATTATGTTAAATGGCGTTGTACCGTTGGAAGTAATAAATAAATAAATAAAGTTGGGCTTTGAGTTTTCAGATTCCAAAAATTTCTATAGCTTAGGAGAACTTGTAAACGCTTAAAGTTTGTCCAAAGTAAATAATCATCTGGGAGTGGTAAGACCCCTATGATCAAATCATTTTATCGTCTGTTACGAGACCACTAACAATGATTTTACAAATTATAATTTTAAGAAATTAAGTCTCCTCCAAAGTAAATCTACAAACTATTTCAACAACAGTTCTTTGTTATTTTTTGAATGTATACGAATAAATATGTAGATAGAAAAAAGTATTCCCCTTGTTTACTTTACCTCGAGTATGAGTTTAGGGTTGAAATGTAATGAAAATATTTTTATTTCTTCTATAAGATTGTACACATCATACATCATATAAAATGGTAGGAATATACTCGACTATCCTACACAGTTTTTATGGTCGGTAGTCGAACAAAATGCACTACAATTTTGTAATGAATGATTAAGGGAGAAACTTTATTTCAAAATTATATAACAAAGAAACTAGGAAAAAATCATCTCTTTCGTGATTCAAAAGAGGCAAAGAAGAGCCATAAGTTATTCTGGTGTAAATTCAACACGTTTTTTAACGAGGATATTCACTATGCTAAAGGTAAGGGGGAAAATTTTATTTTCTTTAAAAAAATTTTCAAATTATGTTGAAAGTTAACATGTACTGTCCTTGATTTATTGCCCTATATGTTACTTATTAGTAGGAAAATTTATACAACACATTAGGTTTAGTTCAGCATGACAATTTGAGATGGAGTTAATAATTAAAGGAATTTAAAATAAAATATTGTTCAAATTCGAGTTAGGCAAAGCGATTTATAATGAAAAAATTAATGTTTAATGTCAAGTATAATGTATTTGTTTATTAGTATTTTTATTTTATCATTGTAAATGTGACAATGGAAAAACGGGTTTAAAATGAAGCAACAGTTGCATTTGAAAGTTAAAGATTATGTTATCTGTTGGAAACTATTTTAAATTTAGACTATATGTTTTATTACAAACACAAAATATTTTATTTAGTTTTTTTCATGTAACTATAGAAAGTCACAAAGTAATCACAGTAGACTAATATAAAATAGTAAATTTAATTTACCTTAGTTAGCGGTGGAATGCAGAACCAATTGAGAACGAAATCGCCCAGCCTGTGCACGGAGCAGGCTGCTCACAGAGCTCTCAGGTAAGCCTCTTAGCTGGAGAAGCTCAGCCGGCGAAAACCAAACTTTTTAGCGATCAGCACATTCCCAATCATTAAATCCACTTTTCCAAATGAATCTTCACTGTGACCACATCTCGTTAAGATTCATTTGTTTTAATTCTTCATGTTTTAAAAGATTACGAATATGAAAGTAAGCATAATATAACGAAGCTATGGTAGGAAGGGTTGAAATTAAATTGAATTTTGAGTTTAGCTCAAGTTGACTTTCATTTTATTGCAGCGTCTGGTATCTGAGGACAACGTCATAATTCTCAGGCAGCGTCAGATACCTGAGAATTTAACACCTGAGAGAAAGGTTAACATGAGCTAAACTAAACAATTCAATTAACTATAATACATTCTCTCCTACCTTAACGTCACATTTTTATTCATACAATAAAAACTATTTTCGATTGTAGGAGCTGCATTTTACTAATGTGTTTTTTATTTATTTCGGCATATCCATGGTTATACTCTAACAGTGCTGTTTTCTCACTTTTTATATACTTAGAGTACAATATAGTATTAGTACTAGTATCAAATGTTATTGATAATATGTTTAAACATGTGAGAAGTAGCTCGAATATTAGTCATATAAATTATACCTGTAATAATAACCAACCTAACTTAAAAAAGTGTATTTACACATTTTCAATCATAATATACTATAATAAATAGTTGTTAATACATTATACATGTTATTATAAATATATATCTAAATAGACATTCTAAGAGATAAAGTCTGAAAAATTAAAAACATGTATTTATAAAGTTCTACAATATGTATGCGGAATATAATTTCCAATATATCTTGCTTAATTTGCTACACAATACAAAAGACATGATAGCACCGAAGCTACTACTACAGTACAGTCGCTGATAATTATTTAGAACAAATCAGTAAGATTGTGCGCTAAACATGATACGTAGGCAACTCTATTCGTAGATATACCGGGTGTCCCACAAAAAGGTTTAAACATTTAATTTTATATTACTTGCCCATTTATACACCGAACATTTTTTAACTATACATATTTCGATAAATAGGTTTTTTTTAATTCTGTAAAAATTTTAGCTCAATAGCAATTATTGAACGAAAATGGTGGTATTAAAAAACATTAAAAACAGTAAAAAAAATTTTTTTAAAGTATAATAACAGTATTTTTGTTTTTGTAAAATTATTTATTGTCATATTGTAGAGAACTAAAGCATTTCATTCAGAAAAGGAGAAAATAACCTATCAAAAACCTACAATTATAGTCCACAATTATTCGTAAATATAAGCCATCCACAGCGACACATTGACCACAGCCTTTAACAAATAAATCATAAGTTTTAAAAAGAAATTCTGCGGTATCCGGAGAATATCCTCTTTAATTGATTGTTGTAATTTCTCATCATTATTGAAGCTACGATTACAGGCTTTTTCTTTTAATTAGCCCACAGAAATAAGTCACAAACTGTTAAATCCCCAGATCGTGGTGGCCAATCTAAAAAGTCACTTCCTCAACCAATCCAACGGCCATTACGGTTGTCATTTGGTTATCGCTTGACCGGATTTGCAAAATTAGGAGGAGCACCGTCTTGCTGGAAGATTGCTTGATCCATTTCTGGAACCGTAAATTGAGGTAAGGTGTGTTGATTTAAAACGTGTTGATGACTCTTCCTAGTCATTGTACTGTCTGAAATTCCGTAAGATAGCACCCCATTACAACTGACAGCTGCCCAAACAGTTATTACTTTTGATTTCAGTAGTATATGTTCAAGCATGCTCGACCAATCCAACGGCCATTACGGTTGTCATTTGGTTATCGCTTGACCGGATTTGCAAAATTAGGAGGAGCACCGTCTTGCTGGAAGATTGCTTGATCCATTTCTGGAACCGTAAATTGAGGTAAGGTGTGTTGATTTAAAACGTGTTGATGACTCTTCCTAGTCATTTTACTGTCTGAAATTCCGTAAGATAGCACCCCATTACAACTGACAGCTGCCTAAACAGTTATTTCTTTTGATTTCAGTAGTATATGTTCAAGCATGTGTGGCTTACCGGTGTTGTAATAATTACAATAATTCCTATTTACAGCACCATTGTGGTAGAAAGTTGACTCATGTGGAAAAAAAACAATTTGAGTATGCCAATTGGGATCTAGATCATGAAACTCAATAAATACGAGAACAAAATTCTCCTGTCCTGATCATTTTCAAGAAGATTATGGACTAGATGAATTTTGTAATTTTTTTTAAATTTCGATTTACCTGGAGAGCGGAGCATTGATACGCATCCTAGTACTTATCTTTCCTCATAAATCCTTACAAACATATTTTAAATTATTTTCTTTATTTCATAACTGTTGGATTCTAATATAGAGCATTGTAAACAGTTGATTTATTATAACAAAAATTTCAGAATGTTTGGTTTGACTATTGTTAAACCCAATTCACATTTTAGTAAATAAATAACATAGTTGTAATACTAAATACTCGCAGTTACTTAAATCTCATACATCATACTTTCAATTTAATGTCTCCAATTAAAAAATCATAATTAAAAACCATTGATGGTAAATAACTATTTTCTAAAATAATCATGACTCTTACCTTAAGTTAACTATAATCTCCTGCGGTTTAACACAATTTCACATGTTTGTGTTTTCCTGAAGAAGTTATTTTGTTACTGGCCCTCATCGAAAGTAGAAATTTATATTTGGATTAGTAGAAAAATTATGATCATCTTCTCCTAGGCACTATTTAGCACTCTCTCAAAATAGCACTAAATAAATCATTACGTCATTATAGAGAACTTTTATTCTTTAAGGATTTTTCGTACCTGTTTTTTTATATCACATATGGTTTCCAGACCGTATGCGTTCAGATTTTGAACTGGAATAAAACATGCGGGAGTAAATTGTGAATGCAATAACTACCGCAGTTTAAAATAGATTCAGACTAAACTTGGTAAATATAGTATTGTAGACAGCTTGTAAGAGTTCATTAGCCAGTCTTGCTATTCACATATTAGCTACATTTTGATAAATATATTACTTATTTATAAAAAACTACTATTCCTTTTTCCTATTTCGATATCTCTTAAGGTTTCAATATGGCGGCCATTAAAAGTGTAGATAATGAATGGTCATATATCAGTTATTATGCTTTCAAAAATCTACTCTTAAAGGCGTTCAAAATTATTTTTTTTAATATAAGAAGTTATCATAAAAACATTGACAACGTTATTCTACTACCCCTGTTGATGTGTTAGTCGATGGCATAGTTGTTACTGAATCATGGCTGTATAAAAACAAATTCTTTGTAAACTTAGATAACTGTGATATATTTTGCACTTCTGTATTCAATTGGAATACGTAGTAACGATCGAGTTATGATTCATAGTAGGACAGAACTAAATGCGTCACCGCAACAGATATAGCCTAACTTGGCAAAGCAGCAGGACTGAAGCTAGACTTTGACATCGATATTAGAAACTACGTAATAACAGCAGTAGACCGCAGCCCTACTATTTGCGTGACTTATTTCTACAAGAACCGAAATCTTATCTAACTGGACTTAGCGATTACATTAAAAATGTGTTTATTGGTGACGTTAATATTGAGACTTAATAAAGTAATGCACATAAAAATTAGTAGGCCTCACTGAATGTATAACACTACCGAATACAGAAAATGAAAATTATATGATTTGTATCAAGCATATACTTATTAAAAATTTTGACCAAACTGTGATCAGCTCCGAGGTACTGACTACATGACTTACCATAACGCTACCAAATCGAGGATACAGAGTGCAAACAAATACGTCTAATTTGAATTAAACGTGTTTATATGGACAAAATATAAGGTTTAATACAGTCCCAGTCCTGTGACAGTGTCCTGGCCCTGAGCAACATTAATATGAACTGCAAAAAATTTCTCGAATTTCACAAATCTTAGAAAGCAGTCATAAGTCTCAAAATCCCCCAACAATCGTAATAAGAAACGATAATTTTAGATACCAATAACACGGATGCATAATATTTAAAAAGAAAAATAGATAGATTTAAGAAACGTAGTAAAAAACAACCTTGGAATGAATATTTGAGAATATGCTACATCCAGCTCAGAAACACAATTAGAGCCAAAAAACAGTTTCAAAAATAACTTATTACAGACAAGAAAATATTGGATTCATCCGGAGATATAAGACGTTTCTAGAAAATAGTGAATGAATTTAGCCGTAAAATGGAAAAAAAGAATTTTCCAATGCATAATTTATGGGAGGTTTTGATATCAGCGGTGAAGAGGTGGAAGAGTTGGTACATTGGTTAATAAATAACTGTTTTCACATGTAGGGAATAATTAAGCTATTGAGCTGTCTCCGTCCTAGGACCCACCGTTGATTAATAATTCTACGTACAGAGGTTTATCAGAGAGATGGGTGGCGACTCAGCTCCCGCCATGGATGGTTTCCCAGCGGCTTTTCTCAAAACTCGTATTGAGTATTTACTGTTACCTTTGACCCACCTCATTAATAAAACATTAAGTTCTGGATTCTTTTCACATCAGTTCAAGGTTTCAAAGGTCATTGCATTATTCTAATTAAACAGTAAAACCGATTCAAAAACTATAGGCCGATCTCATAACTAAGTTTACTATCTAAAGGATGCGATAATTGAGTAAGTGCAATCTTATTTAAATCTTAAGCATATTTTATCAGAAAATCAATTATGAATTAGAAGGGAAGTTCGACAGACGATCTTTTCTTGCTACAAAAAAGTGATTATGCAGTTAATCAATGCTAACAAACACGTTTAAGTATTTTTATTGACTTGGCGAAAGTATTTAAAATTGATAGTAAAATCCTATTTTCGAAATTAGAACGTGTTGCTGTAAGGTTTACGCTCTCTTCACCTGGAACTACCCTGCAGTAAATATGTGTTAAAGAATACTGTGGGCAGAGAAAACTACTCTTCTTAAAAGCACGCTGCCCCGCTCCCTAAAGGTACCGGTATGGTACTAACCTATCCTTGACTTTCACAAAGATCCGCGCATCTCTTAGATTATTGTAGGGCCCAGTAAGTTTACAAATTCAATGTTAACCAACGATAAATCATCTCAACTGGAAGCAGAGCGGGTTTACGATCCACGAACCTCTGGGTTATGGGCCCAGCATGCACCTAATGATGGAAATGTATTTGAATTTCAAGCCAAAATTATTTAATATAAACGATTGATATAACTCTAATACTAAATCGTGCAGATGTAAAAAGGAAATAATCTACCCATTATATAAAATCTAATCAGTCAATTAAAATGAAGAATTTATTTTTGTAGGATAAATGGTTTGCAGGCTGTAAACGACATGTAAATAATGTATGTACAGGACACCATTACAGTACAGGAGAAACAGTTGCATCACGAGATAAGCTTAGTATCTCTTAACACCCGAGTTTTGAAATGGGACCTCTAATACATATCTAAATATATTACCACTGGAATATAATGGGCTTTCCAAAAAAACTACGAACAGCTAAGATAAATACACTTTTATTTTTATTTCTAAATTAAAATCTACATAGTTATCAATTAAATATTTCATTTAATAACATATCTAAACTATTAGATTGATCAATTATTAAACACTACAATTAAGTAAACTGTAAACATAAGTATTTAATACAATACGTTTGAGTTTAAATGTCTAAAACACTGTTAATTTTTGTAAGAATATTACGTATGCAGAAATATCCTTATATCAACGTGTCTATAACAATATTAATTATGTGGACAAGGAGCCTCATTAGCGTTAATATTGCAGCTTTTTACTAGAGATAGAGAGCGCACTATGGAAAATACAACTTAAATCTTGTTTTGTTTCAGGTTTGTTACTGACGATGGAAGGTTTGAAATCATAAAAGGATTTCGGGCATTTTCCATCGTTATAGGTTATAGAAGGTATAGCGCAACGTTTTGAGGATTGGAATCTATCATCTTCGTCAGGTGGCGGATGTATTAATACATACAAAAATAAAGACCAAAGAAAAGGGTAGACAAAAAGTAAAGAAGGGAAAGAAAAATCGTTCAAACATACCCAAAGGCTGCTTGGAGTCCAGTCCAGGCGTTGCCACTGCACAGGATTCAAGACCCAAGCACAAAACACAAGAACTAAAATCACAGTCACACATCACACTAGAAATGGCTACAGTGAGATACAGTATCTCACTTCCTTTAGGCATTTACTTTTTTCTGGTCTTTATTTTTGTATTTATTAATACCTAACCCACCTGATGAAGAGGATAGATTCCAATCGTCGAAACGTTATACCTTTTGTAATCAATTAAATGTCGGAAATGTGTAATATACCTCATTCATGGTTTAAAGAATGAGAACTCTAGCTATCTATTACGCCACTAAACTATCGTTGTGTCGCATCGCGGCGATTTGGGACAGACATAGTGAGAAACGTCTAAACGCATAATCTGATTCCCTATTTTACTTTTCAGGTATTCCCGGTTCAGTCTCCTCGTGTCATTGTGTCGTTCTGTATTATATTTTAGCTTATTGGAATGATGTTAAGCAATTTTAAATATTTATTCGATAATATTAACAACAATTTGGCTTTAACACTATATTTCGTTTTAGCAGTTAATAAATAATTTAAGTTTAACAATTAGTAAATTCAGTGTTCATTCATAGGTTTTTTCTTACATTCGTTGTAAGACCATACTAAATACTACCAAAAGTCGAAGGCCTTCAAGCAAAGAAGAAGAATATTCTAATAGTGAGCATGCTTTAATATTCTGTAGGTAAAACTATGTATGTATGTATGTAAGTCCTTAGTATATACTATTAAAAAGAATTATCCTGCTAAACATAAACTAATAGTGTACGGGTCAAAAATGTTTGCAAACTACACGTGATTACACAGTTACGTGAACGATAACCAACGATTAAGTTGATATTTAGCGGTGCATTGATTCTAGAAAACATTTAGGTGGATTTTGGAAAGTCTAGTTGGGCAACTGCTGTGCCTGAAACTGGATCAGTATCACCAGGTAAGTTGTCGCCGCTCCGGCCATCTGTACAGACAAAACACGCTGTCATGGTCCAAGCTATTATATATTTGGTATTTTATAACTTTTTGTATCAGTATGGTAAGTTGTCGCCGCTATCTGTACAGACAAATACACGCTGTCATGGTCCAAGCAGTATATATTTGGTATTTTATACTTTTTGTTCATATTTTTACTCGACAACTTAAATATATAGAGGCTATTCTATATAGACGTGTATAGAAATGTATACAGGCTTGTTATCATCGTAAATACAAAACTAAGCAGTATAGTTACAAGAGGTAAGTATTTACCGCTGTCAGCGTTTCATTATGGACTGGAAAATACCCAAGTGCAGAGAATTTTGCGTTGTGATGAGGCAACTGCAGGAGAAACCTCTCCAGCTAGAAAAGATGAAAGGGATTTTAACAGATTGATAAAATATAAGGTTTACAGATATAAGGGTTATCCCAATTACAGGCTTTGGTCACAGGGTTTGCTTTTCCATACATACAAACAATTATCAGCTGATGTTAAGTTAGTGGTTTAAGAGTAACTGATTGAGAAACACTTGTTTGTTTTAGTAGTAAGGTGTTTAAATTAAACAAAAATGTTCTTAAATAATAACATTGTAACTTTAGAAGCCCATGGGGGATGAGATGGAGGAATAAATAGTCGGATGTGTTTCAAACCAATATAAGGCACAGTTTGAGCGTGTGCATTAAATTGACGCAAATTATTTATATAAAATAATATTATTTGATACCTTAAATCAACAAACAAAAACGATAGATTTTTTAGGTAATATTACTTGTTCTTTTATCCATATAGTATATTTTTAAATATAACTCTGACGGAACCCTACACTAAATTATATTAATCTTAATCTCATACATTTTACGTGGAGAGAAGTGAATAATCAGTAATTCCACTTTTTAAAACTATTTTTGTCTATAATTGATTATTAACAGAATTCAGCTTCAACTAAAACTGGAATATTGCTTCTGTAAAGGGGAAAATTTAGTCACAAAGTTCTAAAATTAGAACGAATTAGAAATTTTTCATTTTACAGACAACTCTTACAAACCCTTTCTAAATCCTCAAAACTAAAGCACAAGTTGTATTAAAAATGCATAACTGTCTTAAGAACGCTGTTAAATTGTATCACTAAATAAAAAATCTCTCCTATTTATTCTCTCCTAAAAAACGAACAAATGGCACACAGAACGCTAAAATTGTGTTTCGAATATAATATTGTGTTTTAAAAGGAAAAACTTAGTATATAAAAGTAGAAAGTTGTTCAATATTATTAGCTTTAAAATTATCACATGAAGTGGGATTCATAATAAAGCAATTATTAAGCAAATTATTCATTTTCTTGATGCTTAAATAAGTAGGTGCAAGCTATTCTATGTACATGTGCGAGAAAGTTCTGTTGTAACTGTGGTTGATGATTTAACAGTTAAAAAGAACAGCAAATCGAGATTTAAAATCGCTGTCATAGGTCATTATTATCTCTAAAACATTGGGAGTTTCAGATTCCCTAGTATGCCACACATATGTATACAATAATTAGTCTTAGCTATCAAGAAATAATTTTAACACATCCAACATCAACATAGCTTTCAATAATATTATGATAAAATGGGTTAGTTTACTCCAATTTTAATATATTATGTAAATAAAATACCGTATATCTATGTTTGTGTGGATGAATGTTTATGACCTGAACTCTTTAAACGTGTACAAATTAAAATACATTAATTTGATTTTTATTGTATTTTATAATAGTATAAAAAAATATCTAAAATATTTATTACTTTTATTACCTGTTCGTTTATTGCGGGATCCAGATTTTTGTTGATCAACTTGCAGATCATCGTACTTGTTTCGTTGGCCTAAAATAACATTAGATATTGAGAAATCACATTTTAAAATACAAGTTATACAGGTTTTGGGGTCTTGAAAAGCATTGATTTAAAAGTTACGTAATTCAATTATTCCTTGTTAAAATAAATTTTTATTTATTTTAACATTAAATCCTAAAGATAAAATTTTAGATGAAAATAAAAGTGGCATTTACAAAATTAACTGTGAAGATTGTGATAAAATTTATATTGGCCAAACAAAAAGAACTATTAAAAAAAGATTTAAAGAACACGAAAGATATTATAAATATGGACAAACTGATAAATCTGCTATCGCCAAACATGCTTTTGAAACAAACCACACATTTAAAAACTTTACATTATTAAAAGAAGTCCACAAACAAGAAGAACTCGACGCATATGAAACATTGTACATAACAAAACACAAAGATACAATTTTAAACAATGATTTTGGACCGATTCAAAATTCACCATTCCTTAAAATATAACTAAATTCTCTTTTTGACCCAAACTTTTATACATATACTAATATTTATTTCATTTTATTTTAATTTTAACCATATAAATGTTGATAGTTTTACTCAGCTGATATTTGTTTTTAAATTGTTGATTCACACCTGATGATGGCATCTTCGATGTCGAAAGGCCTCGTGAAAAATACACTAATTATTGGATAATTGTGAGTTTTCTTGTGTGAAATAATAGAAAATAAATTTTTATGTTTAACAAACAAATAAAAATTAAATTTATAAACACATAGTATTTACCGAGTTAGTGAGATTTGTGCTTGAGTTTACCAGCAAAACTAGGTAGCAAACATGACTCAAGATCCAAATTGATTCACTAGTCGCTGCAAACATGTTACCGTTTCTGAAGTACAGGAAAAAGCAGTAAGATCGGATAGTGACGTGAATAAATGAGGAGAATATAACGGCCATCAGCTGATCACCATAGAAGACATTAGCCTGGTGTACGGCGTCGCACAGCGTCCAGTAGGTGTTCATCAGAGACTTCAGTTCATTGTTCGTAGAGAGTACAGTGCCTACAAATCATTATAGCTATTAATCATATATAATAAAAAATATGTCGTATGGTAACTAACATTCAGTTGTCTTTATAATTCTCTCTTGATAAGACAACTACATAATTAATCATAAGTGCCAAACAATATCTTTTGGAATTTTAAACCAGAGATGCGTCAAAGGAATATTGTCAAAGGTAATTATTGCGGTCTAATAAAAGTTGTTAGGAATAAATAGAGCAAAATGTATTAAAGATTCTAAAATTTTAAATGCATACATCTATATTTTGTATACGTGGAAGTTTAGTCATTTTTTGGGAACAACTATTAACATTATGCCTTCTATAATTATTTATATCAATATACAGTTGACTAAAAGTTAAAAAAATCATTATTTCCTTTTATCCTATTGAGAATTTAATTATGTACTAGAAATATAATTTTTTTTTATTTAAACACATTTTAAAACGGAACTGCTGGTATATTTTTTTAATTATCTAAGGTGTAAGTACTTTATTATATTAGAAAACTCCTTAAATAGTATATTCTTACGTGTTTTATGAGTGTAGTCAATATTGGGCAGACTGCGGTTTATTTCAATCGTATCCGTTATATTACTCTTTATTTCCTTCATGATTCTGTCATTCACAGTTCTGAAGCAATTTGAGATGCTTGTAGCGACATGTGTGAAGTGGACGAAGAAAGTGGCTTTGGAACAGTGCAACACTAACACGAAGAGGTATTGCTTATCTGATAAGAGATATCGTCCGACTGTGACCCCGCCGTGAATCGTATGAGCCATTCGCTTACAGATGGTGACTGATATTGCTACGACAAAGCAGAACCCACAAAACTTCACTGTAGCCTTCACCTCTGATGGCTTGTGCAGGAGATTTCGGTAGACACATTCCAGAGTGTCAAACACGTCGACGAGTCTTGAGTACTTCCGGACGTAGCTGAAGAAAATAACAGCGACCGTCACCTGCAGAAAGACAACATTTAAAATTATTGTGACATCAGTGGATTTGGTTAACGGATGCAATGTCTGACCATCCGGTCTGTCCATGAAATACGTAAAGAGAGCGATGCTGGAGAATAACTCTTGCAAGATGAATAGGATTGAGCCCCACAGGAATCCTGTGAAAGAGAATGTTAGCACTTTGATTCCTCTAGTCCCGGAAGTACTTTCCAAAGGGAGGCCACCAACTATCCGGCAAAATCGAATCAGCTTATCAGGAAAACTCTTCATTTCTGTGAAATATTTTCGTTAGAGACTCCCCAAGAATCTGATCAGACTAAAGTATTTTGTATTATTTGATAGAAAGCAATCGACCTGTGTTGTTTGTCGGCATGTTACTGCTTGTCATTTATAAATTGCCCTTTTAGAAATGTAAATAAACCATTTTATTGAGTAAACACCAATATCAATCATTGAAATTGTTTTCAGTGGTGTGGGGAAGTTTGGTTAAAATGAGTCATTTTAGCAGGTACTGAATAATAACAATCGAATCAGATAAAGTGCTCATTATTTTTACGAGTTTTATTGAATAAAGAAAATTTAAATTATTTAGTAAGAAAGTAACATATGCAATTTACTTGAAGTTTTAAAACGGTTAAATAATGTTTTTAACTATTTCTAGTAAAGCAATTTAATTTTCTATTCAATTGATATTTTTATCTCATCAGGGGGGCGGCTCTCCAGACATCTCTATTCCTTTAAACATAATTTTCCTTTCTAAATCGTCAAATGATGTTTTTGGATTCTTAATCGATATATTGCACTATTCCAGTGGGGTTCGTTAAATGAAAAGGCGGTCATAATTTAATAAAACACTAATTACTGTAGTGTAAAATAGGATTACTGTTGTTACGCTGAACTCGTCTGCCCACTGATACAAGTGACACTGTCTTCCGGTAAAATTATATTTTTAGAATCATCGGACCCAGAAATGTTTTGGTATTCCTCTAACGTTTTTATTCTTTTATAACCCTCCAGAAACCAGAAACTGTCCTGTCATCTCGGACTAGTTTATTAGAGGCAATAATCGTCATTAACCTACCGGCTGGCCCGTGCATGCCGGAATTTTTAGTCCTAACTTCGCCTCTATAAATACATACATTTTTCATTTCATTTCTGTTTTCATTTAGTTTTATGCCCCAGACCCGTTACTATTATAAGTGTATACCATTCTGTAATTATGACTCGTAATTCCTTCAAAACAACATACCTATGGAGTTGTTCAGACTTATCATTGAAAATGGAATTAGGGGTGACAATTTTCCCATAGATAATGTAAATTCTGTTTTTTCTGTTACCCTCACTTCATATAATGTACTCAGGGTTGCTAACTGTCCCAATCTATAAGAAAATTGAAATTTTTAAAAAACCTACAGAGTCCCAACGTAATTATTTTCAGGAAACTAATTGTTCCAATTAAAAAAAATATATAAATAAAAGCATTTATATGATGATCAACTATACATAGGGGTTTAATTGGGATTGGAACCGTATAAAAGCAAAATTTCCTATGTTTTACTTCCTGATGACTTAGAACAATAACATTTAAAATAAGCGTGCCCTATACTCATTTCTAAACTTGCCAAAATGTATATGAACATATGATTCATAAAGTGCAATACAATAAAGGGCTGAAATAGGTTTATCCTTAAAGATAGGTTTTGATTTTTAACTGCTAACTGTACTGCCAAGGTTAAATTTTAAATTTTATAATTTTTTTTATAAGTTTTAAAGTCTATAACAAACTACCGGCGCTGGAACTACCTTAGACGGAAAGTGGATTATAATGGCCGGAAGTGGTCACTTTCTGACAAAAATATACTTTTCAGAACAACTTATAATTTCTTCATTGGAACAATAATTGAAACACTTTTAAATAAATATTTTGTTATATCTGTCATTATATATTTGCAACAATTTTGCTTTCATAATATCTAACACATTTACTCCAAAGCAACCAATATGTTACGGAGAATATTTATTAATAGACAACTAATAAATACAAATTCCAGGAAAAAACTAAATATTGCTTAATGGATATGTGTGTTGAACATGTTTTCGTGCTTGTCAAAATTAATAAGACAAAGGTTAAAATTATTGACAAACTTTTGTGATTATCTGATTACATCTTCAGCTGATAGTAAAGCGAGATTTTATAATGGAGATGATTTGCTAGCACCTCAGGGAGTTATTTACCTACTTTCACATACTGTAGCAGGAATCATTGAGGACTTTAAGTGTGAGACCATGCGGTTATGTAAGAACCAAATAAATCAGCTTTAGGTTTTGATTGCCGAAGAATGTCATCTACATTCTCCAGGATTTTAGCACAATTAATTATTCTTGGATGTTTTCTGATATAGACGGCGAAAAATACAGTTTAACATCGTTGTAGAGGCTTAATCGAAAATTAATTAATAAGTGAATCGTCTAGGCCTGAGACGTATTTAAATGGTAATCCGCCAAATATTTGGCAGAACCAAAGATCTTCTTTTGAAAACTTGCATCTTCTATAATCGTTGGTGAAGACGTTAACATGTTATTCAAAGCACTGTACTTCGATTTCCTGTTAAATATTAAAGAGACATTTTATATTTATTAAAACACATCGATCCATTGCTATTCTGTCAAAGGATGAATCAAATAATGTAATTGACGCAGTGAATCCAATGAATACGTATTGATTAACACAACAATTGCTTGTGTGAAGTAAGTATTCACTGAAACAGTATAAAGTAACAATTTGTATTCTGTTTTCTATGCAAATTGACAACATTGGTGTTATGTGGTTTGTATGCTGTTACATTGGTTTACTCATGTGTATCTGTGTTTTAATTTATATTTCAAATTCTGCTATGCAAAATTATTATGGAATTCAACATTTATTTATCACGTTTAAAACCCTACACAGATGTATTTAATGTACAAAATACACTATATACAATTAGCTATATATAACTATATCCTATTATAATAAAATAAATCGGCGTAATTTTTATGGGGAACAGCTCCACCTTCTTTGTTACATAGAGTCTTTAAATTACGAAAGAGGGCCATTCGTTTATTGTTTGGCCTTGGGAACAGGGAGAGCTGTCGGCAGGTGTTTATCCGAGAACGTATTCCAACCCTTTCCTCTATTATTATCTACTATATATCAGTTTACACTTTTAAATTCACAATCTACCATAAATAAAAACTGTTTGATTTTACCAAATCATAATAATAACATGTTTCGAAAATCAATACATTATATAGGGACTAAAGTTTATAATAAATTGCCAGATTATTTAAAAACCAGCCATTCCTTCTTATCTTTTAAAAATAAGCTTCAAGACTCCCTTGCAAAAACTTTTTTTTTACTCTCCTAATTTTTTGCCCCGCATACCCATACCAGTAAAACATTTCCACAGTACTGACATTTTAATCTTTTGCTTAGTTTCAATTATTCAGTCAGATTGATTATTATACTGATGATGTAGACACATTTTTATATTACATTTAGCATTTAGTTGCATTATGTACAGCGGTACTGACTATTCTTGATACATGTAAATGTCCATGAAAAATAAATGATTTTGATCAAATTTGATTTGCAATGTATTAGCGAACACTTCTCACGTTTTCACGGAATCAATAGGATAACGAGACGATAAAAAGGATTCTGGAAGATCCAACGTTAGACAATAAGAGGAAGACTTCTCCATATCACTCATCACATCATGCTGTCTCAGGTCTCAGGAATCTTGAGGTCTCCAACTGTGACGCCTAGCACTCACAGCTTAACTGCAGTTTTGTTGTCAGAGGCATTAAAATTCTGTGTCTTGAAAAGTCACTTTTCAGGCTAATTCTGTGTACGTCATGAAGCAGAGAACACACACAAAAAGGTACATGCACAAGTACACATAAGGGATGACTAATGTGATCAACTACATACGATTTGGCTGAACGTTAGCAAATATTTTTACATTTGGTCCTACTGGTAACCTTGATGACAACGAGAAAATAGCAGAATAAATAAATGTACAAACAAATTTAGTACAAGTATATGAGTTATTGACATGTGAAATTTTTATTCATAATTTTATCCTATCTTAATGACCAAAAGTGAGTCATCTGGCAAGGGTTTTTTGAGAAATATTTCATATGTAGACTTTTAATTTTGAACGGAACCTCATTTCTACATAAAAAATAATTCTATGTGTAGTGCATGACCAACCATGCAATTTGGCTAAGCGCCATTGAAGTTTGTTCCGATTTCTCCTTTTTCTTCTGGGAGATATAAACAATTTCTTTCCTGTATTATTTTCTGCCTGTTTGTTGACAGTACATCTCGATTTGAAATGTTAATCAACCTCAGCGAATCCTGTCACGTGACTTGTGGTGTGTGGCATACTCCTACCTTGTATTATGTGGTCATTTAAAATGTAGATTTCCATTAGACTTTTCATTAGAGATAGTAAAGTCCGCACTAGAATTTGTCAACGCGTTCACGCAGCAGACGTTATTCAAAATCCGTGCGGTATTAAACGTCAAGGCAAACACATTGCCAGCATTGACATTAGAAAAGTAAGATTTGATAGTGACGTAGATCAATATGGAGAAAGTAACGGCTATCACCTGATTACAGTAGAAAGTATTCTCCTAGTGCACAGCGATATACATCCAGTTTAGGCGTCCATATGGTTCTTCAGTTTGTCGATCTTAGAGAACATATTGCTTGAAAATCACAAACACAATCAAAAATTGTGTGATGACTAAACATTGTCTGCCAAAGCCTCCGTAGCTACGTCTCTACCACATGTTTAGGTTAAACCGCAAACGCACTAAAAATATTAGTGTAATTCTCCACATTGCGTGGTTATTTATAGTAAAAGTGAGTAATGAAGCAATAAAGAACTATACCTAAATATTTCCTCCTAGACTTGAAATGTTTAGCTTTATAAGTCACAAAAATTGTTTAATTTATAAAAACTCATAGACGAACAGAAATTAAAAACTGTATATTTGTTTATATTTAAAAATTAAAAAACTATTGGCAAATGAAAAATCTTTTTATGAAACCGTTATCAAACTTTAGAAAATATAATTGTTAAAAATATTGAACTCTTAATTTAACTAACGGTACTGGGACTAAAAATGTTGATGATATTTAAAAAAATACAATTTAAAAATATCTGAAATAATTATAAATGAGGAATTAATACTTTTAATCAATAAATACATGAATTCCAACGCTTTCCATATAATTTGTTTTTACTGCTTCTACCTAAATAGAATAAAAGTTTAGTCGTAAAAATAACGAAAGTTTTTTTTTAAGAATGCAATAATTACAAATATTAGGTAAATTTAATAAAATCAAAACTGATCAGTTACAAAATCAGTGACTGCATACATTTATACAAAAAATATAATTTGCAGGAGAAAAAATCTGAAAGGTGTAAGGAATTTTTTAAACTTGACAACAATAATTTTTACATATTTACCATGAAAATGTGAGATATTACTTTAAATAATTCTTTTAAAAACATTTATGATCTGTTAAATGTTATGCTAAAGGTTGTAACAGTTCCTTATTGTTTTAATGTTCTTAAAGTTATAAGTCCAGATTGGTTATAACTTTAACATGTTTTCTTCTGTTTTGGTAATATTAAATATACGAGTCTATCTTCAGGACGTTGCCTTCAGTTAATTTACAAAACTTATCCAATCAAGTTGAAATACTAAACAATCAAATACACAAAAATAATTATAAAAAATAAGCTTGGTAGAAATGTTCATTACTGGTTAAGTATTTAAACAAGACAAGTATTATCGATTTGACAAACTTAAACTGCAAATATTTTTTCTTGACTAAAACTTTGGAGACATCATATATATTATTATTCTATTCTTAAAAATAACTATTCACGAGCGTAATCAAATAATAAACAACCAATTATTGACCACTTGTTGTTATTAAAGCGTACTGGTTAGACTGCTTAGGAGCCGATACTATTGCTGCCTATTTAATTTGGGCCTCTTATGTCTATCCTTAAACTTAAAGCCTATTGTTGAGGCTGATTTAGCTCATATGTAAATAATTGTTTCACAGTTGGTATATATTCATTATTATAATATTTTTAATATTAATCAAAATTTATGTATTTGCCTTTTTATATTTAAAATATTATAGTAATTATTTAGACCTACATAGATCTGTTTTGGATATTTTATATTTTATCTAATAATTTTACATGTCACATAACTAATTATGTACTGTACGATTATATCAAACTCCCTTACATGTTGAAATTATTTATTACTGTTTGTTTAGATCTTTATTTGGTTATGTTTACAAAAAAGTTCATATTGCCTGGGAAACTTGTACTTGAATGGTAACGCAAGATTATTGACTCAATTAAGGTAAAGTTACAAAAAGATATAAACTTATTTCCAAGATTGAAGCGTCACCTCCTCCTCCCACAAATACAAATCCACACTCTTAGAAATTATAATGCGGAAATTGTGAAAGGCATAGTAATTTTTATAAATATGTTACATGACAAAATTGTGGACAGAGCTTTACTCGTTCAGGGTGTAGGTTAAATTAATGAACTGGACTAAAACTGTTGAAAACGAGGTTAAATACGATTTTTATTATGTAAATTATACATCAATGGGGTATTTTAATGATTATATCAACTTCTTAGATAAGTTCTAAAATCAATAAAAAAATGTAGTTTCCTTGAACCTATAACTTATATGTGTTCTGTAGAAACTTTTCATATTTATTCTCAGCTGTTTTTATATGAATACAAAATTGCCAAAATATGTTGCTTAATTTGCTTGTTATTTTTCCGGGATGATTGCAATCTTATTCTAATTTTCTGACATGAAGGAATTTATATTATACAAATAAAAAATATTATAAACTATATTATTGTTTATATGTTTATGAACAATAGAAAATATTTTCTCAACCTAATATTGATTGCTCCACAAAAAGTAATAGTACTTTGTTAAATTTGCTAATAAATTGTGAAGATCATGATTGTGAAGGAAACACAACTTCTATCCATGGTATTTGAAACTTATATGAGATATATACGGTTAAATATTATTTAAATTTAATTCATTATTTAGGCTATTGTCGAGTTAAAACATATCTCGAAGACAAAATTAAGATTGCAAAGTTGGGAAGTGATGCATCTGATCCACAGAGAGGTATTCCACAGGAGAGTTGCCTGGGGCCTCTGCTGTTCAATTTATAGACATCTCATTTTCTCAGTACACAACTGCATAGTACATCAGTACGCAAATGGTTACCAGGGTTAATTCACAATTCAATGCTGGTTTAGAAAATATTGCAAAGATGTAAGACGAAAATGTTCTAAAACTAAACATAATCTATATATTGCTAAATATTCAGCCAATAAGATAAAATCTCTGTTGTCAATGTTCAGTAAATTAAAAACCAGTACGAAGTATTCCTCTATTTACCTTAACCTTTTCAAACTCAAATTGAAATTTGGCATAGTTGGTTATAAATGCGTTCCATTTTATAACTTATACCAAGTAATAATTCTCGCAAAGGATAATATAATATTCTAACAGTAATTTTATTAGGGTAAATATAAAATACATTCGTGATAATAATTCAATTCAGATGGACGTAATTTGATGGACCTTCTTATAAATTGAAAAGCACAACGGAAATGGCCATCATTGATAACATACATATTTATGATAATAAAGATTTTCATCACATTAAAGAAGGTTTCTTTTCATGCCTCTCTTAAAAATAGTTGGCCAAACCTTAAATACGTAATTGGCTGGCAAACAATAATCAGCAAAGCGCCTACGTGTCAAATATACACAAGGTGTAAACATGTATATTATGCCCAAATTGGGCTAGACTTACGTGGTGTCTCTACAAGGAACATGAATAGGCCTAGTTTTCCCAATAAGATGTTTAGGTTTTGTCAAATTTTTGGTGGTTTGCCAATGAAATATACATCAGTAAGTAGAGGAATTACGTTTTCGGTCACCGGAGTTCTATGGAGCTGCATCTTACTTATACTGGAAGAAGTATTACCAATGATCGCCCTGTACTCGTATTTTCATGATATTCTTGATGGTCAGTTATTGTATCCATTGGGCAATATAACAGATCTTGCAATAACATTGTACGTGGTCTCACAACAAGTTGTGGTGGCTGTTGTGTTCATCAGCTCTGTCTGCAAGTACCCAATACTCATCGATGTCTTTGACACTCTAGAACGAGTTTACAAAGATCTTCAGCACAAGGCAACAGAGGTCAAGGCTATAGTGAAGTTTTGGGGAATCTGCGTCGCTGTAACATTTTCAGCCACCATCGTTCAGCGAATGATCTCTATGATGAACGGTAGAGTAACAGTTGTCGCAGCAGTGTCAACAGTGATGAGTTTAACCATAATGGCACTGTTGTACTCTTCCCAAGCTGCTCTGTTCATCCATTTTACACATGTCGCTACAAGTATCGCAAAGGCCTTAAGAATAGTAACCGATAAGATCGAGAAGGAAATCACCAGTAACTTAATTGAAAGGATGGAAACAACACACAACCTACCCAATGTTGAATTCACTCATACAACACGTAAGGATATACCATATAAACAGTAATCAGGTATTGTTAAAACTCTAAAAGACATTTCGATCTAACCTGGAGTGGAGAGAGAGCCTGAAATAAACTACTTCAGAGGATGAGCAGGGTCATTTAGACCGTGTTTCAGGAGACCACTTTTTACTTTGGAAAAACGTATTTAATTGATTTAAATTAATAAACACACGCAGTATACATTTGTGTTACATTACAATACAACATTTAAAAATATAAATTTTTAAGAAAAGAGTTACTTTCGTTAACTTTTATCGACTTGCAGTCCAAATTATTTCTGGCGCCATAATAGCGTTTCACTCATGAAAGAAACACATGCGATGTTCAGGAAACAAGATACTACTTCCTGTTCAATAAGGCATTTTCTATGCGATCGTTTTATTTGCCTTGTTGTCGGATCTGGATAATACATACATACACTGGTCTGAAAGGCTTCATCACAAAAAGCTTACTTTCGGACATGAAAATCTACTTCCAGTAAAAGGTATTACGGAAGCCGGTAACCTTGACATCTGTCACCTTGAGAGTGTGACATGTGTGTCAAATTTTACTTTTATATGAAAGCCAGAATTTGAAAAAATATAAATATAGCTCTTTTAGGTTTGTAATTATATTTCGACCCTTATAGGTGTTTGATCTATGAAAATGCGTTTTATTTTATCCAAGTGGTGAGGTACGTCTGTTTTTTTTATTTTATCTATCTAGGACACCGGGAAGCTTAAAAAAGGAAAATTTATTTCTTCTAGGGTTTGCAACTCTATTTTGAGCCGTATTTGAGTTTGATGTTCATGGACATTCATTAGTTTTTATATTCTAGTCATGATGATTACGAATGCCAAATTTAAACTTTCTGAGAGTTAATGATGAATTAGAACGCTTTGATTTTATACATAGAGATTTTTTATTTGTTGTCATGATTATTCTTGTACCTTAAGGTTTTATGACACCAGGGAAAATAGAGTTCAGAAACATATATTCTATTTTTGTAACATACTCTGATGGCAAATGTCCAAAATCTAATTATACTTTCAAATCATCTAATGTCGGTAATTATAACTTTAAAAAACAAGTAAAATTATTTAAATGAAGAATCCTCATGCACGTTTAATATAGATACAAAAGTAATTATTTATTTTAAGATGCTATAAGATGCATATACTCTGTTACTTTTAAGAGTAAATACACATTTTGATTATATAGGCTATATTGACATTTATTCCTGTTTTTCTTTTAGTTATATTTAATAATGAAATATTCTTTTGAATTATACTTGGAAAATCGGAAAAGTGCCAATTATTAATGTCTGCTGGTATTTGTATTATTTGAGGAACAAGTTTTTTTTTCAATTACACATCCAATCACATTAAATGGTACAGCAATTCTTTTTATTTTAGAACAATTTTAATTATATATTCTAAGGTTGGTTAATTAAATATTCAATTAAAACTATTATAATACAGAGTATGTATCTAATCCCGAATTAATGTTAATATTTTTCAATTGTCCTGACATATTTTAAAATCAAAACATTAATCTTAATTTAGCACACTATTTTGTTAACAATACATTTTAAATAATAATTTTTAAAATGTATGTAAATAAACCTTTATTTAAATATAAGAACATATACATTACTAAGCTGAGTTTCTGCGCGTTAGTGTTCACTTGTATAATATATAATATTAGTATAGTGTAATTTAGAGTATTTAGTCGATTATAGAATTTTGTCACTCTGTAAGCTATTCTGAAATATTAGTTTACCTAAAATATACAAGAAGATAAATTGTTATTAACTGCTTTAAATAAATAATATTACATTATAATGTGCTATAACTGACGAGAATGTCTCCTTATTTTAAATAACGTTTTATTATTTCAAATTTTATTACTTTTTAATTTTTTTTTTACTCCAAGTATCAAAATTAACACCATGAGTAACAAATAAAAATTTGATATATTTCTTTAATACCAAAATAAATGTTGATATAGCACATTTTAAACGCACTATAATATTCCTACATTTTATTAAGTTACTCTCATTGATCCGTAATTTTTTTATAAAGTGGCGGATGAAGCCAAAATCATAAATATTTTTATATTAACACTATTTTAATTATTTTTACTTCGTACAAAGATTTTCCAAGTATGTTTAATTTAGCATCGTACAACTAAATCTTTCCTTTTCTTCAGCTTAACCGTATATTGGTTTATTCATTTTCAGTAGTTATTATTATACCTTTTTACAACTGTGGTATCTGTCATATTTTCCCTATGTATTCCTTTTCTTTTCAAGGAACTATAACTATAACAACTATAATAACTTGGCAAGGTACTTTGGCTTTCCTCATGGCGTTTCTGCCACATGTGGTTAATATGTCCGGATTTTTGTTGGGGACTATATTTAAAATCTTTTTGAGTGTCCAGTTCACGGGAAGGGTTAGAATCTAAGCTACCTTTTTCTAAGCCCTCCCCTTTTACAGGCTTTTTGGAATATTGGAGAAACGGGGTGGCCTTTCAACAGTCAATTTAGGTTGATTACTAACCTCATTACCATGCCAAGTTCTACAGTCTCTAGCGTCATGTCCTATTTTCTTACATCTAAAACATACAACTTGATTGTTATGGCCTAATTGAATATGATTAGTTATAGGCCTATTTTCCCTGCTTGAGGTGCCTTGTTGAACCATCTTCAACTTATCCGGATACTCAATATTTTGGCACCTTATGCAGATTTCATCCAACTCTTTGAGCGAAGTAGGATTTCCCATAAATATAATTTTATTGCGGGTGTCTGGGTTTAAACCCGTTTTAATAATATCTACTACTTCCCTCTCTGACATTGATGCGGCTAATATACTAACCCATTCCTTAACATCCAGTATAAAACCACTCAGGCTTTCATTACATTTTTGGGGGCGATAGATCTTTTCAAATTTGTATTTCTCGCGATAACAAAGGGGTACAAAAGTTGTTAACAAATTTTCATGAACAACACTGACGGGTTGTCCATACCCTTTCGCTTCCAAAATTTTTGCCAATAATGGACCTTGGCAATAAGACACGCAAATTTCCAGGATTTCTTGATCAGAACATTTCGTTTCGTTTTTTAATTTTGTTAAAAATTTTAAAAACTCCAATAGTTTATTTACTTTTAACCCGTCAGTTACCTTGAACATTCTAAGATACCTTTCAAGTGGGTTAGGTAACTTATTATAAACAATTGAACGATTCTCGGGTACGAAAACATCATTACACACATTAACGGGAATTGGTCCTTTCGTAATATTTTCAAGTGCTACACTTTCATTTTCCGTCTCCAGGTTAGATTCTGATAGTCGGCGTTCTATTTCACTGCATAATTGTTCGTCCAACTCTACTGATTTCAATGACTCTTCCTGAGCTACTAAACCCTCAGACATTCTATCAATCTCTTTGATCAAGTTATCCGTTAATTTGAATAGACCCTTCAGGTTGTTCATTCGCCTTATCCAATGAGCAATTTTAACCTGGCACCGCAAAATTTCCAAATTATTAGAACCCTTTATTGCCTTTTCCACTCGAAGAACTAACACTTCATACAGAGCAGCACATTGTTTATATTCCTCATTGCCACTTACTTTACTAGACAAATTTAGCTTATTGCCAATAATGTTGAGACCTACTACCTGTCTCAATAACTTTCTAAGTTTATCTACAGTGCTATCAGTAATTGTTTCCACACCACGAAACCACAGTTCATAAATTAATTCGTCCTTAACTTTGACAAATTCCACTTTGAGAGCCATTTTTTGGTTAAACAAATTTAACTTAACTATCACAACTTAACTAGACAACACAAGTTCTTGCTGAAGTTTTCTAACAAAGTTTATAACAGTTTGTTTAAGTTTATTAAAAATTCACTGGATACTTTATAGCAGAGTGGCGCAGTCAATATAACGACTTGGATTGTAGATATTAATATTCCAGAGTATTAATATTTAAATTATCAATGAGACATCCAAGACGATATAAAATATTTTTTTGATTAGTAAGCTCCTAGTGAATATTCAGTACAATTTATTACTAAATTGTTTAACTATTAAATATTATCTGGTTTGTCTAAAATAAAAATCACAGTTCTAAATAAAAACAATGGATTTATTTTAAGCTGGCAAATTAATAAGTTCAAAGTTTCAGTATTTTCATCACTCTATTTTCCACAAAGAATTGAAAAACCGTTTAGTAAATTTAAAAAATCCTTTGGCAAGAAATAAAAATATTAATCAAATATATCAAACTAAAAATCAGAGCTCTCTTCTAAAATAAAATAATAAAGTTTTAAAATAAAAATGAAATACCACTTGGAAATAACTAAAATAAAAATGTTCACTTCTAAGTTCACTCAAAAT